>NW_028242580.1:0-407500 GCF_964263255.1 Lissotriton vulgaris | reverse complement strand
GTCTGCCTGGTTGTCGGCATGGTGGCCATCCTGTTTAGGACCAACCCCCACCCCTTGCCAGGAGGCAAAAAACCTAGGGGTATGGTTTGATGCAGGTCTCACTTTCGGGCCCCAGATCAACCGTGTGGTTGGCGTATGCTTTGGGGTACTGAAAAGATTGAGAAAAGTCCTGGACCTACTGCCGATGGAAGCTCGCCAAACCTTGGTACATGCTTTGGTAACAGCCAGGATGGATTACGGGAACCTGCTTTACCTGGGGGTACCAGAGAAAAGCATGGCCCGTCTCCAAGTGCTGCAGAATGCGGCAGCTCGTCTGATCCTCAGGCTGCCCAAAAGGGCGCCTTCGAAGGCGGCCCTGCAGAAGCTACATTGGCTTCCGGTGAGGCGCAGAGTTGAATATAAAGCCCTTTGTACGTGTCACCGTATTCTGAATGACAGGGCACCTCGACCACTGGGGAAACTGGTTGAAGTGTACAAACCTGCTCGAGCGCTCAGATCCACCGGTGGGGGTCTGCTGAGGGTCCCCAGGGTGAAGAAAGCGCGCATGGGAGGCAGATCCTTCAGGTGTCTAGCGGCAAACTACTGGAATAAACTTCCAGTGGACTTGCGTCTGGAACCTGAAGAAGCGAGGTTTCGAGCGAAATTAAAAACCCACCTCTATGCGAAATAACTGACTACTCAGCTACTGTGCTCCCTGTTTGCTGCCTCTCCCACTTCCAGCGCATGGACACGCCGGTGCGCGTAACTCAGCGCTTTACAAATGTCCCTATTATTATTATTATTATTATTATTAATAGTAAACCTCAGCCACTATGTTGGCCTGATGTTAACACTGTTGTGGGCTGCAGGTGATATCTTAGAGGAAGACCTGTAAGTCTTCCCCCCTGTTTAACCCATTCGGTATCCTAGTGTCGAGGAGTACAATATATTTACTCTCTAGCTGCCTTAAAAGTTTTTCTCGATCCCTGCCTCGTATGTTCTTGGGTATAGAAACGATTACAAAATATTTCAGATGGTTAAAATTGTTGGCATGTACTAGTTCGAAGTGGCGGGCAACCGGATAAGTAACATCCGAATTAACAAGGCTCTCAAATGTTGCAGTATTCTATTGAAAACCTGCAACTTGGTGCTGCCCACATATTTCAACCCGCAGGAGCATTCTAAAACATATACCGCGAAATCAGTGCGACATGTATATAGCTCCCTAATTGGTGTTGGAGTGGGGTTGAATGGCGATCTAAATTCAGAGGTGTTAACCCCGAACTTACACGCCCTGCACGAGCTGCACTTATAAAAGCCTTTCTTGTTGGAAACCCATATTTTGCTGTTCTTAACCTCCGGACTACTTCTAACTAGAGAATCCCTCATAGAGGGCGCCCTCCTAAAAATAATGGATGGTTCTATTGGGAGTAGAGGTGCTAAATTGATGTCAATTTGTAATATGGGCCAGTGTTTTTTGAGAATGCCCCTTATCTTTCGTTCCTCTGTATTGTAGGTGGTTATCAAACTGATGGTATTGTTTTCTTTGATTAATGCATTTTCCTCAACTGTGTCAGCACCCTCAACTAGATTCACCAAATAATCTTCCCTTTTTTACTGTTGGCCTTATCCTTGGCTACTAATAGATCTTTAATGTGGTAGCCTCGTTTCAGGAATCTCTTAATGGCCTCATTCTGACAGGTAATTAAGTCAGATTCAGAGCTACAAATCATGCGCATCCGGATAAACTCCCCATAGGGGATACTTCTTATTAAGCGTCTCGGATGGGCGCTAGAGGCGTGCAAAATAGAATTGCCCGCCGTGCTCTTTCTGTGAAGTCTAGTTCCTAGGGCATTATCCTGAACATAGATATCAACGTCCAAGAATTGTATGTTGGTCTTACTTATTTGACAGGTGAAGTTTAGGTTTAGGGTATTGTCATTCATTGCTCTCACAAAGTTCTTGGCTGACCTCTCATCACCTTTCCACACCACACAAATGTCATCGATGAACCTCCAATAATGAATAATATTATTGGTGTAACCAGGGATATCAAAATACAACCTTAAGTTCGGGTCAAAGAGGGGAATGTTTAGAGACCTCTGTGTCCCAGACCCCCATTGCAACTGAATAACAAAAAAGGGGACACTGGGGTCTAGTAAATGGTGTCAGGGAGTGGGAGCTGGAAGGAACAGGTCATACAGTATCACCTCTAGTTATTATAACATTGGCTTAAAATTCTCATCAGGCCACCCTTAATGGTGGAGTGTCGTCACATGAGATTAGTAAGAGGATCCAACCATCGCCCTGACCATGTATTACTGGTATGGAGGTGGATACCAATGGTGTATTCAAGCCTGAAGTTATCCTAAAGGTGATTCTGATGAGGTGCAGTGCAAAAGAAAAAGTGATAATAAAAATCGAACAGTGGAACAAAAATATGTTTATTGAGGATGTTCCAGTGTCAATGATAAAAACAAGCACACGGGGTAGTTGTTAATATATAGCTATCCCGTTGCATGATGCAGGAAGGTCAACATGTTTCTGCCGTGAGGAATTACTATCCGGCATTCGTCAGGACCTAATAGATGTAGATGCTACTGCAAGGAATCAAAAACGATTTGTGGAAAATTAAATGTGTTAAGTAGTGTGATCTAAGAATAATAGAATCAAAAAGTCTTACTACCAGGACCTTCGAGCCCCAATGTATCCTGATGGAGTAGACCACAAATTCTCACCTAAAAAGAAAGGAGAAAAAATTACTAAACTACTCTTTTGTAAACTATAGACCTGTCCCAATCCAACAAACCAGTCACTTAGACACACCAGGAGTCTGAAACTATAGCTCCTGTTCAAGGCGTCAGCCCTGTTGTATTCAAAATGATATACTTCTCTTAGCACTCTTTCTTTAGCATAGGGGCATGAGAATCAGGCAAAAGTATATGGTAACAAATCATATACTCACCCAGCTTTCTGTGGGTGAGTACCTCACCTCTACCGGCAACCGCTCGGGTATGTGAGGCCCCGCTCTGTATGTGCATAAACAGATAAGGAACAATTGTAGCTGTGCTATATAGAAATTACATAGTGCTACTACCAAAGCTGTTAACATGTATGCACAGATATAAAACTTTATTTTTTCTCTAGTTAGTGACTCCTCAATTTACTCAAACCACAAATGGCAACCCTTGCAAGCTGAGGAGATAATATCTCTCCTAAAGACAGCTCTCTTATAATACTTAATTCATTTCACTCTGAGACAGAGTAAAATGCTCAATTACAGTATAAAATTGCATCACATAGTCTATCTCCACTTAGAGGTAGATTTATAAGGCAAAACAAGAGTCTGTATGTCAAAAAGTCTAGACAAATAAAGTCTAAAGTCTAAACAGAAATGGCAAGTAGGTAGACACAGGGACTCACCTATCCGTCGGTACCTCTCCTCGGAATCCGAGAGGAAGTGGAGGTGACGGTGGGTGGGCCCTGCGTCTCTTATATAGTAGCCCTAATTGGTTAATTTGGAAGGGCAAGTGGGACGTTAATACGCCCCATCTGCGTGCACAGGAACCGCTATACAGTCTCCCAAAGTGCTGCGCGATCTCCCCATTGAGCGCGCATGCGCCGGAATGAGCCGGTATACAGCGCGTTCTGCGCATGCGCCAAACCGGAAACGCTGTCGGAGGCAGTGTCTCGGTCGGCAAGCAGGCGCTGGCGTATCAGAAACGCGTGTATGACAAAGGGAGGCGGGAGGGTATTACCTGGACTCTTATGAAACCTTTTAGAGTGTCTGAAATTGTTTGAAAAACAAGAAGGAGTGATAATTAATCCCCTGAATGAATGAATCTCTGGAAAAACGTTTCATCAAAAAAAAATTTACACATATCAAAGTGTTTGGAGAAAGGCAATATGGTGACCAGGGACAACAACAGTCGCATATGAACCCAGCTTAAGGGAAATGGATCTAAACTGTTTAGTCCATTAAGTTTGCACATTGAGCTGTAGACATATAGAGGGTAAAAAGGGTAAAAAGGGTAAAAACAGCACTCTATATGGACTGTCGGAGGTCCTCTTTGTCTGCCGTAGCTGCGGCCACGGCCCTGTCCTAAAAAAGGATCCGGATAGAATTGTGGAGGGCCTGAAAATTGTTGCATAGGTGGTCCAAAGGGAGGGTAACCCCAAGGTGTTGGTGGCCACCATTGGCCCGAATTCTGTGGAAGAGGACCTCCAACAGTCCATTGGGAACAAGACTCCAACTTCCCCAACACCAGGAGCAGGACAGCAGCACAACAATCGACCAACACGTGAGAGATCAAACGTTGGTTGTGAACTTAAGTTCACGCATCCTTACAAAGGATGAAGAAGCTGTCTTGGAGAAAGGTTTGGGCTTTGTCCCAACAAATAAGGGCGATCATTTTGAGATTAGGTGTGAACTTGAAAACATTTTCAGGAAAGCACGTTTACACTTTTTCTTCAAAGGTCAAGAAACTGACATCATGGCAGAAGACAGGAGGGAAGTTAATACTGGACTGCGCCCCAGATCCACCTTCACTCCCTTAATCCATCAAGTCCCAGTACAAGTAGCCACCTTTGAAAAAGCGGTAACCCATGACATCATGTCTTTACAAGATCAAAATGACCACAATTTTCAGAACCTCTCCAACAGAGAAAGAGCGGCTTTGGCCAGTCTATCCAGGGATCAATCGATCACAATTAAACCTGCAGATAAGGGTGGTGCCACGGTGATTCTAGACACCTCCAGCTACCGGGCAGAATGTCTAAGGCAGCTAGATAATAGGACTGCCTATCAGCCTCTGCCAAGTGATCCTACTCCTCGGTTATCTGTTGAAATTAAGACTCTAGTCGATGAGGGTCTTGCTGAAGGCTGGATTACCGCAAACGAGGCTAGATTTTTGGTAACATCATGCCCGGTGATGCCCGGGTTTTATTGTTTACCAAAAATACATAAGGCAGTTAGACCGCCACCAGGACGTCCCATCATTGCAGGGATAGGCTCCTTGCTCGAACCACTGTCCACTTTCGTGGACTTTTTTCTCAAACCCTTGGTTTTTGAAATGCCTGGCTCAACTCCCAAAATGAATTCTTAAACTTCACTGTGGAATACAGTAAGGAACGTTTATCGTTCCTGGACATAGCCATTTTTCCACATGAAGGTCACCTGGCCAGTGAGCTTTTCAAGAAACCTATGGCTAGGAACTCTTTACTCATGTATCAAAGCCATCATCCTCGAGCATTGCGGGATAATCTCCCAGTGGGACAGTTTCAACGTTTGAGGAGGAACTGTTCCACCACAGAGCTTTTCAACAGCCATGCAGAGGTTCTCTCCAAACAGTTACAGGCACGACATTATCCAAAACACCTTGTGAAGCAAGCTTGGAAACGGGCCTCCAATATCAACAGAGAGTTCCTCTTAGAAAGACGCCCTACCAAACCTCCTTTGGATAGGCTCACTTTTGTGAGTACATTCAGCACCCTCTCTAATCGAATCCAAAAAACCATTAGACACCATTGGGGGATACTGAACATTGCCCAAACAAGGATTCCTTTACCACTCTTTTCGTTTAAAAGAGCGCCCAACATTCGAGACAGTTTGGTGCACACTCGTCCCAGACTTATGACGTCTTCTGATAATAGCAGATTATGGGATTTGCCTCCTGTTCAGGGACATTTCCCTTGCGGGTCCTGCAGTGTCTGCCCCCAGACATATAAAACTGACAAAATTGACATTGGCACTGGTAAACCATGGTTGCTCCGTACTCACACGAACTGTAACTCAGAGCGATTAATCTATCTAATCACATGTCCTTGTGCATTACAGTACGTAGGTCACACCACCAGAAAAATAAAACTCAGGATCAGTGAGCATAAGAGCCCCATTCGGTGCCGTAAACAATCCACAAAGATGACCATCCACTTCATCACAAAAAATCACAAGGCTGATGAATTGAGATGGGTGGTAATCGAACAGCCTTTTATTCCACCTCATATTAGCGATATATCCAAGTTCCTTTTTGTTAAAGAACAAAAATGGATTTATAGACTGAAGAGCGACAGCAGTGGGCTTAATGATGACATTCCCTGGACCATGATCTGAACAGTGGACATCAAGTACTACACCACACTTGCTGGCTTATCCGTCTAATCTCTATCTGTGAGATGCATCATCATACATGATAGGTAATAAATGTAAATCAGGTGATTTGCTACCCCTTAGGGCTTGACCATTACCACACAATGTTCTAATGTTTCCATGGGAGACAAGCTTCATTATGCGACCACTATCCATCTTTGTGCCTACGAATGTTGCAGACACACATTGTAATATAGAGTGCTGTTTTTACCCTTTTTACACTTTTTACCCTCTAAATTTCTACAGCTCAATGTGCAAACTTAATGGACTAAACAGTTTAGATCCATTTCCCTTAAGCTGGGTTCATATGCGACTGTTGTTGTCCCTGGTCACCATATTGCCTTTCTCCAAACACTTTGATATGTGTAAAAAAAATTTTGATGAAACGTTTTTCCAGAGATTCATTCATTCAGGGGATTAATTATCACTCCTTCTTGTTTTGCAGACAATTTCAGACACTCTAAAAGGTTTCATAAGAGTCCAGGTAATACCCTCCCGCCTCCCTTTGTCATACACGCGTTTCTGATACGCCAGCGCCTGCTTGCCGACCGAGACACTGCCTCTGACAGCGTTTCCGGTTCGACGCATGCGCAAAACGCGATGTATACCGGCTCATTCCGGCGCATGCGCGTTCAATGGGGAGATCGCGCGGCACTTTGGGAGATTGTATAGCGGTTCCTGTGCACGCAGATGGGGCGTATTAACGTCCCACTTGCCCTTCCAAATTAACCAATTAGGGCTACTATATAAGAGACTTAGGGCCCACCCACCGTCACCGTCACCTCCACTTCCTCTCGGATTCCGAGGAGAGGTACCGACGGATAGGTGAGTCCCTGTGTCTACCTACTTGCCATTTCTGTTTAGACTTTAGACTTTATTTGTCTAGACTTTTTGACATACAGACTCTCTTGTTTTGCCTTATAAATCTACCTCTAAGTGGAGATAGACTATGTGATGCAATTTTATACTGTAATTGAGCATTTTACTCTGTCTCAGAGTGAAATGAATTAAGTATTATAAGAGAGCTGTCTTTAGGAGAGATATTATCTCCTCAGCTTGCAAGGGTTGCCATTTGTGGTTTGAGTCAAATTGAGGAGTCACTAACTAGAGAAAAAATCAAGTTTTATATCTGTGCATATGTGTTAACAGCTTTGGTAGTAGCACTATGTAATTTCTATATAGCACAGCTACAATTGTTCCTTATCTGTTTATGCACATACAGAGCGGGGCCTCACATACCCGAGCGGTTGCCGGTAGAGGTGAGGTACTCACCCACAGAAAGCTGGGTGAGTATATGATTTGTTACCATATACTTTTGCCTGATTCTCATGCCCCTATGCTAAAGAAAGAGTGCTAAGAGAAGTATATCATTTTGAATACAACAGGGCTGACTCCTTGAACAGGAGCTATAGTTTCAGACTCCTGGTGTGTCTAAGTGACTGGTTTGTTGGATTGGGACAGGTCTATAGTTTACAAAAGAGTAGTTTATTAATTTTTTTTTTTCTCCTTTCTTTTTAGGTGAGAATTTGTGGTCTACTCCATCAGGATACATTGGGGCTCCGAGGTCCTGGTAGTAAGACTTTTTGATTCTATGATTCTTAGATCACACTACTTAACACATTTAATTTTCCACAAATCGTTTTTGATTCCTTGCAGTAGCATCTACATCTATTAGGTCCTGACGAATGCCGGATAGTAATTCCTCACGGCAGAAACATGTTGACCTTCCTGCATCATGCAACGGGATAGCTATATATTAACAACTACCCCGTGTGCTTGTTTTTATCATTGACACTGGAACATCCTCAATAAACATATTTTTGTTCCACTGCTCGATTTTTATTATCACTTTTTCTTTTGCACTGCACCTCATCAGAATCACCTTTAGGATAACTTCAGGCTTGAGTACACCATTGGTATCCACCTCCATACCAGTAATACATGGTCAGGGCGATGGTTGGATCCTCTTACTAATCTCATGTGACGACACTCCACCATTAAGGGTGGCCTGATGAGAATTTTAAGCCAATGTTATAATAACTAGAGGTGATACTGTATGACCTGTTCCTTCCAGCTCCCACTCCCTGACACCATTTACTAGACCCCAGTGTCCCCTTTCTTGTTATTCAGTAACCAGGGATATGCCTGAGGACATGTTCCTCCCACCACCCCACGTGTAAACACGCGTAAGTGGGGGAGAAACATGCCCCCATGGCTACTCCCCTTTGTTGCTGATATATTTCGTTGTTAAACAAAAAATAATTTTTAGTTAAACATAACATTATCATTTTTATCAGCATGTCGCTATGATTTTTGAAACTGAGGTTGCGTTGGTTCAGATAATGTCTAACTGCATTGAGACCATCTGTATGTTCTATACTGGTGTACAAAGTAATAATGTCAAGGGCCACAAGAATATACCCTTCTTCCCATTTTACCTCATTCAGTTTTGTTAGAAAATGTCCAGTGTCCTTAATGTATGAAGGTAATTCAACCACAAAATTCTGAAGGAAATAGTCGACATATTTGGAAATGGCCTCAAGGAGGTTCCCTTGGGCTGAAATAATAGGTCGCCCTGGTACAGGAGAAACAAGTTTATGATTTTTTGGAATGAGATAAAATGTCGGTGTTAACGGATTATCTTTCTTCAAAAACGCTAATTCTTCCAATGGTATGTCTTCTCGATATTTTTTAATGTAATCCTTATCCTTGTGCATATCCAATTAATTATTCAATGTCTCAATCTGTTTTAAAATGTCATTCCTGTCAATTTCCGCATATTTTATTAAAATGCAAATCATATTCTTCGATGCTTCCAGATTATTGGTGACCCATTCCTTCAACATGAGGGGGTTGGGGTTCTCAAATGATGGTGCTATGAGTACCCTTAAACCCCTTGGAACTCTGCCCACTTCCAGGTATTTCTCAAGTGAGCGTTTTTCCCACCATTTGGTAGTCTCAGTTTTTAGCAGTTTTTCCAACTTTTTTAACTTGCCCTTTAAATCCGTGCTAGGATTGTTACTTTCCGTTGTTTCCGTCTCAGGTCTTACTGCCGGAAGGTTCACAAACATTGCATCAGCTAATGCTTCCGGGTTCTTTAATGCCTCCGCTGATGTGGTCATTATTTAAAAGGAGAGAATATTCGATACACAGCCCCTAACCCCGATCTCTTGCACGGGACTAGGACGCTTATTCACTGGTGTTAACGATCTTTCCACACGCACTATGAGAGGATTCACACGTGTATATATTCACTGAAAAAAACATAGGTTTCACACCAGTTATAGTTAGCTGGAAATTTTACTGACATAAAATCATTGAAATTCCCACGTTATAGTTAGTTGGACTCACTATAACTTGCGCGCCTGCAATGCACTGCTGATGACGTCACATATTACATCACTCATGACATGGTCAGTGACATCACTCATGACATCACTTGTAGTGTAGTTCCTATTTTCCCTATAGGCCCTGCGCATTGGAATAACATAAACAGCAGTGTAGACGTAGAAGTGCGGTCTTCCAGGTCTCTACTGACTATGCTAAACTTAATTGGGTTTGTTACCAACTAGCTCAGAGGTCACTGGAAACTTTCTTGACTGAATAGGAAGTGATCAGCTTCCCTGGTACAGACAAGAAGGGATTCAGTTTTCCAACAAACGCATAAACATGACAACTTTGCTCCTTAGAATAAGAGTCAATCTCTAGAGTCGTGTGAAACAATAGACAGTTATTTTACTCAGTCAGTTTTGTGCAGATTACTTTCACCAAGATGCAGAGAATAGAGAGACGGGCGTTTTCAATAAAAGGTATTATTTATTGAACAGTCTTTCTTCTCATGCAAGAGAAATGAATTGCCACAATTGCAAGACTTGTTATTATAAAAAGTGCGTACAGTAGAATGAGGATTGCGAAATAATACTGTAAAAGCATTGATATGGTTTCTTAGCCATACAATGGTTAAAATGAATAAAATATATACATTCATATATACATTAGGCTAACGTACTCAACTGGTGCTTCTAGCTACGCCTACCCCAGTGTACCTGACCTAAGCCTAACACGTGGATGGGAGTAAGTAGCAAGTTTTAAGTTAAGTTGGTTTTTGCCAAGGTTTGCTTCAAGAATTCTGTCTAAGGGTTTAGTCAACACCATACCTCTGGAATAGAATGTTGGAGGGCTTGTATCTCCTTCCAGGACTTGATATCCCAGTCACTCGCAAGAGTAGGCTGGAAAGGCCGGAGCTGGATTTTCTCGGCAGGAGAAAAGACAGCGTCTCTCTCAGCGCGTCGAGGAGGAGGAGGGGCAGCGTCCGTGGGCAGCTTGCATTTGCTGTGCTCTGCAAGGGACAGCTGTTCTGCTCCTGTGTTCACCACACCATCGCTATCGTCGATGTCGTTGAGGCAGCGCTTGCTTAAGGCAACGTTGGTAATATTTATACCTGAAAGGTGCCTTGTTTGACGTACGTTTTTGGACATAAGACGTCAATAAAGATGTCACTAGGAAGTGATCGTCTCTCAGTGCTCATTAGAGTTCTATTACTAATCAAAACATAGCAAGCGGGGATTTCCCAGGTTGCTGAGTTTTATCTTGTTGAAGAACTCGGAGTGTTAATCTAGGAATCTAAGATAGTGGCTTCTGCCATGTCATCTGCTGTAATGAGCTGCAGAGGAAGAGATTCTGAAATGTGGCTCTGATCGTGTGAGGCCAGAGACGAGTTTCTAAATATTGCACTTGATCGTTTATGCCAATATAGGGGTGTGAGAAGTTGGCCTGGTATATAATGCTCACTAATTCTAGTGATCACTTTGTACCATGCCAAGCAACCCTTATGATGATTGGTTGTAAGTCAACCTTATAGACCAGTTATCCTAGTGGTAACGTGGACAAAGCAGTCTTAGGCTAAACTCTGAAAAGCATGTGAAGCCAGCTGTATTACCATACACAACCCCCTTGAATACCAAATGAAAGGACTCCACACAGATAGATATTGAAAATATATATTGATTTATTAACTAAAAGTATCCCCTGGACTCTTTATGAGCACAGAAGCACAAGCGTTAAACACAAGACAGTTTAAAATACACAAAAGTTGCACAATATGGATGAGCCCTAGAAGTCCACCTAAACCATATACTAAGAAAGTGGTATAAGAGATACCAATCTGAAAGGAAACAGGCCTCGGGCCTTGGGAATCGCTGGAGCTGTTCGGGACTAGCAGTGACTAAGTCGGGAAAGGCCCGCGGGACTCGGGTGCAGTGTTTAAAGTGCACGCACTCACCAATGCAAAGTCTATGGTGCGTAAAAAGTACAAAGTTAGTTAGTTCGGAACCTTTCGAGTGACCTAGAAAGCTGAAACTTGAGACACAGGCCCTAGAGGTTTGTACCAGTGTAGGAACACCGGCGGAGCTGAGTTACCTCACCCACAGGAAGCGGGTGCATAGGGTCGAAGTAGTGTCGGGTTTCGTCACGCTGGTCGATGGTGCTTGGAGCTGAAGATGCTGCAGGCGGCTCGATGTGAAGAGTTCCGGTGGATCCAAGGGTGGATCTGAAGATGTGAAGACCTGAAAGCAGAGGGGACAATGTTCAAAGTCACTAGCCAGTTACTACCGTGGAACCAGATTGGAACCAGGCGATGTCGGGTGCAAACAGGCGTTGAGGTGTAGCTTCTTTCTGCAGCCACGTGGACACCGGGGGTCGAGGACGTCCAGGAGTCGGTCACGAGCTGTCCCATGCAGGCTTCTCGCTGTTGGCGGTGTCGGCAACTTGATCGGAGCAAACAGGCCTTGGC
Organism: Lissotriton vulgaris; assembly: GCF_964263255.1. Classification (NCBI taxonomy): domain Eukaryota; kingdom Metazoa; phylum Chordata; class Amphibia; order Caudata; family Salamandridae; genus Lissotriton; species Lissotriton vulgaris. The sequence goes on along the minus strand of NW_028242580.1, from coordinate 395,582 downwards.
TAATGCAAGCCACGCAGGAATCAAAAGATGCTTGTCACTCGGACCAGCAAGGTCAGAGCGGGGGCTCCTTTCTGCAGGAGCTAGGGCAAGTCTGGAGCAACCAGACCCGCAGTGTAGTTTGTCGGTTTTGTCACCAAGATGGCCGCTGACCACGTGGCTAGTGGCCGGGATGGCGCGTCGAGTGGCACAATGCAAAAGGGCCCCACGCAGATCGTGGAGATGCTGGGGGGCTGATCTTCGGTGCAAGGGCTGCTCGGTGGTGGGGGTTCTCAGTCCCCAAAGCACAACGTCGAGGATGCCTCTGGTGCTGCGCAGTTAGCTCTTCGGGTGTCTTTCAAGATGTCCGGTCCCACGTCTCTCGGTGCCTCCACGGGTCCCTTCTTTGCAGGGACTGTGGATCGGGCTCTGAGAAGTCTGGGAGTCTGAGTCTTGTCAGGCTCTGGGCTCGGGCTCCGGCGGGAGGCGGCAGCAAAGCAGACGTCGATTCGCTGGTTGGTGCCTGTGTTCACAGGGTGGCCACTCCTAGGCCACAAGGGAGATTCTATTCAGTCTTCTGAGCAGCAGAATGTCGAAGTCCAGTCTTCTTCTTTGTTTAAAGTTGATTCAGGATGATCTGCTGTGCAATGGCACTGCTCCCACTCTTATTCCCAATCTGAGGGGTGGATCACCTACTAGGTCCCTCCTCTGGGAGGAACCAGGAAGGGGGGCGGTTACACCCCCTTTCCTTTGTCCAGCTCCTCGCCAGGCCTGGGTCTGGAAAGTCCCAGGACCGGTTTGGACTGGCTTATGCCCGGGGACACCTTGTGTGCCCCGGGCATGTCTGTTTCTATTCAGCCCTGTCCTACCCAATACACAAAACCCTGTCTGGGGTGGTGCACGCACCTCCCAAGGCAGGAAATCCTTTGTCCAAGCCTCCCTCGCTGGAAGGACTCCCAGCAGCAGGAGGTCAGACTCGTGTCTGTGGTGGCAGCATCCATTTTGTGATGCTGAGGCTCTGGTTAACTTTAACCGGGGTTAAGGCTACACACATGTCGTGTCCCTCTAGAAGGGTGGAATGCTATCCCCGTCGACAGAACTGTCGAGGGGATAGTATTCCAATTCGTATGACACCTTACTCGACATGTTTTGATAAAGCCAAACCAAAGATAGCATATAACCGCGAGGATTATAATGCACTTAAGAGTATATGGTATGGCAATATCCCGGAACAGCTTAGGGAGTGGTTCCCGACAGCTGCAGACAGGCTCAGCTCATGCTAGAGCACCATCTCACATATTTCCAAGCACTCTGCCTCCAGGATTGATGAGGCCTTCCATAGGAGTGGCTGATAGGAACATATGTGTCCAGTTTAGGGTTAGATATAGGGATACTATATCTAAGTAAGAGGTGGTTACACCAACTTACCCCAGCTGAGTGATCAGCCAGTTGTGTCAAATATGGAGGCCAGGCCAGGGGTGGCACAATACATGCTGCAGCCCCTGGTAGGCCTTGGAAACACCTATGCCCTGGGTACCTAGGGTACACTGTTACAGGGGCCAATAAGGTGAACCAGTATCCAATTCGTAATGCACCTAGAGTGCATTGGCAGTAATTTAGAGAGAGAACAGCAGGCTGTGGGTCTGATTAGCAGGCCCACAGCCACATTAAGTCATAAACCAGTGAAGCAAAAAGCAAAAATTTGGGGTGACCATAGGATAGCAGACCCTACTCTCCTACAAGGGGCACAAATGGATTATAGCCCTATAGGGACATAAGGTCACAGTATTGATCGGGGTCCTAGATTAGAATACGACATCCTTGTGACAGAGTGACAGACCTCCTTTCAGTGTAATGTAACCCTTGAAACACATATTCAAAAATAGAAACTAACATTTTCAAAATAAATGGAGATACCCATACCAGTTACAACAACCAATTCAGTAATTCCACCATCTATATACACATCCACTCATTCAGCAACAGTTCTATATAGTCATTCATACATATACTCACTTATCATATGTAGTGATACACATATACATCCTGTTACACAGTGACAGTCATCCAAGTTACTCACACACATACTCACACATGCAAATAAACTATTGAACATCCATTTATTTGCATATACAACTATACACACACTAGCACATTACTTCTAAGGAAACTTACACATACTTACTCTCTTAAACAATCACTTATAGAAACACATACTTATTTAAGCAGGAACTCTTTCAATCTCTCACTCTCACATGTACTCACTTATATACATCAATACTCACATACGCGCAGCGGGAACGCGCAGCCGGACGCCGTCGCTAGCCGGAGTCTTGCCAGAGTCCTGCCCGTCTGCGCCCGTCCGCGCTAAGGACGCGCAGGGCGCAGCGGGCCCCTCCCGGTAGGCACCTTTTGGGAGGCAGGATGATTGTTTACACCAGTGCTTTGCTCCGGGCGATTGGGCAGTCTCTCCCGCGGTGCGTTTCAGCATCGAACCATCCGTTGTGTGGCCCCTATCAATGTGACTGCAAGGGATGGTCGCTTGACCAGCCAGTGGGTATTCGGGACTATGACATCTCTGCAGCTCCACGGGAAGGCATAAGTTTGCCTCTGCTGAGCAATTGTTTTGTTCATGGTCTGCGGATATTAAACCTCAATACCAGCTCCCTGGTAAAACATCACCTGTCTATTATGGACCTTATCACTGATGAGGAGCCAGATCTGTTTGTCATCACTGAGACCTGGCTCCAGGACACAGACGTAGCCATAATTAACTTGGCCTGCCCCCCAGGATATTCACTTTTTACGTGGAACCGCCTGTCCAGAGGTGGAGGTATCGCCTTAGCTATAAAATCTGCTTTTGCGTGCACTTGGACGGGTCTGCATATTGCTGGGTGCAAAAGCGCCCTGTTTAAGATCACCATCAGTCCCCAGTTCACGCTGTCTGGGATGGTCGTGTGCCGCCCCCCAGGCAGTGATGTAACATTCAGGGGAGCTTTCCCTGAGGCGGTTAGTACGCTAGCTAGCGACTGCGCCAATTTTTCCATCTTAGGTGACCTTAACCTCCATTTTCACAATCAACAGACCTCGGCTATCAGTGGTTTTCTGGCGGATCTGGAGGCCCTTCAGCTGACCCAACTTGTTACTCAACCTACACATGTGGCTGGTCACATTTTGGACCCGTTTTTTACCAACTTAGCGGATGTCCAAGTCCAGGCTATTTCTCCAGTGGGCTGGACCGACCATTTCTTGGTGTCCGCCTGGCTACCTCTCCCCGAAACCCCCACTATTCCATCTCCTAAGTGGATCCCTCGGCGTCACTGGAATAAGCTTAGACTAGAGGACCTACATCACATCTTGGCTGTAGAGCCATTAGGCCCTCTGCTTAACGCCACCTCGGGCTACGACCAGTTCGCAGCTGGATTACTAAGGCGCTTGACGTATTGGTGCCCATTATCTCAAGTAAATCCAGCTCCAGGCAGTCGAGTCCTTGGTATGACAGTGCTCTCCGCGCTCTGAAGGGCTCATGTAGACGGGCAGAAAGAGAGTGGCGGAAGACGTATGATGCCGTCAAAAAAACGCGTATTTGACTTCCGTCAAGCTCTACCATCGAGCCATTTGTAGAGCCCGTGCGGCGTTCTACGCGACGGAGTTCCGCAACAGCCTCAACCCATCTAAGACTATCTTCAAAGCCCTTAAAAATCTGTTGGCTAAGAGAGCGGATCCGCAAGTGGATGGTTCTACCTCCCATTGTGAGACCTTGGCCGCTTTCTTCTTGGAGAAAGTCAAGACCATCTATCAGTCGTTCCCCAGTACGACGCTGCCCTCCATTCCTCTGAACGGCCCTCGTAGTTGCCCGGCATTACACTCTCTCCCTACTCTTTCCTGGGATGGGTTTGTTAAGTGGGCACAACGAGTCAAGTCCGGTTCTCCTGCGGACCCGCTCAGACCTGCCCTCTTTAGAGATCCTTCTTTTCAGGGGCGCACTGTAGTGTGTTCGCTGATTAACCTTTCTTTGACTTCAGGTACAGTTCCTGCCAAGTGGAAGCAGGCGGTGGTTTCTCCGATCCTGAAAAAACCATCATTGGATCCTTTAAAACCGGAAAACTACCGCCCTATTTCATTGCTTCCCTGGCCGGCCAAAGTCATGGAGGCTCACGTCAACCTGGCTCTCTCCGAGCATATGGCCCGGGCCAACGTCCTCGATCCCACGCAGAATGGGTTCCGTGCTGGTCACAGCACGGAGACCGCCCTTCTGGCAATGGTAGAACACCTGCGGACTGTGTTGGATGCAGGTCAAACGGCAGCGCTTATTTTATTAGACCTTAGCGCTGCCCCCATCGCATCCTTCTGCACCGCCTGGAGGACATTGGCATCTGTGGCTCTGCTCTGCAGTGGTTCCGTTCCTTTCTTAGCGATCGCTCCTTCTGCGTTGCCACCCCTCCTTTTCAGTCCAAATACCATCAGCTGGACCTGGGGGTCCCTCAAGGCTCCTCGCTGAGTCCCACGCTTTTCAACTTGTACGTGCGGCCGCTAGCTGACGTCGCCAGGCAGTGGGGCCTAACCATGGTCTCCTATGCCGACGACACGCAGCTAGCGGTCACGATCAGCGGGGATGTCGATCAGGATGCCCCCAGGTTCCGAAATGGGCTGAGAGAGGTGGCCAGCTGGATGAATAACAGCTGTCTCCAGCTGAACGCGAAGAAAACTGAGGTGATGATCGTGGGGAGGGGAGCGGATCGCTGGGGGGACAGCTGGTGGCCTCTTGAGTTAGGGCCGGCCCCTACACCAGTGATGGAACTTAGAAACCTGGGAGTGTGGCTAGATCACACCCTCTGTTTCACTAAGAGAGTGGCGGCATGCTGTTTTGGTGTCCTGCGTGGGCTAAGGCCGGTGCTCAAATTTTTTGATGCTCCAACGAGACAGTTGGTTATCCAAGCGACGATCATCTCCGGGCTGGACTATGCCAGCTCGCTCCTGCTGGGAGTTAATCAATCTGAGATCGTTCGCTTGCAGCGCGTACAGAATGCGGCTGCGAGAGCAGTGGTGGGTCTGCCAAGGTCCTGTCCCACTTCCAATACCTTGCGGTCCCTACATTGGTTACCGATCAAAAGTCGAATCCATTTTAAGGCCCTTAGCCTTGCTTTTAAAATTTTAAAAGGGTCGGCACGTGAGATTCTCAATAATCTCTTGTCCGCCTATGTCCCGACTCGCTCCCTTAGATCGCTTGGGCAATCCCTTGCGGTTGTCCCGCGTTTCATGCTTAGCCGGATGGGCGGTCGCTCTTTCCGTGTGAGAGCTGCGGCTCTCTGGAATTCCCTCCCTTTAGAAATCCGCCTGTTAGAGGATCTATTAGCATTTCGTAGGGCCGTGAAAACTCACCTGTTTTAATTCACCTTTTATTCACTTTTCTGTTTCCTTTTGCGTTGTGTTATGTTCACCTTTTCCTTGCGCCAGGACGCTCCTTAGCTGGAGCATCTGTGCGCAAAATAAATGACACTAACATAACATAACATAACATATACTAGATTAAATCATATGCAGTTACACATAAAGACACTAGTGAGACAGTCATACACTCACTAAACCACACATATACACACTCATCCACCCATACAGTCCTGCACATATGCTGTCTTCAAAACACATACAAACAGTGAGTTACTCATTGATGCATCTATGTGCTAAGTAACACCACCACCAAACCATACAGACATTCATACTGATACTAAAAAAAACATCTAATAACACATATACACACACATGTAGCTACTCACCAACCCATGCAGCCACTTATACACAAAGTGAAACACTGATACAAGCATTTAAATATTTAAACAATACTCGCTAATATATGTATTCACTAAGATACACTTAATAAGCCAGTTAACCAATCATTTTTTTTTTTTTAAAAAACATCCATTTAGACACTTATTTAAACATTTATTCTTCCATCGGCCTTTACATATACATATATAAAACATATTTATTTTTCAGAAAGACACACATTCACTGGATGGTGTCATCAGTGATGTCATGAGTGATGTCACTGACCATGTCATGAGTGATGTAATATGTGACGTCATCAGCAGTGCATTGCAGGCGCGCAAGTTATAGTGAGTCCAACTAACTATAACGTGGGAATTTCAATGGTTTTATGTCAGTAAAATTTCCAGCTAACTATAACTTGTGTGAAACCTATGGTTTTTTCAGTGAATTTCAAAGGTTTTTTAAATGCTAATTCCTAACTATATAAGGCCTGAAACCTATGTTTTTTTCAGTGTATTTCAAAGGTTTTTTTAATGCTAATTCCTAACTATATTAGACCTGAAAGCCCACCAGGAATCTCCAGTATGCGCCAGGGGACTGCATTGCAGAGAGGTGTAATGAAGCCACGCCCCTTTTTACACCTCTCTGCAACGCAGCCCCCGTGCATGTTTGAAGAGGGGGAACTAATTCCCCTTGCATACTGGGGGCCCCTGGGGGCCAACTAGCCCACCTGGAACCTCCAGTATGCGCCAGGGGGCTGCATTGCAGAGGTGTAATGAGGCTATGCCCCTTGTTACACCTCTCTGCAATGCAGCCCCCTGCCGCGTTTGCAGAGGGGGAACTAATTCCCCTTGCATACTGGGGGTGCCTGGGGGCCAACTAGCCCACCAGGAGCCTCTAGTATGCGCCAGGGGGCTGCATTGCAGAGAGGTGTAATGAGGCCACACCCTTTTTTACACCTCACTGCAACGCAGCCCCCGTGCATGTTTGAAGAGGGGGAACTAATTACCCTTGCATACTAGGGGTCCCTGGGGGCCAACTAGCCCACCTGGAACCTCCAGTATGCGCCAGGGGGCTGCATTGCACAGAGGTGTAATGAGGCTATGCCCCTTTTTACACCTCTCTGCAACGCAGGCCACTGGCGCGTTTGCAGAGGGGGGACTAATTCCCCTTGCATACTGGGGGTCCCTGGGTCATATCTGCCCAAACACCGATATTCCGAACGATTGAAAATGACTTTTCTTGAGAAACATTTGGATTTGGATAATCATGTCCTATACTTTGGAATTTTTGAAAGACTGACTTTGAGGATGCTATAAATTACTCAAGTCTGCCCGAATTGTGTGGGTAAAATTGATACCTAGTCACTTTGAATAAGAATGTACTTACGTCTCGTCTAACATTTGGAAGAAATATCTAGTTATTTGACAACAGGATACCGACATAACTTGAAGGAAATAAGAACGCCCTGAAGAAGTTCTGTTGTACAGAACGAAACGTTTCGGCTGGCTGTGGTACATAAACTTAAGGAAAATAAAAGCATTTGAATATACACCAAGATTCAGTGCTTCAATAAGGACTCTAAGTGATATGATTTGATTGGACTTATTGTGCAAGTGGTGCTGTGCCAAACTTTGGAATATTCTCCACTACTCTCTACTACTTACTCTCTCCTACTCCACTACTCTCAAATACTCACTCTCTACTACTCATTCTCTACTACTCAACTACTCTCTACTACTCTCTCTACTACTCACTCCCTACTACTCACTATCTACTACTCTCTACTACTCACTCTCTACTACTCACTCTCTACTACTCTCTCTCTACTACTCTCTCTACTACTCACTCTCTACTACTCACTCTCTACTACTCTCTCTCTACTACTCTCTCTCTACTACTCACTCTCTACTACTCTCTACTACTCACTCTCTACTACTCTCTCTCTACTAGTCTCTACTACTCACTCTACTACTCACTCTCTACTATTCTCTCTCTCTGCTACTCACTCTCTACTACTCTCTACTACTCACTCTCTACTACTCATTCTCTACTACTCACTCTTTACTACTCTCTACTACTCACTCTCTACTGCTCTCTACTACTCACTCTACTACTTACTCTCTACTACTCTCTACTATACACCCTCTACTACTATCTACTACTCACTCTACTATTCACTCTACTACTCTCTACTACTCACTTTCTGCTATGCTCTCTACTACTCTCTACTACTCACTCTCTACTCTCTATTACTCACTCTCTACTCTCTACCTCTCTACCTCTCTCTACTTCTCTCTCTACTAGTCTCTACCTCTCTACCGCTACCTCTCCACCTCTACCTCTTTACCTCAACACCTCTACCTCTCTACCTCTCTCTACACGCACACATATACACATATATATGCATATATATATGCATATGCATTTATATATATGTATGTGTATGTATATATATATATATATATATATATATATATATATATATATTCACTGAAAAAACCATAGGTTATACACCATATATAGTTAGGAATTAGCATTTACAAAACCTTATTTTACTCACACAAAACCATTGAAATTCGCATATATAGTTAGTTGCAGTAACTATATATCGCGCACCCGCAATCCACTGCTGATGATGTCACACATTACATCATTCATGACATGGTCAGTGACATCACTGATGACATCACTGATGACATCATCCAGTGACTGTATGTTTCTGTAAAGTAAAAATATGTCTTACATATTGAAGAATGAGTGGATGTATAAGTGTCTGGATGAAGTATTTAGTAGGTGCATGACTGACTGTATGAGAGCGTGATTAAATGTGTCTCACTGAGTGCATGGGCTAGTGACTAAACTGTCTTAATTTGTGCATCATTATATCTGTTGTTCTGTAAACTGCTGCATGTGTTGATCAGTAGCTATATGAGTAACTATATGGATTATTGATTGGTTGCCCAAGTATTTGTATGGGAGAGTGAGTGTGTGTATGTGGGTGGCTGGGAGGTGTGTGACTCTGTGCATAGATGTGTGAACAGTTGATTCACTAGATGTATGGGTTCAAAACTGCATGTGGAAACAGCTGTATGGGTGGTTGACTGTGTGCATGAGTGTATTGGTGAGTGAATGGATAGCTCAGTGCTACATGTCAAAGTAAGTACATATGTAAAACACAGTACATGTGAGAGTTGACATATATAAATTACTGTGTATAAGAGCTAGTGAATGTGTGAGTGGCTGCATGGATCATTGAAAAGTTGTATCAGTGATTGTATAAGAGAGTAAATATGTGTTAGAATATGTTTGAATAAGTAAGGCGTGTATAACTGTATAGTTGAGGAAATGGAGGTGTGATTGATTCTTTGCATGACTGACTAGGTGTATGAGTAACTTCATGGATGAGTGACAATCTGTGAGTGTCTGTTTACACTGAGTGTATCTAAGGTTATATTAGAGTCTGAAGAGGTTCATCGTATTATCACATGAATGATGTCATCAGTGATGTCGTCAGTGATGTCATTTGAGTTGTCATCAGTGATGTCACTGACCATGTCATGAATGATGTAATATGTGACTTCATCATCAGTGGATTGCGGGTGCGCGATATATAGTTACTGCAACTAACCATATATGCGAATTTCAATGGTTTTGTGTGAGTAAAATAAGGTTTTGTAAATGCAAATTCCTAACTATATATACGGTTTTTTCAATGAATTTCATTGGTTTTTTAAAAGCTAATATCTGTAGCTGTAAAATATATTCTTTTTTTAACGGAAAAATATATTTTATGTATCTATTTTAATTTTATTTTGTTTATATATTTTTATTATTATTTTTTTTTGTTTCGCTACTGGTCCGTGCACCGGGTAGCTTCCCGTTAGCTTAATTTGGTACCGCGACCCGGTCCGCGCACCGGGAAACGTTCCGTTAGCGCAACTGCCGCGATCGAACACAACATCGTGACGCGTCGCGTAAGCGTGACGTATCACGCAGCCGCGTGATGCGTCTTATGACCCGTCGCGCAAGAGTGACGTATCGCGAAGTCGCGTGATGCATCCTATGACGCGCTGCGTTCGCGTACCAGGAAGCGTTCCGAGGCGCGGCCCGGAGAGGGTAAAGTAAGCTCAACGAGACATGTGACCTGAAAATAACACTTTTCATTGGTTCAGAACATTTTTTTTTCCAAATGATGAAGAACCCCTCCTTTTTTCCTCATTCTTACTTTCTACTTTGAGAGAGGTAGACCTATTTTGGAGAAGAGAGAGGAAGAGCCATTTTGGACTTGAACAATGGCTAGTGTTGTTACTTCAGCTGGTGCACCACCACCACCACCACCTCCACCACAGCAAGGACCACCACCACAGTACTTTTGTGGTCAAGAAGAGGAGGATGAGGAAGAGGAGGAGGAGAAGGAGCAGGAGAGGCACTTCCTGCCAGAGGATCCCCCCCCAAACAGAAATCAAACACCACTTTATCTGGCCTTTTTTGCACATAACTACAGGTCAGAAAAAAATAAATTCACCTAAAGTGACCTGCTTGATTTGTGGTTTTATACTCTCCCACGACAATGCCACAAAAAAATTCAGTTGTGTGAAGGAAACTATGCTCAAGCATATGTTTCAAAGGCACCCTAACAACTTGGCACAGGCTCAAAATACTGAACTTGCCCAAAACCTTTCAAATCCTTTACCCAGTACCTCCACTGGACAAGCCACTCAATCCAGACCTGAAGGAGTCAACATGGTCCTCAACACACAAGAACATTTTGGAGATTTGAAATTTATTTGTATATTTTGTGGGGCAATACTTTGTATTGGTGATAAAAATATCACCACAATCAACAACAGAATGGAGAAACATAATTGCAGTAAGAAAAAACAATACTTAATTTCTTTTTTTTGCTCCTGTTGAGCCATTTATAATTCTTTGTTTTAAGTTTGTTGCCTTTTTTTAACACAAAAAACAAAAAAATCAAAAAATGTTCAGAAAATTAAAAAAATATATAAAACTACAAAAATAAAAAAAACAGTTCTTTTCAGAACTACCTCCCATTTATAAAAATTTCCATAAGTTTTTTAAACTCTCATTCTTTTTTCTCTTTGGTGAGCTTCCGGGTTCGCTCCCCGGTACGCGAACCGGACGCTAACCACGCGAAAATTAAAAAAAAAAAAATTCTTTCGCATATATGGGCCTCCTCAACCACCCTCAGAAAACCTAGGGGGTCAGGATGCGTCTCCCGTGCCCCCTTACACCCATTTCCCACATTGTTTTTCCTCCATCTTGTGATTAAATTCGACCGAAACACAAGATGGCGGACTCCCGTTACGCTGCCGGTACGCGTACCGGGGAGCGCACCGGGAAGCGCACGCTTAAAAAAGGGGGGAAAGTAATTTACAGAAAAACCACTGGAGGCACTTTCATCACATATAGAATAGGCCCTACTACATAGCAGTCCCTACCATTTACCAAAATTTGATGGAATTCCATTGAGAAATGTATGCTGTAGGCCTGACTAAATATCCTGAGGTAAATTACATGACAAAAACACATATGAAGTGTTAGAATTGACAACCAATTAAAATGTTACTTTGATTTTCTACTTTTATTTCATGACATTTGATTGGTTATGTACCTGAATATGTATAAAGAAAGAGAGAGAAACACAGCCATTTTGAATAATACTTCCTGAAGTGCATTTCAAGAGCATTTTCACTGACAACTTAAACTTCTTTTTGAAAGGTAAGATGTAATTTTATAAATTTGAAAGGAGAACTATGTTATGCACTTTAAATTAATTTTGGAAAACGTTTTCAGATAGTTATATACTGTCCCTCTGTAAGAGTTAGACATTGAAAAAGGCTAGTTTATTATAATTATGGATTGATTTAGGCTTCTGTGGTATAATTATGAATTTGCTTAGGCTTCTTCACAGGCACTTTTTAATAGTTCTACTTCCTGCCTGAAACCATACAGTGCCCAAAGATATCTTCTCTGTTATAAACTCACAAGTACCTGTCTGAACTTAAACCCAACAGTCCCCTATCTCTACTGATATATTTATTTTTTATGCAATTTACAGCAAGAAAATGGAAGCACAACAGAATGAAAATAAAATTTCATTTCAAATTAAGATTGAAAACAATCCTAACGAAGAAAACGAAGAAAAAGACTTTTGGGATGACACTTTAGACGAAGAATTAATTAAGTGTTGATGAATGTGAATCATGGAATGAAAAGGAGGACATATCTGATGAATTAATGTTACAAATTCTTATAGATTTTGAAAAATCTGAACAATAAATTTAAATTTTATAAGTTAAAAATTTTTGAGACATTATTCTTTTTTTTATTTGAAAATGCTGAAAAAGTACCCCAAAACATGTAATATAAAGTGAGAATTAAAATATACTGTGCAACATTTTTGTGTTACATAGTAAGTTTGCTCATAGTTACTTCCTTTCTCCAACTATATTATCTCCAATGTGCATTTAACATCTCTTTATCATCTCCTGCCTCCATATTGTTTCTGCTTTCCTGACACACTATGATATGAATTCCATATACCACAATAACTTCTGAAACAACATGCAAGATAACTCCAAAGGAGACGGTGTTTCTTAATTTTTTGACTCTGCATTGGTACCTATATGTTGCTACTTAAATAAAAAATAAAAAAACAACAACAAAATGAACAATCAATAAACATACAATATTTGAAAAGTCTTTCATTCTTTTTTCCCCATAGTACGCTCCCCGGACCGCTTACCGGTGCGCGTACCGGGCGCACCCCACGCAAAAAAAATGATTTTTTTTTTTAGCCCCGCGGGGCCCTTTTAAAGCCCCCACATCAAACCTAAGGGGTCAGGGGGGGTCTACCCTACCCCTTATGGTCATTTCGCCCTTTGTTTTGGCCACATCTTGTGTCTCGATCCTACCGAGACACAAGATGGCGGCCGCTCCGGAGTGCTTAGAATGTTTACAGACACCCGATAGCCAATCCGCTTCTCCTCGCAAAGTTCCGTTACGCGTCTGGTACGCGAACCGGGGCGCTAACCGGGACGCTGTCACAGATATATATATTTTTTTGAACGTTAATTTCTCAAAATCCACTGGAGCACATATATTGAGACATAGCAAAGGCACGTCGGGCAAACCATATCTACAATTTTGCCAAGTTTCGTGTAAATCCATTCAGCTGTTCGAGCTAAAAGTGAGTCCAACCGCCCTATGGAAAAATGAATGGGAAAAACGCGTTTTGGGACCCCCCTTTTTTCTCGGCCCCCCCTTGACGAAACACCCCCAAATTTCCAGGAGCTGCTCAGAAACAAAATGTTCCATCTTCCTGAAAATTTCAGCCCATTCCGTCCACAAACGCCAAAGTTATTCGAGATAGAATTTTCAGAAATCCCATAGAGAAAAAATCCTAACTATATATACCTACTGGCGACCGCCAGTAGGTAATATACATACATATATAAACATATATCATCTGTATATCTATATAAATACAAATATAAATGCATGCATACATATACATATATGCATACAGATGCATGCTATTTACATGAAAGTTTAAAAAACACTAATACAAGCAAAGCTAAAAAGCCACCTCATTACAAACAGAATGGCTTTAGTTTAAACGAGGGCGAGATCTATTGCATTTTCAATGCTTGTTTACTTTGGTTCCATCAAGAAGGCATTCAGATGTGTGACACATTTGCCATAAATTCTGAATGTTAGCACTCTAGTCGCTCATTAGATCACTGTAGTAAAGCTACTGCTTGTGAGAAGGTGGCCTGATATGCAGTGGTCACTATTCTAGTGAACACTATGTATCAGTCCAGCAACCCTTATTGATGATTGGTTGTAAGTCAACCTTATAGAGCAGCTATCCTAGTAGCGTGGATACGAGCAGTCTAAGGCTAAAGACTCGAGAGGGCGTGTTAAGCCAGCTGTTATACCACATATACCCCTTGAACACCAAGTGAAAGGACACCACACAAGTGTTATGAAAATAAACAGTTATTTATTAAGAATCACAACAGCCCTGTACTCTTTATGAGGACAGGGTACTAAGCACAAACCAAAACTCTTACAAAAATACTTAAGTTAGCACAGTATATACAAATGCCCGAGGGGCACGGAAAACCATATACTTGAAAAGTGGAATGCGAAATTACTAGTAGGTAAGTACAGTACTAATAGGCTTTGGAATCGCTAGGACTTGACTATAGAATCGTTAGATTACTTCTAGGAGACCCAGGGGACTCGGGTGCAGTGTGTGCACTCTCACGCGAGATGCGGGACAAAGTCTATGGTAGCTAGAATTTGCAAAGTTAGTGTTCTCGGGCGAACCCGACCTGGTAGGGAGAAAACGAAAGTAGATTCTGACCCTTGGATAGTGAGGCTATGCTGGGGCACCGAAATGCCGAAGTTACCTAGCCCAGGGGCTGCAGCTGCATAGGACTCAAAAGACGTCGGGAATCCTCGTTGACGGACCAGGAGCCTGGAAGAAAGAAGTTGCTGGCAGGCGACCAGTGAAGAAAGTTCGGTGGATCCAAGCCTGGATCGATGGAAGATGACACCTGAAAGCAGAGGGGACCAAGTTCGAGACTACTAGCCAGTAGTCAGTGGGCACCAGGAGGGCACCGGATGGTAGCCACCTCGACAAGGCGTGTGGGTGACGCTGGGCTCGGTGATCTCACGGACCAGGAGGCGTTGTCGGCGACCAGGAAGGAGGATCGAGCTGTCCCACGAAGATAGAAGCTGTCGGCGTCGCTGGACCCAGGATTGGGCAACAAAGCCTTGGCAAATTCAAGCCCACGCGGTGGACCTAAAATGGCGTCTGGAGTGGACCAGGAGGGTCCGGGGTGCCTCTCTTCAAGAAGGAAGCAAGGGCCAGTCTGGAGCAACCAGACCAGCAGCAGTGATGTCGTCGGGCGTCGTTCAGAAGGCCACAAGCCAGCCGGCTAGTAGCCAAACAACACGGTGCACAGCAAACAGCAGAAGGGCCCCACGCAGATCGTGGAGATGCAGGGAGGCTGATCTTGGGTGCTGGAGCTGCGCAGGGTCGGGGCTTCTCGGACCCCAAAGCACTCACCAGTGGAGGACACGGTGGGCTTGTTGTAAAGATGTCGTGCAGTCTTGGCGATCGTCGGTCCCTCGAGGTCTCGTCGCACTCACGGTTCTCAGCTTTGCTGTAGAGGTGAGTAGAGGTCAGAGGTGCCAGGGAAGCCGGGTCTCGTCGAGCTGGGTCGTCGGATTCGTGATGAAGGACTTGCAGCAGACCGCAGTGTTCTTTAGGATGGTGCCCGCTTGATGCAGGGTGACTACTCCTTAGCCACAAGGGAGAATCTTGATGAAGAAATCGTGAAGTCCTTTCGAAGAAAGTCGTGTCTTGATTCCAAAGATGATCTAATTTGAACAGGGGGCCCGCTCCCATCTTTATACTAAAAAAGGGGGCTGACCCGGTGACTAGGTCCTGCCTATGGGTGGGACTAGGTGGGGGGTGGTTACACCCCTCAGCCATGCCGGACTTCCCCAGGCCAGGGGCTGGTGTGCCCCTGGAACTGGTTCTGACCGGCCTATGCGTAGTGAGCACCGGGGTGCCACTCAGCCGTCACCTTCCTGAAAAGCCCTGCCTACCCAGGATACACAAAACCATGTCTGGGACGGTGCTAGCACCGCCCCTGACAGGAAACCCTTTGTCCAGGCTCCCCTCGCTGGAAGGACTCCCAGCTACAGGGGGTCAGACTCGTGTCTGTGGTGGCAGCATCCATTTTGTGGAGCTGAGGCTTCAGTTGACTTTAACCGGGGTTCACAGTTACATACATGTCGTGTCCCTCTAGAAGGGTGGAATGCTAACCCCGTTGCCAGAATTGGCGAGGGGTTAGTATTCCAATTCGTATGACACCTTACTCGACATGTTTTGATAAAGCAATACCAAAGTTAGCATTTAACCGCGAGGATTATAATGCACTTAAGAGTATATGGTATGCGATATCATGGAACAGCTATTAGGACTTGGTTCCGCAAGCTGCAGACAGGCTCAGCTCATGCCAGAGCACCATCTCACACGATTCCAAGCACTCTGCCTTCAGGATTGTCAAGGCCTGCCATAGGAGTGACTGATAGGAATCTGTGTGTCCATTTTAGGGTTAGGTATAGGTATACTACACCTACAGCAAAGCGTGTTTACACGACTTTGCCCCAGCTGTCATGCAGCCAGTTGTGTCAAATTTAAGAGGCCAGCCAGGGGTGGCATAATACATGCTGCAGCCCCTGGCAGCCCTGGGTACACCTATGCCCTGAGTTACAGGGTCTGATAAGGTGGCCCAGCACCAATTGGAAATGTACCTAGGGTACATGGAATCCATTTTAAAGAGAGAGCAGTAGGCCTTGGGTCCTGATTGGCAGGGTCCCAGGTCGACTATGTCCAAAACCAGCTAAAACACAGGGCAAAAAGTTGGGGGCAACCATAGTCAGGAGGTACCTTCCTACACTGCTCACCAGGGAAGTCTGCTGCTGGTATTCAAAGTGCATGTTTCAGTCTGCATGTCAGAATTTTTTTAATGAAATAGAAGAGGATTTGAGAAGTCACTCAAAATGATCCCTAATTTTTCTTTCTGAAGCACTAATCATACTTTCTATGGCAAAATGAACCCCCTCATTTTGTTCCTTTTTAAATTAAATGTTTTCAGACTTACCACTTCATTCCAATCAAGATGGCTTCTGGTGTGCCATACTTTTGTCATAAGTAAGACTGTTAGCGCTCTAGTTGTTCTTTAGAACACTCTGGGACATTCTGTCATTGGGCTATACTTGGGCTACATCTGGGTGATATTTGGGCTACATTTAGGCTCTTTTGTCTCTGGTGGCCATCTTGGGAGACTGTATGTCAGAATGTTTTAATGAAATTGAAGAGGATTTGAGAAGTCACTCAAAATGTGCCCTAATTTTTCTTTCTGCAGCACTAATCATACTTTCTATGGCAAAATATACCCCCTCATTTTGTTCCTTTTTAAATTAAATGTTTTAAGAGTTACCACTTTATTCCAATCAAGATGGCTTCAGGTGTGCCATACCTTTGTAATAAGTAGGACTGTTAGCGCTCTAGTTGTTCTTTAGAACACTCTGGGAGGCTGCAGTAGAACACAAAGGAATCAACTGACAGTCTCTGTCCTTGTTGGATGTACATGTTTTACTGAGAATGTCAGACTTCATTCTCACATGACTGAGAAAGATTATGTGAATTTACAGAAAATATGCTTTCAGTTTAGCTTATAGATCCCCTTCCAAACCACAGTGGGAAATTCATGAGATATTAGTTTTCTTTCAAACATGATTCATGATATCACAGCAGAAGGCTTTTTCACATGGTAAAATCACCTTAGAACACACAACAACTCCTAAAATGAGTATGGTACCATCAACAAATGATTTATAATGTAACTAAAGTCCTAAAACTCTCTATTAACAACAATGCTTTTTAATGAGGTACTATCATGTATATTGGTCCCAAGATGGCTGCCAACACTTCTTGGATGAAGTGCTGACAGCCAATCAGATCAGATGTGTGGTTAGGCTCCGCCCAGATATATATATTTTTATGAACCTACCAGTCCCTACAATTTTGCCAAGTTTTGTGGAAATCCATTCAGCCGTTCGGGCTAAAAGTGAGTCCAACCGCCCTAAGGAAATTAACATGGGGAAAACACGTTTTGGGACCCCCTTTTATCTCGGCCCCCGCTTGACGAATCCCCCCCAAACTTTCAGAGAAGGAGCGGAGCGCAGCGAGGCAAATTTAAGGAAAATTACAGGCAGATTCCTCAACCGGCGCCAAAGTTATCCCTAATAGAATGTTGCGGATTTCCTATAGAAAACAATAGAAAACTATAACTACCTACTGGCGACCGCCAGTAGGTAAAATATATATATATATATTACCAGTAGGTAGTTATAGTTAGAACCTAGTTTCCATAGGAAATGCGCAACATTCTATTGGGAATAACTGGTGCCGGTTGATGAATCTCCGCGAATTTCTCAAAGAAGATGGCCCGCTCCTTCCCTTGATGTCACTGACCATGTCATGAGTGATGTAATATGTGACATCATCAGCAGTGCATTGCGGGCGCGCGAGTTATAGTTAGCTGAACTAACTATAACAGGGGAATTTCAAAGGTTTTGTATGAGTAAAATGACCAGCTAACTATAACTGGTGTGAAACCTATGGTTTTTTCAGTGAATTTCAAAGGTTTTTAAAATGCTAATTCCTAACTATAACGTATGTAAAACCTATGGTTTTTCAGTGAATTTCAAAGGTTTTTTAAATGCTAATTCCTAACTATAACGTGGCTGTAACCTATGGTTTTTTCAGTGAATTTCAATGGTTTTGTAAATGAAAATTTTTTAATGTAATAATTGTTATATTTTTTATACTGATTTACTACATTATTATACATTTTTTTATTTTTAGATATATTATTTTTTAAATTACATTACATATTTTTAATATAAATTGATAAAAAATGTTTGTACACCTCTCTGCAACGCACCCCCTGACGCGTTTGCAGAGGGGGAACTAATTCCCCTTGCATACCGGGGGTCCCTGGGGGCCAACTAGCCCACCAGGAACCTCCAGTATTCCCCAGGGGGCTGCATTGCAGATAGGTTAAATGAGGCCACACCCTTTTTTACACTTCTCTGCAGCGCAGCCCACGGGCGCGTTTGCAGAGGGGGAACTAATTCCCCTTGCATACTGGGGGTCCCTGGGAGTCAACTAGCCCGCCAGGAGCCTCCAGTATGCGCCAGGGGGCTGCGTTGCTTTGCCCCGGAGGTCGGCGGTCCCCGGGGCAGTGTGGGGGGGGGATTGGGCACCCCCCACACTTCTTTATCACTATGCCCCCACAATTTGGTCCCCCTGGGGGGTAATTTTTGAATAAACATACCGGGTTTTAAAAAAAAAAACATTTTTGCCCTTGGGGGTCCTTGTGGGACCCCATGAGCAGGCCTAGGGGGTCAGGGTGCTTCTACCCCCTTTCTGTGTTCTACACGTTTTTTTTCTGCTTTCTTGTGCCTCGGTCTACCGAGCACAAGATGGCTGCCAACACTTCCTGGTTTGAAGTGTTGAAAGCCAATGGACATGCAGCTCTTGCTCGAGAAGTTTTAGAACTCAAAAAGGGGGTAGGGTAGAATCACTCTGACCCCCTAGGCCTGCTCAGGGGTTCCCACAAGGACCCCCAAGGCAAAAAATAAATATATTTTGTGTGAAAATCATGGGGTGCGCGCACGGTGCGCACACCCAATGTTTTTTACAAAAAAATGTATATAATGTATGTTTTTCATGTTTTTAATATCATGGAAAAAAATACAACAGTATTATATATATATATATAGTATTATATATATAAATAATATACAATATTGTATTTTTTTCATGGTATTAGTGTGAAACAATAGTTTTTTCGATAGTTTTGTACTTACCATTATAAGAAGGGGAACAATATTTTTGTATTCAATATTTTTGACACAATATTTCTGTATCTCGACATTGCTGTGTTAAATATTGTGCCAGTGATCCAAGAGGAGAGCTGGAGGCGTATGAACCAGAGATTCAAGCTCAAATGGGGCAAACAATATGAAACTTGTTAACTTTAGCCTGAAAGTCATTATGTATTATGATAGGGGCCTCAAAATATAGAAGTGGTCTGACCCTTTATGGACCTGGACCTAGTGTGACAATGTAATGGAAGCTGTGCCTGATGAAATAGCTTCACATGGAAGGAAGATACAAAAATATTTTCCCACTAAATCAACAATGTTACTTTGCAAACTCAAATCAATTCCTTTGATTCCTGCTTCTTTAGCTTCTGTTCTACTTTGTATATTTTTCTGACCTTTAGTTACTGTGTGAATGAGCAAGAGGTGCTTCCATTTCTGTAACCCTCATCACAGATTCCGGAGTCTGTGATGTGGCTCACAGGGCATCTCCTATGTCAATGACCTCCAGATTTGCGTCCGGTGACACTGTTGGGAGACCCATTTTTCTGAATTTGATCTCTGCTTCATGTAACTCTCAGGGCATTCATATGTCTCTGGCTATGACGTACTTCTTTCTACATTTTACTGAATCACACTTGTGTCTGCTGTCCGTCTCTCCTTAGTGAACACTTATGGGATAACTTATTTTACCCAGTTCTAATTCTTAACTAATCACTTAATTTTATAGCACTGAAGGATGCCTCATAAGTGTGGCCTACTCTTCTCTTTGTGTAACTCTCAACTGATCAAGTTGTGTCTTGCAACCATTGTTGCTTCTAATGATTCTCAGAAGTATCTAATGTTTCTAACCTCTAACTGTGCTATATTTGATTCTCATGGAAAGCCAAAGTCTCTCATCTCTCTACTCTGATTGTCTGTAAATATCACAGCACCGGTCACATTCATTCTAACTATACTTTTTGAACCCTTCATATCTCTCTTTGATCTGCCCTGATACCCTCCACACATACTAGATCTGAATTTCATCTTACCTCCAGCGCAGATGCTGTACTGGTTTCCTCAGCTGTCCACAACTGCAGTTCTTCCATTTCCTCACTCAGTTTCTTCTTGTGGATGCTGAATGTTTTCTGAAATAAACCAACAATAAAGAATACAGATGAGAAGTGTTGGTAGGGCAATGTTCACAATGTACCAGCATTAAAAGGGATTTATACACTTGAGCTAGGAGACTGTCTATCTATCTATCTAGAGATCAGTTGTGCAGGATGTGAGTTCTGTGCAAGTAATAGGTCCACAAGTATTTCCTTACTGGGAACCAAGTGACCCATTGCAGCTATTGGGTTTATCAGGGTAGCAAAGCAGAGCAGTCCAAGGCCTACTCAGGGCAGGTGGTGTGGGCTAGTAATCTTCATTCACTGGCATGCAATTATAATACTCAATAAATAATTGAAAAAGGAAAAAATTATTGTATTATACACGCTACTGGATACTACCCATTAAATTACAAATATGTACATCAGGTTGGTGGAAATACTTTTGGGGACTTTCTGAAATGACACTTGACCCCTTGTAGGTAATGGCCCCCATAATCATAACCTCCCCCACCTATACCAGATAGAATACCACAATATAAGAGGGTGTCAATAAAGCAGTACTACAGTAGTGGAGGTGGAGCTTCTGCATGGACTACGATGGCTGCTTCTTGATCGAGTTCCATGACCAGGGGCACCACATTTGACTTGTAACCCTCGCTCCTGAAATGCCCTGAGGTGGCGATCTTGTGAGGTGGTCCTAGGCGGTAGATGGGTTACTTCATGGCTGCAGGAAAGGCAGTGGAGGAGCGGCAGAACAACAACAACTGCTTAAGGGACCACGGGCCGCCTTGCACCATGGAACTTGAGGACAGGTGCGACTAGAGGGCCTTGGAGGCCCAGTCAGAGCAGTCACCCATAGGATCTGTGCTGCTCTGCATGAAAGCAGTGAGTGGGGAAGTGAGTATGTGTGAGACGACCTAGTGACATATTAGGCACCTGGCAGCGGAGTGTCCCTGGCTGTGGGTGAGTGTGGGGCCTCAGGGAGTGCAGGGGATCTAAGGGAAGCACCCTAAATAAAGTTTTAGAGAAACTAGTACACCAGCATTTGGCAGTGTTTATCGAGTCTAATAGCTTTTTGCATGAGTCCCAGTCCAGTTTTCACCCAGGATTCAGTACAGAACCTGTTCTGATTGAAATGGCTGATTCCATACGCTGGGCTGTGGATGGAGGCTCTAAGGCTATGTTGGTGTTGTTAGATTTATCTGCAGTATTCGAGACGGTGTCTCACCCCCATCCTGTTAGATCGCCTGAAGGACATAGGCAACCAGGGAACAGCACTAAACTGGTTAACATCCTTTTTGCACGGCCATAACCAACAGGTCCTGACCCACCCCTTCACTTCACCTGCCACACCTCTGCAATGGGGGGTACCCTAAGGTTCGGCCCTGAGCCCACTTCTCTTTAATGTCTATTTAACACCTTTGGCGGAGCTTATCACCAAAATGGGGATTAAGGTGACATGACATCCTACGCTGATGATACTTAGCTGTTGTTTACTTTTAGCGGGGTGTCAGACTCCAACTTTGACCCCCTAAAAGAATGCCTCAAAAACATAGCTGAATGATGAACCACAATTTTTTAAAACTTAATGCGGAAAAGACAGAGGTCCTGTTTTTTAATCAACCAACGCCCCCTCCATCCAATGTATGGTGGCCATCAGAATTGGGTGATCCACCCATTCTGAAGGACTCAGTCAGAAATCTGGGTGTGAGATAGGACAAAGATCTATCCCTCACTACCCATGTACAATTGGTTTCGGCGGCTTGTTTTGGCAAAATCAAAACCATAAGGAAAATCATAAATTTTCTGCCAGATTCAACCCGTAAAACCATGCTCCATGCTCTAATCACCTCCCACCTGGATTATGCAAACGGCCTGTACATGGGTTTATCACTTGGTCTGATCCATAAACTCCAGATCATTCAAAATGCAGCAGCCCGACTGGTCTGCGGGGTCCCGCTTCAACACCACATCTTTCCTTATCTCAGGCGACTGCACTGCCTGCCTATAGCCAAGCGGATTGAATTTAAGGCCCTGACGTTTGCCTTTCGAGCAGACAAAGGGTGAGGACCTATCTATCTGAGGGGGAGACTACACACTTATCAACAAGATAGACCTTTAAGGTCCAACCTCAAACGCTTTCTCTCCACACTGAGCTTTGCGAAAGCAAGAATGGGTGGGAGAACATTTGAGGTGGGTACCACCAAATGTTGGAACAACCTGCCTCCCCACTTACGCATGATGCAGTCCAAACAGGAATTTAGAAAGGCCTTAAAAACGTGGCTTCTTAGCCGGAATGACTAGTCTTGTGCTGCCCTCTACCTTGTTCACAGTCTGCTATAGCGCCGGGACACCCCATCTGGGGTAGCTGCACGCTATACAAATGCTTTTTATTATTACTATTATTATTATTTGCCAAATTTCACAAATTCAAGAGGAAAGTACAGGTCCTGCAAGCAGACTAGTCCATGAATGAAATCCAGTATGAGGGCTATTCCTGCACACTTGTCCAGGATCTTGCCTGAGCAATGCTTCTCAGAAGGCAAAACTTCATAACAGTCACAGACCAATTGCGCAAGAACAACATTAGATACAGGTGGCTCAACCTATTCAGTATCGCCTTTGACCAAGGAAATAAATTGCACTAGACCCCGCACCAGGTGGCACTAGCATAATTGGTGGGGATTACTTTGGAAACAATAGGAACTGATAAGCTAAATTTGTTGTCTCCAGGACAGGGGTGACAGCTGATCAACATCCTAATGTCAGGCCCTGAAACTGCATCAGACCAGTATCCTAGATACAAACTGTGAAACCACCAGTCAGAGCCTTAGAGGCTGTGCTGCTGTCTGCTCATCTACGACACCTCTAACTGAAGGTGGAGCTAGTGTCCTCAGCGGGGCGACAGGCCTCAAATGGACCCATTTGGGCTCATACAATCACCTATCCTTCACTAAGCTTACCTGTCTTGCTGGTCGATATCTAATGAAGGTCTCCTTTTCTACAACACATTTTGCACAACCTACCTGTAAATATGTGGGGTGTATGCCAATGTCAGAGTCTGCTTTTTGTTCATGCAGTTTTGGCTGGTGCTTTAGTTCGCATGTAACCTTATAGTAAAATTCATTGTGGGACCCTCCCAACTTTCCCAGTAAAATGACATTTAATTTCTATTTGGTGTTCACCTGTGTTGCAGCTCTAAAAGGTTTAAAACTCACTGTTATCCATTAGTTTCCCAAAATATTATTGATGGATATGCTCCAAACTCTCCGTAAAGGTATTTTAATTTGTCGGCACATGCAAACCCCTCACATATCTAGCCCAGCTGCATACAAAACTCTCTCATACTTCTCACTACATTGAAACAGATATCTATGTAGTAGAGGCTCTTGCTGGAATTGGATGCCTTTCAGCCTTAGATATGCAGTCAGAATAGACCTTCATTAGGTCATAAGTTAATTGGTTGTCAAGGTGTCAAACACAGATGTCGGCTGAATGTTCCCTGAGGACTTTCATGGAACTGGAAAACTCATAGATGGATATTTGCATCTACACATAGATGAATTATTGGGATATTTTCATCTCCACATAGATGAATTAATGCCATACGTGGCTTGGTACTTCAGATGAATACCATTCAGGTTCCAAAAACAAGTTGAACAAGAACTTGAAAACCTGCGTAAGCAGGACACTGAGGAACTTGGGGTGTCCCCAATTATTCCTATCCCTAAACAAAATGCAGGGAGCAAAATCTGAATCTGTTTCAACAGGCACCACCAGAATCTTTAAATTTAATGAGAGATACACATGGCATCATGCATTCAGGACATTATAAACGAGGAAATCCACTGAATGATGTAGTCATTTAGTACTACAAGCACTTACATCTATATTTTTACGGTAAGCACTTTACCCTCGTCACTGATCATCAAGCTTAATTTCCATTTTTAGAACCCAAAAATGATGATGCCTCAGAGGATTGGGGCCTCCATCTACAAGTTTAATAGTTTAACATTGTCCACAGCCTGGGTAAGAACAAGAACTCTACTGTTTTTCTGTTTGGATTTCCGTATTACTTGTGTGATACTACAGTTGCTACAGAAGAATGTAGCGATATGTAGTTAAGCAGGCATATCCATATTCAATCAAAAAGAAGATAACACAACGAGCACACAGAGATGATGCATCATTACAAGAAGTCTCAATCCTTATCACTATGGCTGCTAAGGCAATTCCCCTCCTGTGCTGGAAATTGCCATTTTGCTGGTGTCATGACGAGCTCAGCTCGTCATGAGCACAGCTCCAGGCTACCTCATGACGAGCTGAGCTCGTCATGAGCATGGAAGGGGTTAAAGAAACACACAGATGTAGAGACCTGGAACAGATCCACAAACTTTACAATCAAAGTTAAGTCATAAGAGGTCAAGGTTTTTAGATATGTCCATAAATAATAAGAAACTCACTAAACTAATTCTGAGGCGCACCCATATAGTTACCCCCAATATCTACAGAGGCATGAGGGCACATAAAGATCCTCCAGGCATATTTGCTACCAAACGTTTGCCACCAACAGTCTCATACAACAAAGGTCTGGTTCCAATCACTTGACCTTCACCTTTCAAAAAAAGACCAAGTGAAAATGCTGTTTGCCAAGCCCTTGGAAAGGAAAAATACCCAGAACTGCTATAAATGTTTTTCACTGCCTTCATCTTTGTGGAAGGAGGTGGCAAATGATTTCTTTAGACCCATAGCCAAGGGGCAACATCTCTTGGTGGTGATGGATAAGTGCTCTCTGTAATGGCTTTTTTAGCCACGGCAACTGATGTCATTATTCCAGTGCTAAACAAAATATTTGACATGTCTAGCACCCCATCACTAGTCAAGTCTAACTATTTAGGTTTAGAGTACAGAAATATCACACCATTCTGACTGCAAACCAGTGGCACTTTTGAGAGGTTTGTTGTAGTTTCACGAAGGCATAAAAAGGAGCAAAGCTTCTCATTCATCGCCACCCAAGCTTTTATGTCAGACATTGGCGGAACATGTTTCACCAGCCACTCTTATGTTTGGGAGGAAGCTAAGAACCAAGAGCCTGTAGCATATCTTCAGACTTCTTCTTCAGCTCTACGGCCAGGTGAGAACTCAGGATAACATACATCAAAAACATTAGCTCATCAAAATGAACTGTATTCTCATGATGAACTTTTTGAAAGTGATGAAGGAACTTGCCATTTTTTCAGGCTATGGTGAAGCTGATTGCAGACCTGTTGCTTGGTATGGTCTGTGATTCAGACTGTGATCGTGAAATGTCATCCATGGCATCATCAACTCCATCCTTTTTCCTATTGCCATTCTCCATCTCACTCCTCTGTCGGTGTCTCCATAGCTTCTGCCCCTTGATCGCTTCATCTTCACTTTGTTGAAATGCTAGGCCTCCAGAATGATTTTTGCTGCCTGGCTGATACTTATCCTTAGCCACTCACTTTTGCTCTCTGCATGATACTTAGGATTCCAACAAAATAAAACTGTTACGGATCATTCATGTTGTTTGCTTTAGAAGAGGAAGTGATGGAATTTCAGCTTTCAGAAAATGTGAAACCAAATAGGTATCCTTTAGTGTACTAGCCATGGACCGAATACAGATCGAGAACTGCACACATACTTGAAGGTTGAAGCAGTAGCAGCTACCCTTAGTTTCCCGTGTGATATTAATACTTATGATACCCACCTTTGAGGCACTCATAAGTACTGATGATAAACACACTGACACATTCAATGGATTTCAAATACAATGTGATCAACAAAGAATGTATTATGTAGACGTAATGGGTGGGATCCCTTGTAGGATTACATAAAATCTACTTCAGAGACAGCTCCTTACGTTTGCGATGTTTTTATGATGGATTTCTGTATATATATATATATTGCAATGAGTTATACATACTCAGATATACTTTTTGATCCAGGGTATTCTTTTTTTTTTTTTTTTTTTTTAATATTTTTATTGTAAAACAAAACGTTTTTCTGGCACACACATAACACAGAGTACAGATAACTTAATACATATAATAAACCAAAGTTACTATCAAGAAAAACATGTTAATACAAGACATATCCTTCGATATAAAAAGGAGAAAACAGGAAAACCATTAAACAAGTTAATAATACATCAGGCTGAGTTTGCATTTGACCTTTCCTTCCATCGATGTACCGGTTCCCAAATTTTTCTTCCCCACCTTTTTATCTTTTTACATTTCTTCCCATATATACCCTTTTCAAGGTTAAACGTCCCCAATAATAAGGCAATAGGCAATCCACTGTTGTAAACCCGGGGGAAGGGGGTCCAACCAAACTCTGGCAATCAACAACCTGAGAACCGCCATCGCTACAAATAAAAATTCACTATGAACGCCTTCACAGCCCCTAACTCCTAACATAATTACAGTCGGCGTTAGAGTCACATTTAAAGCAAGTGTGTGGGCCATAAAATCCTCAATACCCTTTAATAAAGGCCTTAATTTGGGACAGAGCGCAAAAATGTGGGTACTATCTGCAGCCAGGGCATTACAACGCCAACAGCTAATCCCTGAAGTTGCACCCCACTGTGCTATGCGATCTGGCGTGTGATAAAGTTGGTACAGCGTTTTAAAATGTTGCGATTGTAGTGGGGCAGAGTAAAAAACTGAACAACCTAACTCCAAGGACGTCTGAAACACCTCACACGATATCCCTAATTTCCCAGCCCATTTAATACCAAATCTATCCATGTCGTCCTTCTTCGTAGCAGCTAGCTGGGCATAGAAATACCGAATGGAGCACACCCCGCTTTGCTCTATTGTCTCCATAATATTACTTGTGTTAAATCCACCTGCCCCTCCTTTTTTCTTAGAAAAAAACTCCTAATCTGCAGGTACTTGAAAAAACTATATCTTGCTATATTAAATTTACCCAACAGATCTGAAAATAGAAGAATATTTCCATCTGGATCTAACATATCTCCTAATTTCCTAATACCTTTTCTGTCCCAGTCTGCCATAATGGCATCCGAAAAAACTTCAAGGGGTAGAGACTTATTCCTATACAGTCTAATATATCTATTAAATCTCCCTAAACCACAGTTTTTTGCAACAGCAGACCATACATTATAAGCAGCAGCGACTGTCTTGAAACGTGTACGTTTGAAGTATGATGAATCTGTACATTTTAAGAAAGCATTTACTGTATCTTCACCCAATACAATTGAATAAATCATAGTTGAGACAGCTTTGACTTTCGAATCCCCTTCATTTGCACCAATTAAGCCTTGAATGTATTGCAATACCGATGCCCAATAGTAAAACCTAAAATCAGGAACCCCCCATCCTCCCCTCTCCCTTGGCAAAGTCATAAACTTGTATGCCCGTCTTGTCTTCCCATAGGACCAAATGAATTTATTAAGAATCGACTCCAGCTTGTTAAACCAAATTGACTCAAATAATAGCGGAATTGTACGAAAAAAATAAAGAAATTTGGGAAGTATAAACATTTTGATGATATTAGTGCGTCCCACTAACGTAAGCCTAAGATTTTTTATCCTCATCAAGTCCGAGCTAACTTTCGCCAATAAAGGCGAGATGTTGCGTTCAACTACTGTCCCTAAATCAGGAGAGATTTCGACCCCTAGGTAGACTGCAGAGGGAATCACTCGTGGATCATTACAATGAGTTACTGAGTTTTTAATAATCTGTGTTTTAGCTCTATTAAGCTTATAGCCAGAAATATTGCCAACATTTTGGGCCTCATGTTCTATTACACCTATTGCCATTGCAGGATCAGGAGTAATTATCGCGACATCGTCTGCATATGCCAACACGTTAACTACTGTCTCATTTACACACATGGGAGGGATACTGGGATTAAGATCAAGACTACGTAGATACGGATCCATATATAATGCAAATAAAAGAGGGGAACTAGGACAACCTTGCCTGGCTCCCTCTTTTAATCTGCACCGCCGCTGATAACTCCCGATTGATTTTAATTCTAGCCGTTGGATCCCTATAAAGAACCTGGATTGCTTTTATAAAATTATCACCAAACCCAAAAGTTCTCATTAGCTCCCACAGGTATTCCCAAGCGACCCTGTCAAAAGCCTTCTCGGCATCTAAGAATAGAGCTGCGACAGGGCCGCCAGAAACCTCCATGGCATCAAAGCAGGTGATCACTGTCCTGATATGTTCAGTAGTCCCTTTCCCCGGGATAAATCCATGTTGGACTGGGGTAACTAACTTTTCTATGACAGCGGACAACCTTGTAACCAAGATTTTCGAGTAAAGCTTCACATCAGCATTCATTAAGGCAATAGGTCTATATGACCCAGGAATTGTGGCGGGCTTGCCTTTTTTCAAGATAACGATAATCTCTGTCTCGCCCCATGATTTTGGGATTGAAATTCCTCTCTGGGCTTGAATGAGTGTATCCAGTAGCTCCACTCTAAAAACTGATATAAAAGTCTTATAGAATTCAATTGGTAACAAATCTGGTCCTGCAGCCTTCAAGGAAGGGAGATCTGTTAAAGCTAAAGACAGTTCTTCTAGTGTTATGGTGGCATCAAGTATAGTTTTTTCCTCCAAATCTAGTTTTTTGAGTTGAATATTTCCTAAATATTCCCTGATATTGTCAGTTTCTGCCTCAGTCTCCCTATCATATATTTCGGAATAAAACTTCCAGAATTCATTTCTTATTACCTTAGAGTCAGAAATTAGATTGCCTAAGTTATCGACTATGTTTTTGATGTCCCCCGCATTAGCTTTTTGCCTAGCTATAACAGCAAGAATGTGACCAACCCGCTCGCTAAACTCGCAGGCCTGCTCCTTCTTTGTTAAATAACTAACTGCTGTCTTATTAGTGATTCTTTCCGCTATTTCCGCCTTTAAAATCATGATCTCCAACAATTGTTGATCTAATGGGAGCCCCCTCAAGATTAACCTACTTAACTCGGACTCAGCGTTCAAAAGGGAGTTAACTTGTTGATCGAACAGTTCTCTTTCTTTTTTCCGTCTATAAGCTGAGAAGCTTATTGTCTCTCCTCTGACGCCTGCTTTGAAGGCATCCCAAATATATCCACTACTAGTACTCCCCACATTGTTCAACCAAAACTCACTGATCCACTTTTCCATATGCTTACAATAACCCACATCTTGTAGCAGAGCTCGCTCAAATGTCCATTTATAAATGTTCCTACCTAACCCACTTAAACTAAGTGACAATAATAATGGATTGTGGTCAGAAACCAAACGAGGAAGCTTCTTTATCTCGTATTAGCAATCAAAACATTAGATATTAAAAAGTAGTCCAGTCTTACTGTTGTATTGTGAGGGGCGGAAAAATACGTATCCCCATCTGTCTGTGGATGCAGGTTGGCCCAGACATCTGAAAGAGCATTATGCGAAGCCATATTTACGATCGCTCTATGCACCCTTTTCTTTCTCCCTGTATAGGAATGGCTTAGTTGTAACTCAATGTTTGCCGGACGACTGATATTAAAATCACCGCAACAAACAATTGGTTCCGCCCAGGTTGGGAGTTCATCATCCAGAAATTGGAATATATCAGGGTCATCACACGTTGAGCCATACACTGAAACTAAAGTGAACCTAACACCTCTAAAGCCTATTTCTATAATCACCCATCTACCCCAGATATCTTCTTTACTCCTATGTACAGTACAATCTGCCCCTCTCCCCAGAATCGCCACCCCACGAGTTTTGGAGGCTTGTTTAGTATGTGCTAAGACTTTAAATCCAGCTTGTTCTAACAAGAAGCCCTTTCCACCCTCCACATGAGTTTCCTGTAGACAAATCAAATCAGGAGACATTGATTTACAAAACGCTGAAACTCGCAGCCTCTTTTGGAGATCATTAAGACCACAAACATTAAATGACAAAATTCGACAAGTCATCAAAAAACATCAAAAATTAGCACCAACTTCAAATTCCGTCTCTTAATCAAACCCGAGACTTCCTTTATCCTCCATTTGAACAAAACCTGCAACTGCCTCAAACTACATTTCGCTGTGTACAATGTGTGCCATTTTCTCCCTCCCCTCTCCCCTCCCGCCTCCCTGAACCCCCCCAAGTGCGCCTCCCCCCCTACAGGCAAATAGGTCACGAATGACCTATATGTGGACGCCAGGGAGGCAGCAGCCGCCACTCCTCCCCACTGCCAGCCAGTATTACAAACATATCAAACCTAACTCCATTACTTTTTCTCCTTATATCCCAGAACTTCCAACATGTAAGCCTTCGCCTTAAGAAAAATTTAAACTGGCCCTTGGTCACAATTTTCAATTTTGCAGGGTAAAGCAAATAAGCTTCAGAGCCCAGTGCCTGGATATGTGGTATCAGTTGTCTTAACCTCCATCTACGTTCAACGGTGGCATGGCAAAAGTCCGGTCTTGCAAAAAACGTGACATTGTTATAGGTACGTCTTGACTCAGGCTTTGCTTTGTCTAGTATCAGCTGTCTAAGGAGGAAATTCCCTACAAAAATTAGCAAGGCCCTTGGGCGCCCACTCTGCACACCAGCTTGAGGCTGACCCTTTTTAAGGAAAAATGGGAAACGATGGGCTCTTTGAATTTCTGTTTCCCACTGCCAGCTAGATAACTCCGGGAAAGCCCCCTTTAACAAATTCACCACAAACATCCTGGGGTCCTCCCCTTCAAGACCTTCCTCCACGCCTAACAGTCTGATGTTATTACGACGCTGCCTGTTCTCAAAATCTTCCAGCTTCCAGTTGGCGTCATCTGCCACCTTTTGATGCTCTTCCTTGTATGATTTCAAGTCTCTCAGATCATCTTCCACTTTACTGGTCCTTTCCTCCACTTGTACCACTCTCTCAACCATTTCGTCCTGTCTTTTACTTATGATCCTAAGTTTATTCTGAATCTTCCTTGATTCCTGTCTTGCCCTCCTACTCTCCCCTCTAGCCTCAGTTTGCATTAATTTCAGGGTGTTAAAGAGAAGATCGAGCGTAACAGGAGGCTGGGAGGATTGAGCGGAGCCGTGATCCCCAATCAAAGTTGCCGGACTGTCCTGCTCCAGAAACGAAAAGGTAGTGGTAGAATAATCCCAAGCTAATTTTTTAGTGGGATCGGTAGTGCTACTTGCAGTGGAAGGTTTTCTTTTGGACAAGCGTTTTTTCTGTGAAGTTTTCCTAGCCGGGGAGCTACTGACTGAGTCAATACCTGTAGATTCATCAGAACTAAAACCCTCTGATGGCTGAGACTGTGACTGTGTATCCTCATCCACAGAGTAAAATCTCTCTACAGAGGCAGAACCACTAGCAATGCCGATTTCTGCTGAGGTAGAGGATTCACCCCCTGATTTGAACCCCCCGCTCTCTGCATTTAAATCCATGGTTTCTGCCCAAGTTAGGGGTTTATTCAGCAATGTATCTGCATTAAGGCCAGCAGTAGCAGTATCCTCCATTCCTACATTTAACTTTTGCCCAAGTAGCTCAGACCCCCACTCCGCTTGCCCTGGTGCCAGTACAGAAGAACTTTGAATTTCATCCGGTAATTCCTCCGGAAGCTGAGTATACATAGCCCGATTGTCACATATATCGGTAAGGTCTTTACCTGCTCCTGCTCCTTTGCTTACGCTTGTATTAACAAATTGCCTCCATTCCTGCGCCTCTGTTCCCTGCTTCGGCCTGGCCCCAGTGCAACCACTTGGCTCACCCTCGGTAGCCGTCTCCCCCGCATCTCTTCTCTCTCCCAGGGTGGCTGCAGGCACTGCAGTGGCCGGCTTACCTGCTGCTACTGCTGTCGGTCTTACTGGTTGCCTAGCAACCCTGGCGCCGGCCCCAAGCCCTGCATCTGCACCGAGGACGCCAGCTCCTCCAGCGCTGGTTACGACGGCCTCTGAACCCGCGCCTGCTCCAGCTCTCCCGCCTGCACTGAGATCCGCAGCGATACCAGGTTTGGCTGTGGGTGGTCCGCCACTTACTGGGGTGTTGGCGAAGCTTTCCGTTACCGTGGGCTGTCGAAGCGCAGATTCCTTATTCTTCGGCTTGGTAACGTGACCTGCATCTTTTACAGGCACTGTGGTTTCTGCTCCATTTCTTTTCGCCGCCGCTTTCTTCAGGCTTGAGGCATTTTTCTGTGTAGCGAATGTGGCAGGGCCAGGGCCAGAAGCTTTCAGCTCCGTTTTTGTTTTCTCTTTTTCTTTTTCTTTTTCTTTTGCCTGTCCTTTGGTACTATCCACATCTGCAGGTTTCCCTCCCTTGCCGTCTTTCGTCTCAAGACCACGCTGTAGGCGAGGAGGCATCCTGAGCCAGAATTTCAACACCAAAGTGACAGCCTCTGATATACTCCTTTTGAAACGCAGGGCGGAGCGTGTTACAACGTTCCCTCGTTGTACCCAGGAAGGGAATATCACGGAACTGCAAGACAAAGGCATACAGCGACCTTGCAATAGTTAGCCTATTTCACCATTGAAAAAAGGTCTGGCAGTGGAGAAGAGGGGAGTGCGACTCACTCACTGCATCCCTCGGCGGCCATCTTGCCCCTTTGCTTAGGGTATTCTTTTCAATGTCATTGTTGACACTTACCTTGGTCGCTGTACAAACATTGATTAGTGGAGACAATATTGAAGCTATGAAAGAATAACACCTTTTGGAAATTGCTCTTTCTGTACGGTCACCCTAAACTTTTTGCTTTCCGCCTCTTATTTTTCTGGCCTAGTTTTGTTGGATTTAGGACTCAGAGCTCTTTTTCACTGCTATCCAGTGCTAAAGTGCTTGCAACGTATACATTATAGTAACATTGGTTTATCCACAATTTGAAAACCTAGTTTACTTAAAAGCCACCAGTGAAGTACACTACATGTGCCCAGGCCCTGTAAATTAAATGCTACTAATGGACCTGCAGCACTGATTATGCCATCCACTTAAGTAGTACTTTAAACATGTCTCAGGTCTGTCATCGCACAGCTTGTGTGTGCAATTTGTAACTGTCATGTCGACCTTGCAAGTTAACCTCCCTTCCAGGCCCAAACTTTCATTTTTACTTCATATAGGTGATCCCTAAGGTAGGCCCTGAACAGCCCATGGGAAGGGTGTTTTTAAAAAGTTGAACAAGCACTTGTAAGCTTCATATGTCCTGGTAGTGAAATGCTCTTAAATTTCATTTTCACTACTGCAAGGCCTATCACGCCCATAGGATAACATTGGGACTAACTTATTCCATCTTAAAAGTAAAGTTCCAATTAGAAAAAGATAGGAAAACCAAATGTAGTGTCTCTGGAATCAAAACTTAAAAATACAACTTATGGTGTAGTTAGCTTTTAAATTTTAGTTCTGAAAATGCCACTTTTAGAAAGTTGGTACTTTCTTACTTAAAGCATTTGGTGCTTTTCTGCTTATCTCTATAATACACGTCAGGGGTTGATTATAGCTGGAGTAGATAAAGAAGCACTGACAGTGGAACCTCCTCTCTAGGAGCACCTAACCCGATCTTTCTACTCTATTAGTGAATTACCCACTATTTAAGGTGGGAGCTGTGTGCGCACTGTTCGGTACCCACCATCACAGTACTAATTCCCAGCCGGGACTTTACCAATTTTTAAATGAAGCAAAGGTGTACCACCTAAAAATGCTATCAGCACAAACAAGTCAATTGTCCATAACCAGAAAATAGAGAAGTCTTCAGTATTTCTTTTTTCGTTCTTTTTTCTTTATTGTTACTCCAGGAAAAACACAGCATTTAACACAATTTATTTATTTATTGGAGTTTTGTATAGCGCTAGCTGGACCCGAGGGTATCAGAGCGCTTCACAGCATGTACAGTTATAAACAGGAAATTTTGGACGGAGACCTAGAACAGAGGACAAAAGAAAAATAATAATCTGCTGATCACCAATTTAAGAGCAAAATGGAACAAAGTTCAAGAGCGCATCTTCAGGCTGTGGAGTTTCAAGAAGGGGAGATTGCTGTCCTTCCCCCAGTCAATTGTGGATTTCTCGCTATGGTCGGGAGCGCTCTAGGAAGAGGGCTTTGAGTAGTATCTTGAATTTCGGGAAGGAGGAGGTTATTCTGATGTGGGGGAACGGGGGGGGGAGGAGTCCCAGATCTTGGGTGCATTGCCCGCAAAGGATTTATTTGCGGTTTTGTGTTTCCGTGATTTCAGTGGGATGAGTAGAAGCGTATTGGAACTTCTGAGGTTCCTGGACTGACCGGCCCTTTTGAGTTTGGCGGCCAGATATTCTGGTTTGCCTGTATGCAGGGCTTTGTGCGTGAGGCAAGCTGTACCGAAGCTGGCTCGTTGGTCGATAGGGAGCCACTTCAGTTCCTTGAGTCCTGGTGAAATCTGCTCATATTTCTCCGTTCCTGTGACCATTCTTGCTGCGGCGTTGAGGGTAGTGGTAAGAGGACCTAGGTGGGATTTTGCAGTCCCGGTCAGGGCTGCGATACCGTAGTCAATTCTGGAGAGCACCAATGCCTGAGTGGCCTGTTTAAGATCTTTCGAGGGGTTTTATTTTGTAAAGCAGTTTCAAATTTAGGAATGTGCTTTTGGCGGTTTTTGAGATGTGTTTTTTCATATCCAGTCTGGTATTGAGGGTAATCCCTAGTGATTTTACTGAGTCCGTTGGCGCAAGGGCACCATTGAGGGCGTCTATGGCTTTGAGCCATTCTTTGATTTGAGGGTTTTCGTCTCTATTAGAGATGAGGAGCACTTCTGTTTTCTCTTGGTTGAGTTTGAGATGGTTGGTTGAGAGCCAGTGTTGGACCTCAATGAGCGTGGCATTTAGTCTGTGTATGTCTGCGATTGACGTAGTTTCCAGATAAAGTTGTGTATTGTCTGCATAGAGGTGGAAGGGGATGTTGGAGTTCCTTAGAAGTGTGGTGAGGGGTTCCATGTAGATGTTGAAAAGTTGTGGAGAGAGTACTGACCCTTGCGGAACTCCTCTGCTAACGGGAAGGGGGTCAGACTCAAAGCTATTGATTTTTATTCTTTGTGTGCAGTTGTGGAAAAAAGAGGAGAACCATTTTAGTAGCGTCTTTTCAATACCCACTCTCTCCTGGAGGACTTTGAGGAGCAGTGTGTGGTCAACTGTGTCGAACGCGGCCAACAGGTCTAGAAGGATGAGAAGGCTACATTAGTCGGAGTCCCATGACATGTGAAGATCGTGTAAGACATTTAAGATTGCGGTTTCAGTGCTGCAACCCTTTCTGAATCCTGATTGGTGGGGGTCTAGTAGTTTGATGTTCTCTAGGTGTTGGGTTAGCTGTGAAAGAACACATCTTTCTAGAATTTTGGATAATAGAGGAAGGTTCAATACCGGTCTAAAGTTGTTCATGTCCTCAGGGTCAAGGTCAGGTTTTTTTAGTAGCGGCGAGACTTGTCCTACTTTGAGGCAGTCTGGAATGGTTCCCAAACTCAGTCAGCTATTAATAATCTTGCACCAAATTGGGGCTAGTGTAAGCTTTAGGTCTTTTGCCAGTCTCGAGGGTAGCTGATCAAGGGAGTGGGATGAGGGTTTTGCAGCGGCAATCAGATTGCTTATTACTTCTTCCTGGATGGGACGGAAGGAGGACCAGCAAATAGGTGTGATCATTAGGGTATTGCTATTTGTTGCTAGTGTCGGGATCTCCTTGAGGGTGGAGGGCTTAGTGCGGAGCGATAGATTAATTTTGGCAATTTTTTCATTGAAAAAGCTGGCAAAGTTGTCGCAGTTGGTTTTGGACGCCACCAGTTTGGATGTTTGGCTCCTGATGATGTTAAAGAGTTCCTTGGGGTGGTTTTTAGCATTGTCTAGGGCGGAGCAGAAGAAGGTTGTCTTTTGATGTGTTTA
The DNA here is from genome assembly GCF_964263255.1 of Lissotriton vulgaris. Taxonomy (NCBI): domain Eukaryota; kingdom Metazoa; phylum Chordata; class Amphibia; order Caudata; family Salamandridae; genus Lissotriton; species Lissotriton vulgaris. Next base: position 359,404 of record NW_028242580.1, on the reverse strand, counting down.
TTGTAGTTTCTGCGTGCTGCCTTGAGTTGATCACGATGGAGGGATGAGGAGTTATTCCTCCAGGTTCTTTCTAGGGTTCTGAGGAGTCTTCTTTCCTCATTTATGTCTGTGGTGAACAATGACCTGGAGGGGGTGCTTCTGTTTTTTTTTAGTTTCCAGGGCGCCAGGCGGTCCAAGGTGAGCGCCAAGTTGGAGTGGTAGAGCGAGGTGAGTTCAGTGGCTGAGAGGTGCTCCACCGTGTTTGGGAGGAGCGTGCTTAACCCTTCTTCTAGTTTGTCTCGGGGACTCGGGTTGTGTTCCTGACCCATTTAGGAGGGGCCCAAATAGGGGGTTGGGATAGGGCCGGTTGGTTGATATGAAAAAGAATGATGTGGTGGTCGGACCAGTCCAAGGGGATGATGTAGTCAATAGAGATTGAGTTTTTGTCCGCAATGATTGCATCCAGGGTCGCTCCTCTATGGTGTGTTTCCTCTGAGCAGTGTTGGATCAAATCGTTGTCTAGCAGGAGGCTGTTGAGAGATTGGATGAGCAGGTTTTTTGGTTAGTTCCATCTTAGATTGAGGTCGCCCAGAATTATGCTGTTGTCGTTGCTGAGTGCGGATTGGGTGATCAGGTCCGACAACTGTGCTCCAAATTTGTTGGAGTTGCCTGGAGGGTGGTACAAGAGGTGGCATTGTAGTGAACTATTTGTGTGTGATTTGATGATGACCGACAGACATTTGAAAGAGTTATAAAGGCAGGAGGGACTTTCTAAGATGGAGATGTCACTTTTGTGAATAATTGCTATGCTGCCACCTTTGTGCTCGGGTCTGTCTTTGTGGATAATTAAGAAACCGGGCGGCATCAGCAGGTCCATAATGGGGTAAGACAGGGTGTTCAGCCAGGTTTCCGTGATGAATGCTACATCTAGGTCATGGGAGAGGATGGCTTCTGCTATTTCCATTGCGTGTTTGGCTGCAGATCTGCTGTTGATAAGCATACAGTTAATGGAAGGTTCATCTTTTGTTTTCGGATTGCCAGGCTGGGCTCTGGGTATGGAGGATAGATACGCTGGGGGGTCTGGAGGTTCTTTGGGGGGGGGTCCCTGCCCATTCCAGTAATGACTTGGATTGAGGAGTTGGGAGTAGAGTTCAACGGGGGAGCGTGAGCTAGTTGGTATTGGGGTGGTCAGATGAGGAGGTGAGTGCGGTCGCTTCTTGGCGGGAGAGGAAGGGATTTGTTCTTCTGGGTCTGACTGCTCGTGACTCAGTCCAGGGTTTAGTGAGTGATGGCCGATAGCCTGGGGGGGTCAGGGTCCGGTTGGGGGGAGGTGAGTCATTCCTTCTAGGTAGAGGTGGGGTGGGGGGTGTTGCGGGGTGAGTGGTGGACAGATGGATTTTCCCTAGGGAGGATAAGGTTTCCTTCAGGCCATGAATCAGGGTTCCGAGCTGGGCTTCCAGAAGGTCAAGGCGTTGCGTCAGCTTGTGCGAGAGGGTGAGGAGGGAAGGATGGGCGGAGCTGAGCCCTATGGGTGAGGGACTGCAGGTCGTGTCATTTCTGGAGGGGTTTAGAGGAGGACAGGGTGCTGCCTCTGGCTTAGACTTCGCCTGGGGTAAGGCTGGAGGGGGGATGTGGCCCAGTTGGGGATGGGCGTAGTGCTCCTCTCTAGGGGGAGGGGGGGGTGGCTGTGTATATGTAGAGTAGGGCTGAGCGAGGGGGGATGGGAATCGGATTTGCTTGGGAGTCGGGTTTCTCTTTGGGCGGGTCATTGTGTTCTGGGTATGCTCTGGGTGATGGGGAATGGGGGGGTGTGGATCAGTTGTGGTTGGGATGAGGGCTCAGTACTGGACGGCTGGGTGAGATGGATGGTGGGGCGGGGTTGGGTGATAGGAGGAGCTATGGTTGAGGGTGACGCGGGGCTAGCGGGTTGGCGAAACGCGGGGGATGGGCTCGCAGCACAGGCATATGCGGGATCAGATCACTTGATGATTGTAAGGAGCCACTTAGGGGGGGTCCGCGAAAGGTGTGAGTTGTTGGATGTTGCCATCTTTAGTGCGGGGAAGAGAGAGTCGAAGAACTCCTAGGACCCAGATGATTTACATTGAGGGAAGGAGGCTTTGTTGATGGCTTGTTGGGGTTGTGCAGCCCCTTGCGTTAATGCGCGTTTGGGCTCCAGGTCCTCAGGGGGTGTCTTGATTTTTGCTTTAGCTCCCTTCTGGATTCCTGCGATGGGAGGTGTGTCCGGCTACCTAGACCATGAGGTGGGAGCGCCGGAGAGCCTGGGCCCCCATCTCCTCTATTAGGAGTTGTTGAATTCGGATGGCCAAGGGGGGTCGCTCCGGTCCCTGAACGTTATGGGAGGGCAGCGGAGAGCTACAAGCTACTTGATTGAGCAGTTTGTGACTAAATATGGTGGCCCGTTTAAGGTCAGGCGACCCACTTGCCGAGAAGCGGGCTGGTGCTCGAAGGCATCAGGCGTAGCATTGATTTTGGCGTCCCTTTGGGATGTTGTGTGGGTCCTCTCTCCTCGATCCGGAACTGGCTCTATAGGGTCCGATCCAGCCTGGGTGGCCTCACTATTGTCTGGCTGAGGTTAGCGGGCGGCCATTTTGGGGGCAGACAACCCCCGAGGCGAGAGGCACAACTCCCGACTGATGATGTGGCCAGCGTTTTCTTGCAGAGGGGTCTCTGCTGCCGGCTCTGTTGAGGTCGGTGCTTAGTCTGCGACCTCCGCTGAGCCTTCACTGGTTAATTAGGTTCCGCCGTGGCCATGGCTTTTGCTCCTTGATTGAGCAAATGATGTCTGAGTGTGGCGGCCATTTTGAGGTCAGGCGGCCCGCAATCAGGAAGCGAGTTGGCGCTCGCAGTTGTCCTGAGTGGCATAGGATCAATCAATCAATCAATCAATCAAGGCATTTATAGAGCGCACTACTCACCCGGTGGGTTTCACGGCACTTGAGGGGGGGGATGGGTGCCGCTACTGCTCGAACAGCCAGGTCTTGAGCTTCTTCCTGAAGGAAAGGTGATCTTGGGTCAGGCGAAGGTCGGTCGGGAGGGTGTTCCAGGTCTTGGCGGCCAGGTAGGAGAAGGACCTTCCTACTGTTGTCGCTCTTCGGATGCGGGGGGCAGCGGCGAGGGTGTGATTGGTCGATCGGAGGTGGCGTTTGGGAGCGTAGAAGTTGAGGCGGTTGTTGAGGTAGCTCGGTCCTTGGTCGTGTAGGGCTTTGTGTGCGTGGGTGAGGAGATGGAAGGTGATTCTCTTGTTGACGGGGAGCCAGTGCAGGTCTCTCAGATGTCCGGAGATGTGGCTGCGTCTGGGGACGTCGAGGATCAGTCTGGCTGAGGCGTTCTGGATTCACTGGAGTCTCTTCTGGAGCTTGGCGGTGGTTCCGGCGTAGAGGGCGTTGCCGTAGTCCAGTCGGCTGGTGACGAGGGCCTGGGTGACCGTCTTCCTGGTCTCGGTGGGGATCCACCGGAAGATCTTCCGTAGCATGCGCAGGATGTTGAAACAGGACGAGGAGACGGCGTTGACTTGTCTGGTCATGGAGAGCGAGGAGTCCAGGATGAAACCTAGGTTGCGTGCGTGGTCTGTCGGTTTGGGTGCGGTGCCCAGGGCGGGGGGCCACCAGGAGTCGTCCCAGGCGGAGGGCGAGGAGCCCAGGATGAGGACTTCCATCTTGTCTGAGTACAGTTTCAGGCGGCTGGTCGTCATCCACTCGGCTACGTCTTTCATCCCTTCGTGGAGGTTGGTTCTGGCGGTGGCGGGAACGTTGGTCAGGGAGAGGATCAGCTGGGTGTCGTCGGCATAGGAGATGATGTTGAGGTTGTGTTGGCGTGCGATGGCCGCAAGGGGGCTCATGTAGACATTGAAGAGGGTGGGGCTGAGCGAGGAGCCCTGAGGAACGCCGCAGATGACTTCCGTGGCTGCAGATCTGAACGGTGGTAGGCGGACTCTCTGTGTCCTTCCAGCGAGGAAGGAGATGATCCACTCTAGTGCCTTCTCCTGGATTCCGATGTTGCTGAGGCGCTGTATTAGGGTGCGGTGGCAAACAGTGTCGAACGCCGCGGAGAGGTCTAGGAGGATGAGGGCCGCTGTTTCTCCGTTGTCCAGCAGGGCTCGGATGTCATCGGTGGCAGCGATGAGGGCGGTCTCGGTGCTGTGGTTGGCTCGGAAGCCAGACTGTGAGGGGTCGAGGGATCCATTTGTCTCGAGGAAGGTGTCCAGCTGCTTGTTGACGGTCTTCTCGATGACTTTGGCTGGAAACGGGAGGAGCGAGATGGGGCGGTAATTCTTGAGTTCGGTGGGGTCCGCTGTTGGTTTCTTTAGTAGAGCGCTGAGTTCGGCGTGCTTCCAGCTCTCAGGGAAGGTGGCGGTGTCGAAGGAGGTGTTGATGATGTCCCGTAGGTGGGGTGCGATGACAGCGTCGGCCTTGTTGAAGACGTGGTGGGGGCAGGGGTCGGTCGGAGATCCGGAGTGGATAGAGTTCATCGTGCGGATGGTGTCTTCTGTGTTGATATGGGTCCAGGCGCTGAGGGTGGTGGTGGGGGGCGTTGGTGCGGTCGTGGGGAGCGTTGTTTGTGGGCTGAAGCTGTTGTGTATGTCAGCGATCTTGTTGTGGAAGTAAGAGGCGAGGGAGTTGCAGAGGTCTTGCGACGGGGTGATGTCGTTGTTTCCGGCGTTGGGGTTGGAGAGCTCTTTCACGATGTTGAAGAGTTCCTTGCAGTTGTGTGCGTTCTTGTCCAGCCGGTCCTTGAATGCTGTTTTCTTGGTGGCGTGGATCAGTTGATGGTGTTTCCGGGTGGCGAGCTTGAGGGTGGTCATGTTGTCCGGTGTTGGCTCCCTTCTCCAGGCTTTCTCGAGGGCTCGGCAGCTCTTCTTGGAGCTCTTGAGTTCGTCGGTGAACCATGGGGCCTTCTTGCTGCCGGGTCTGCTAGGCGGGGTCCTCAGTGGGGCGAGGTCGTCTGCGCAGTTGCTGATCCACTTCGTGAGGTTGTCGGCGGCCTGGCTGGGGTTCTCTGAGCTGGCGGGAGGGTGCTGGCTCAGGGAAGCGGCGAGCTGGTCTGCTGTGATCTTGTTCCAGTTTCTTCGAGCAACCTGTTGCTGGTGGTGGTGGATCGTGGATCTTCTGAAGGTGAAGTGGACGCAGCTGTGGTCCGTCCAGTGGAGTCCGGTGGCGTGGCTGAAGACGATGTCCTTGCTGGATGAGAAGACAGCGTCGAGTGTGTGTCCCGCGAGGTGGGAGGGGATTTGGAGCCCCTTTCGGCCATCTTGAGAGTCCTCTCTCCGTGACCCTGGGCTGGTGGCATTTTAACCCGTTCCAGATTGAGTGGCCTCACTTTTGCCAGGTTGTTTTGGCTAGCGGGCGGCCATTTTGGGGCTAAGCAGCCCCAGCGGTGAGGAACCCAGCACAGGTCCGACCGTGTGGCCCGCGCCCTCCCGTAGAGGGTCACCTCCTCGAGCTCCGCTGCTCAGTGAGGACGGCGCTCAGCCGCAGCCTTCGCTGAGCCCCAGATGGCCTTTGGACGACAGGATCCGGTTCCGCCGCTGCTCGTGACCCTTTAGGGGCTGCGAGCCTCAACGTGGCTGCCGTGGGTCGCTTCGCCGTCTCTCCATTACTCAGGTGAGTGCCGATCTTGGTTACCCCTTTTGGTTGGGGGCTGCTGTTGGGGAGGGAGACGCTCAGGGGAACTTGTCATGGAGGCGGTGCTCCAGTGGGTTTGGGATCCGGACATCCCTGTTGGGCACGCCGACCCCTATGCCTTCTCCTCCATGTTCCTTGATGATTGCAGGGTCCAGGGTTTAGGATCTCTTGCGGGGCCCGTCGCTAGTCAAGCCGTTGGAAGGAGGGGTTAGGTGGGGTCGTTCCGGTCGGGATTTTCACTGACGCGTTTCGTCCATTTACAGGACTTCTTCAGGGCATAGGATTAGGATGGAGTCAAGCCCCTCCGGGCATTTTAAAAAGAGCGGGGGATTTCTTTCTGGATATCGTTCCTCGTCAAAAGCGGTATTGCATTAAGAGATGTTACACTGTACGTATTTCGATAAAAGATCAAATTGACCAGCAGGGCCACATCCAAGTTTAAAGGCGTCGTTCCCCGTCAAAAAGTGGTATTGTATTAAGAGATGGCGTCTCAATCAGCCAGATTCAAATGGGGTTCAATAATGGGACAGCCGCGAGGAATATCTTACCAAACGGTTCAATTTACATCCCTTCGCGCTCATAAAGAGATCCCTTGATAAAGGATGTGAGCCTAATGAAAAGTTGTAAAGAAATACTAGTAGAAATAGTATCTTTAAGGTGAGTTTATTCTTAACACCCTAACCATCAGCTACCAGGCAGCAACTGACAATCTCAGGAATATTCACCATCAAAGCATTCTAAGTTCCAGAGAATACACATACAATGGATATTGAAAGAATACTACACATCTTCTTTCTTACAACAAGATTGAACTTACAAATAAGATGTAATTGAAAACAAAATTGTAAAATGAATATTCAGCTAAAAATGAAAGCAGAATGCAATGTAAAGAATTAAAACAAAGTCATATGATACCAACTTTCAAATGGTATAGTCTTTGAGATAAGTTGGAATCTTCTTAACACATGTGCTAAGTCTATTTTGAGATACTTTTAAATCATTAGAACATGCAGAATGACTTGCATCCAATCTCTTTTCAAAATCAAATTTTTTAACAATAGCAACACGATTTAAATTCCAAATTTTACCATTTTCCAATTTCACTGAATTACTAAAACATTTGATAACCCGCATAGGAGCAGAGTATTTTGACCAAGACAGAGATCCTACTGGTGCTCTGACCCTAACTACATCACCAGTTACAACTTTTCCTTCTTTTACTCTTTTCCTTTCATCAAAATTCATTTTATTTTTTAAACAAAGTTTTATCTCTCTTAGGGCCAGATGTAGGTAGGCATTTACCGGTCGGTAACGGCCGAATTCGGCCGTTACCGACCGGTAAATGCAATTTGAGATGTAGGGCCCTGTATTTTACAGAATCGGTAAATTTACCGATCGGTAAATTTACCGATTCTGTAAAATACCGAATCGGTATTTTTTCCGATTCGGTAAAATTGATATGTAGGTGGGACTCTTCTGTGTCCCACAAGCATTACAGAATCGGTATTTTACCATCAAATAGTATTTGATGGTAAAATACCGATTCTGGTGTGCATGCACATGTGTGCATGCACACCTGTGCCATATGACAGGCAGACCTGCCCTTAGGGCAGGTATGCCTGCCACATGGCCCCCGAACCTTTTTTGGGGGTGCTAGAGGGTGTCAAAGTGACACCCCCTGCACCCTTGTCAGAATCGGTATTTACCGATTCGGTAAATACCGACCGGTAATGCCCCATTCATTCCTATGGGCTTCAAAGCCCATAGGAATGAATGGGGCATTACCGGTCGGTATTTACCGAATCGGTAAATACAGATATTTACCGATTCGGTAAAAGGAACATCTGGATGTTCCTACATATCCACCCCTCAGATTTACCGATTTTTAATTACCGAATCGGTAAAATTCGGTAATTAAAAATCGGTAAATCTCATTTACCTACATCTGGCCCCTAGTCTTAAATCACCAATTCTATTATCTTTTACACCTTTTCCCCAAAACATCCATGCTGGACTTAAACTTGTATTCAGAGTTCTTCCCTTAAATAATTGAAAAGGAGTTTTCTTAGTTGACATCTGTGGAGGAAACCTAATGTGCTAAAATGCACTTCTGTAATTCCTCCTTCCAATCTAACGTATTAACTCTAGAAAGTTGTATATTTTCTTTTATCACCCTGTTAAACCTTTCCACAGTTCCATTAGTTTCTGGGTGATAAACTGAAGATCTTTTATGTTGAATACCACAAGATATCAAAAATTCTGACATCATACTTGAGCAAAATTGTGGACCATTATCTGACAAAAGAGTTTTTCGAAAACCTTCTCTTCTAAAAATTTCTTTTAAGAAAGTTTTGACACATGAAGATGTTACTTCAGAAACAGATGAAATCTCAACCCATCTAGAATATAAGTCAATTAAAACTATCAGGTAAGGAGTTCGATACTCACCAGCAAGTGGTCCTACGATATCTATGGCAATATCCTCCCAAGGTCCATTTGGAAGATTACGACAGATCATGGGAGCAGTACGAGAAACTAAAATGCTATCACTTACTTTACATTGCAAACATTCTCTTACCTCTCTTTCAATTTCCAAATCCATTCCTGGCCACCAAAAAGAACAACAAATCCTTTCCTTGGTTTTTACAATACCTAAATGACCTTGATGTCCCTCTTCAATAAACCTTTTTCTCAAAGAACTAGGAGGAATCAACTTTGAACCCCTTAAAAGAATGCCATTCTCTACAGACAATTAATTTTTAATAAAATGCCAGACCTTAGAGAACGAGTTGTCAAAACCAGAATTGCTTGTAACTGAATTAATCACGTTACTAATTGCACAATCCTTGCCATTCTCTTCCAACCATTCCTCTTCAAGTATGACACCTGAAGTAATTTCACATACATTTATTTCATTTTCACCAATATCTTCTTCGTAAACAACTCCCTGAGAATCATCAACAAGACGTGAAAGACAATCCGCTGATACATTCTCTACACCTGGTATATAGTCTATTTCAAAATTAAATTTCTGAAGACCAATAACCCATTTTCTGATTCTTGAAGAAACATTGTCCAATCCTTTCACCATAAAAGTTTCTCCTAGAGGTTTATGATCCGTACAAACTTTAAATTTTAAACCCCATAAACAATTTCTGAATTTTCTTAAAGCCCAAAATATAGCCAAAGCTTCTTTCTCAATAACTGAATAGTTCAGTTCCGCACCTCTCAAACTCCTTGAAGCACAAGCAATAAGCTTCTCTTGTCCATTCCTATTTTGTTTCAAAATGGCACCCAAACCCTTTGAACTTGCATCTGTAACCACAAAAGTTTCTTCAAAAGGAACAAATGCCTGCAAATCTGGAGCATCAACCAAATCTTTCTTAACATCCACAAACTCCCTTTGACATTCTTCTGACCACTTAAATTCCTTGTTCTTACCTAAAAGATTTTTTAAATTACATGATTTACTTGCTAAATTTTCAATGAACTTTCCATAATATTCCACCATTCCAAGAAAGGAAACCACCTCCTCCTTGTTTTTGGGTGAGACCAGTTTTTATATGGTATCAACCAATTCCTTTTTATGTGAAATACCAACTGCTGATATACAATGACCTAAGTAATTTACTTCAGTGACAGAAAATCTACATTTCTCATACTTCAATGTTAAACCAGCATTCTCTAACCGTTTTAAGACTGTTCTCAAGATCTTATCATGTTCCTCTTGAGTCACACCATAGATCAATAAGTCATCTTGATAACATTTCACCGATTTAACTCCTTTCAAAATTGATGCCATGACACGTTGGAAAACTGATGCAGCAGACACAAGACCAAATGGCATTCTCTTATACTTAAATGCACCCATCGGAGTGATAAAAGCTGTTAGGTCTTGTGAATCCTGCATCAATTCAATTTGATGATATGCCTGAGTAAGATCAAGTGTTGTGAATATCTTTGAATCACCTAAAGATGATAATAATTCATCTATATTGGGCAAAGAGAATTTATCTACTATGACTTCTCTATTAGGTGATCTTAAATCACAGCATAATCTTATCTCGCCATTCGGTTTGTTTGCGACAACAATTGGTGCCAACCATTCTGTCGCCTCAACAGAAGTAATGATATCTTGTTCTTGTAATTTCCTCAATTCTTGTTCTACCTCATCCTGTATCGCTAATGGAATCCTCCTGACTTTGGCAACTACAGGTACAGCATCTTTTCTTAACTTTATACCATGTGTATAACCTTTTAGACAACCTAGCTCTGAACGAAAAAGTTTAGGAAACTCTTCTATAAAAGAGTTATATTTCGATTCAATCTCCTGAACTTGAATCTAAGGATTAGAATTAGGTTTAAGTATTACTCCCAGTAAACGTTGATGAGGCCACCCAATCAAACAATCACCAACTTTTGAAACATACATTTTTCCAACAATTATTTTCTACTCAAATTCAATGGCAGCATTAAAATAACCCATCATACTTATAGGAGCACCACCATAACCCCCTGGACTCACATCCATTTTAAAAAGTTTATTCTTTATTTTAAAACATTTCTCAAAAATCTCTTTTGGAATAATTGTAATGCGTGCACAAGAATCAAATTTCATTTCAAGTTCTTCACCATCAATCATAACCTTTCCAGTAGGATAATCCTTTTCATCTTTGACTTTTACTTGACATATAAATTCCTTTATTTCTTTATTAATTACCTTTTTATCTTTTGATTTGCAAAACTTTACAAAATGACCTTTTTTTCCACACCCATGACAGAGAAAACTCATTGCTGGGCAGAATTTGGAATTTGCTTTATGACCGGATTTTCCACATCTAAAACAAGTTACAGCAGACAAAGTAGATTCTTCTTTACTTTTATCATTCACTGAGGTTTTAACTTCTTTCACTTCCTTTACCTGAGAAACATCTTCCTTCACTTCTATCTTTTCTATCTTTTCTTCTGACCTCCCTTTGTCATTCTTTAACTCATTAACACACTTCAACATATGCTCAACCCTCTTGGCTATACCTATAATCTCTTCCAGCGGTGGTTCATCTTTGAGCCACAATTCTTCTCTTATTTTATCCTCTCTACACTTTAATACAAACTGATCCCTCTCAACGTTCTTCAATAGAAGGACCAAACTTGCATGTAGATGATAATTTCCTTAGTGCAGTTAAATCGCCAGAAGGAGAGAAGGGAGGGACTTTTACTACCCAACACCAATACAAAGGCTACATTTTTGAAGGTGAACAACCTTTACAACAAAACTTTTACAATGCACTACCATTACAACGCGACCATTACAACGCAAACCATTACAACGCATTGCGCTGGAGGGGCGCTCTAGGATAGGGAATAAGTTTAATTTACTATCCAACACCTTCCCTAGTGTCCACGGGGACTGGAGTTGGAATAGTAAATTAAACTTTTCACTATCCAGCGCCCCAAAGCGCTATGCGTTGTAAAGGTTTAGCGATGTAAAAACCGCGTTGTAAAGGCATGCGTGGTAAAAGTATGCGTTGTAACAGCATACATCCATTTTTGAATGTACAGCCAACAGCCAATAGAAAGCAGTTCATGTTTTACTACACACAGAATACAATACAACATGTCTTGCAGACAGAGCAAGTGCTGTCTAGGCTCGACCTAAGAAGGTCACCAATTATCCCAGGGGTTAGCCTATAATAACATCATGGGGATGGGTCTTCACAATAGATTTGCTGTGCTTTAGGATCTGGAGACTTGTGACTGACTAACTTCAGCCACTTATTCTCCCGCCGAAGGCATTAACCCCTCTAGCACTAAAGCCCCCACAACCAAGGGAAGCTCATTGAGCATTCACATACCGAGTTTGGTTAGTACTGGCAAGATCCGGCTAGCCTCTTGGAATGTGGCTGGAATCACTTGTAAACTAGGAGATGAGCAATGGCATAAAATCTGGCATCCCTGGGAGGCTAGTTGCTTGCAAGAAACTTGGGCCACGGAACCTGTCTTTGTCTCGGTATACCGGTCCTTCCATACAGCAGCGGTTGCCTCAGTGTCAGGTACAGCGAAGGGCGGGTGTTTGACTTTGATATCTAATACTTTCCCTTTCAAAGTAAGGATGGTTGGGCCACAGAATAGACATTTCCATTTGTTATTAACACCTTGGCTGCTAGAGGTTTTCCCCTCCTGTGCTGGAAAGTAAGATTTATCATTGTTCATGACAAGGTCAGCGATTCATAAGCACAGCTCCACTGTGCCTCATGACGAGCTCAGCTCGTCATGAGCAGGGAAGGGGTTAATAGAAGGCATAATGGAAAGACCATGGCTCTTAATTAACTTTTATAATAATGAAGTGGGGGGTCGGAGGAAGATAGTGGTAATGGATTTAAATAGAGAGTTGGACAAAGTGGATTGCTCCACGAAAAAGGGCCCCCTAAATATTATTTGGGTGAGGGATTTCAATGCCAACTGTTGCATTCTTTACTTGTATATATTTCCCTTTTAATATTATTCTCTTTCCATCTGCACATTTCCCTTTTAATAGAATGTATCTTTGTTGTTGCACATACACACTGTAGAGAAATTCTATTTGGAATTGTGTTGGTATGAAATGTACTGGAGTTAAAAAGCTGGATGTAACCTGGAGACTGGAGTACTGTGCTGCTTCTCAATAAACCTTGGATTTACAACCTGGATTTATTTCAAGATTATTACAAATTTGGCGCGAGGGTGGGATGGTACCTACTACTATTGCAGCACAGGTGTGGTACACCCAATTGGAGAAGATTTATATTATTATTTTTTATTTTTGAATTCATTTTTTAAAGTTTTCACGGAATTCTTGAGGATTTCTTATTACTACAAGAAAAGAACCTGCTCATTTACAACCTTTCGATATAAGGAGAGGTTAGTAATATCCAGTTTTATTCTGCCCAAGTGCTAAAAGCTAAGAGTTTAGTGCATACTACCTTGGATTGTTGGCGCTTTTAGTTTCAAGAAGGCTGTGCTGTGCATTAACTGAAAGAACGAGTTTTCTGACTTCAACTGAGGATTAACTACGTTTTTTCATGTATTTGGGTAAAGTGTTTACCTTTGATTTGAATTAACGTCTTCACCACTCACACGCGAGCTGGAGCGAGCAGTTTCCATGGTTTCCGCTGTCACGGTCTAGCGTTGCTGCCCAGAGTGATGACAACGCACGCATGATGACAATGAGCGTTACGTCGCGTAACGTATGATGTCATAGGCAGCCATATTGGTTTTCACATCGCGTTGCGAAGCACTAGCACTGTCCGTCCCAACCATGTCTGGAACTTAAATGGATTTTGAAAAAGGTACTCTTTTTCTACATTTGCGAAGAAAGTACTGCTTGTTCATCACATCTATGGATTAACAATTACATGTCATCGTTTCTGGCATTTGTTGATGATTTGAGCGTCTGCTGCAAAGCTCTCTTTGCAGTGTGAACCAAAGTGGAAACAAATACAGGTTTACTAAGTTTGGATATCATTTTTATCTTCGCTGATGTACACAGCTGTTGTACTCAAGCATCGTTTTCCATTGTAATTTTAAATGTGGACACTCTTCAAGTGTTATTGATTGCCAAGTGTTATTGATTGCATCTTGTGATATATTTAGTGCATGTTTTTTTATTATTTTGTTCTGCATCTTTATTGTTCTTCACGTTACTTCAATACATACACATTTAACATTACAACTATACGCAATGCAGTTTGATCCTCCATTGAAATTCTTGCAAAGCTAAGGTGATCCTCCCATTCCCTGGAATAGATGGAAAGAAGAGTTCTTAACATATTTAAAAGCAATTGATGGAGAAAGAATGGGAAATGAAAGAAAGAAAAATATTTTTCTGCATTGTTTGGGATCAGAGGGGCAAGCTATATTTAGAAATTTACTGCCTGTGCCTGGTGACTCTGGTGTGTTTGATGAAGCTATGCTTCGTGTGGAAACGCGTTTTAAACCTACAACAAGTGTTGCTCTGAACCGTTATAAATGTTATACTAGGGCACAGAAGGAAAATGAATCCTTTGATGATTTTTAGGTCTCGCGCCTGCTGTCGCAAAGCGAGACTATTGCGATCGTTTCAGCTTTCAAGGACTAGCAGAACTTGGAGACAAGAGACTGGCACGGGCACGCAGCCTGCCAGAATCGGATCAGGTCGCGCGTGTGAACACGCGCTCCGACCCCGGCAGGCTGTTCACACACACACAATGTATATGGGCGCGCACAAACAGACAGGTACACACACATACAGAGACCCCCCCCACACCGTCGCATACATACAGAGACACACACACACACCAGCGCACCTACACACACACATGCACACACACATACAGAGACCCCCACCCCCCGCCGCACACATACACACACACACAAGCGCACCCCCCTACAACTAAGCCCCACTTACCGCCATTCTGGACTTCTGCAGCCTCCGCGGGGCTCTCCCTCGGGCATGGGAGCCCTGCTCTCAGGCACTCCGTGGGCGCGTGCGGTGGCTTCCGAAGACGGAAGTCCCGCCCCACGTAAGGTTTCGGTTTCCTGACTACACTTGTTTTAACCGGAGAGGCACTGCGTCTAGTTCGCCATACACAGGTATTTGGTTCCTTATACTATATCTTTTTTCACCACACATTGACTGTAGAGCAGTTTAATAGCGCTTAAAGTAGTGTGCATACAGTACCTACGACCTTGGTATTGGTGGTTTCGTTTGTGATACAGTAAGGCTACCCTTAATTATTTTGAGGGCTGAGAAGAATAAAGTTTTGTGAACAATAACGCTTCATGCATAATAAAGTTTTGTGAGTTGCTAATAAAATATTAGCCTGACCTTCATGTTGGCGGTCTGGCTCTTTAAATATAGACGTAACGTTGAAGAAGTTTGAGCATGCGCCTGCACGTATGAGAGTAGTGTCTTTCGTTTCACGAGGAAACCCTACGCGCTTCCATGACACGGTGAGTGTAAGAGTATTTTGAACTTCGCTCGTGTTTACGGAAACATACACGATCAGCATAGTGTTGAAGCCGCATTATATTGATGTTTTGCAGAGTTTTCCACTAAACCTTCGGGTTGGTTTATGACGAAGCTGCTTAGAGGCTCCAAGTTTGACACGGTTAAGACGCCATTTCACCAAGGGATTAGAACGTTGCATCTGAGGTCTATTGAAGCTCAGAGTCCTACCCTTATACGCTTTTGTTACCTTACAGTTCCATATTGCTTTGGGAGTTTGCACGATTTTGGCATTTGGCCTGGGTAAGCCGCCTTTGCATGGTTTAGACTTGCACCCTATAAAGGGAATGTTTGTGGCTGTGAGGTTCACTTGGATACTACGTTACTTACATCACCATTGAATATGGTGGTTTTGGCACAGTTTGGATTTCTTTTGTGATATTTTGTAGTGAAACAAGGGTGAGGTTGACATTGCCTTTTTCATACACTTGTTCCAGCACAGGTTCTGTTTCGCTTAGGCGCTTTAATTGAATACACAGGTTAGACTTTAGTTCCTTACCATTTCTTCCATTTTTCTTCACTTTGAGTGCAAATCCTAATAGTATACTTAAATGTATTTCAAATGTATTCATGAGATATCAATTTGTTTTTTGATTAGCTTTATTTCACATTGTGTTGTAGATCCGTGAGGAGGACACGAAGTTTGGATAAATGTTTATTATTTGCGCTGTGTATTTCCCCTGAAGAAGGGTTCAGCAGAACCCGAAATGCATAGGCATTGATATCTTTGTAACACAGCCAGTAAATTGATTTATGTTTATTTAAAAGCGTTATAATTCATGATGTTCTAAATCATTGTGGATATGGCTTGAACTGCTGAGAATGATAATAATTCTGCTCTTTTGTCAAGCATAACTTCTTTGTCTTTCTAAAAAAAGAACGCATTTGTTACTGATGAGAATTTATACATTTTATGTTTAATACTACTAATATTTGTTGACATTTTTGGAGACATTCATTGTCCATAGCTGTGCTTCACGTAGGCAGTGGTTTTCCACACCCTCCACTTTTCTTAGGAGGGTCATCACGATTGCGGCCCGGAGTATGCGGATTCACCGCGGCAGACACACAAAAGACCCCCAGCCAGATTAGGATGGCTGGGGGGTCATTTTTACGTCCGCCGCTTTTCCGCCGCGAGACCGCGGCGGAAAAGCTCTCATATGGTGGCGGTGTCTAGCAGACACCGCCAGTCATATTAGGATTTGAATTTTATAATGCCTTTCCGCGGCGGCAATGCCGCCACGAAAAGGCATACTGTCTTTTCTTTGGGGGCCCGTTGTGGGCCCCCCGGGTGAAGGAGGGGTGGGGGTGCACATGGGGGATACCTATGGTACCCCCCTGCATTTGCATGCACAAAGCAGCAGGCAACGCGTGGTGCTTGCCGCTTTGTGCATGCAAATGCACTGCTTGCATTTTTAACATTGCGGCGGGTGCTGCTTCAAGCAGCACCCGCCTCAATGTTAAACATACAGGATGTGACCGCCAGGATGGCGGTCACATCCTAATTTGTACGGAGGGACCGCCGCTGCCCCTGCGGACGGTCCCTCCTCCTCTGGGGCGTCCGTCCGCCATCCTAATAGGGCCCTTAGAGTTACACAGTTTAGATTAAGTAGCTTAATCTAAAGTTGGTGTGCAGGTCCACTTTTTAAATTGTGACATCTACCTCGTTGCCTGGAAGCAGATGGCGCATCAAAGCCTACTGAAAGTTAGTCTATGTTTGAGATACTCATAAAGAGTTGTTGTTTAGTGCCTTTTACCTTCCTACTAAAAAACACTTCTATCAAAGTCCATATTAAAAGTGACACACAGCTAAATATTCAGGACACTCAGGGAAAAATGCAACCAAGAAGCAGCCGGGTGCAGTTATTAAGTACAGGGACCCAAGGATATGTGGCATGGCAGAATAAGAACGGACGTGGTACAGGTAGGCTTTTTAATATTTATTTATTAGTTTTCACTTTTTTTTTTAAATTTTTGAAAACCTTTATTGTGCACGAAATAAAGAACAAATACGGGCCAACAACCATCCGGCCGGCCACGAACCATCATAGAGCACTAATGCATGCAATACGGTGACATGGTAATACAGCAGCACATCGGTTATTGAGCATAAATCAAACTGGAGGACGCCACGAGACCATGACATAGGAGTAATGAAGGTTACGTTTTTAAGTTTTTGTGCAACTATTAAGTTCAGGTCGTGTTGTTCCGTACTAATAAAATAATAAAATAAGAGCAAGGACCGTGCAGGTGGGACATGACATTGGTCACAGTTTCCGGTCAATCCACATCTACGACATGCAAATCCCGACCAGGCAGGATGGCTACACAATTCCCACGCTACAAAGTAGCAATCTCACCAACCCATTCGTATCGCCACCGCCACCCCACACCCAGTATGCCTGAACACGGGCCAAGAGAAAGGAAAAATTATAAAAGAGGCAAAAAATAGGTCCCATAGAAACTAACAAAAATGAAATATAACCCCCACCCTACACACATGCAGAGGCTATGGCCTACCCCCCCCCTAGCAGAGTGTCTGTCGCCCCATAAACCCGAAATACAGCAAGAAGAGAAGAAGAAAGAAAAAAAGGAGAGAGAAAGCAAGAAAATGTGAAGAAAGAAAGAAGGTGAAAATAAATGAAGAAGATCAACACTTGAATATAGGGAGGAAGAAAAGAACAAGCTGATCTACCACTCCCAAAAAGAAGGAGGCGGGGAGGAGCCCACATAATAACAAATCTCCTGAACCCCCAGCCATTTGCAACCCCTACGCCGTTTAGTGTTCCGATCCTGATCTCCCCAGCTAAGCAAATACAAGGTCCGCAGCCATCAACCACATCGTCTGTCCCTAAACCATCAGCCCGCAAGAAACAGTCACCCCAGAAAGAAGAAACGAACATGATAAAGCACAATTATTGCGGCTTGAAATGGAGAAGAGACCAGCGCGCAGAACAGGAATACAATCCGAAATGGATAATAGCCACATGTAATACGTAATCAATGCATCCACAGGAGTTTTAGTCCGGGGTCACAACCAGGCAGACAGTCAATACCAGTGAGGGAAGGATCATCAACCCCGTCCCGAACGTTAGAATCACATTAGGCATATCCACAGCTCCAAGTGGGAGAGTCATCTCTTATGGTGCGTCTGAATCGGTTACAAAACAGTCTAATCCCAGTATCCGTCTGCCAGTGAGTCATAACTGCAAGGATAGGCACCTAGCCCTGGCCCGATTTGGGATGGCCCCCAAAACGTACCCTCCGAGGAAAGTCGACCCCTTCTAATACGATGAGACAAAATGGCCCCCGGTAGGAGAAGAAGGGCTCGCGATCACAAAATGGACGTCTCCAGTCCTCACGAAATCCGTCATCCCCAATGAGGGGTGACTCCAGGATAGTCTGATGGCACACTTTGCACAATCTAGAGAACGGAGGCCTCCGAGGAGCGTTAGACAGGAGGGATGGAGGCCACACAGATGGCACCCAAATACGATGCAGTGGGAAATGAAACAAAGTTGCAGTCCTTGGAGGAAGGGGAAACAAGGTAGCAGGAGTAGTGCCGGCGGATGGCAGACTGCGTGCGCCAGTACCGTCAGTAGCTGCCCCTTCATTGTTAGAAGACTGTGCAGACATTGTAATCCCAGCAGCCGGCAGGGAAGGCAAGTCCATGCTTTGCCGGGAGCCGATCCTCCGTTCCCGCCCCAGCTCAAGTAAAATGTAGTCGAGTTTCTCACCCAGTGTGCGGGAGCCAAGTTCCATCGCAGACCGCAGGTCTGAAAGGGCAGCAAGGACGGTTCCGTAGGTAGGAGTGAAATGTAGAGCCACCGTCTCGGAATCATGAGAGGGTTCCCGGGATCCGTGCGCCAGCTCAGTCCGATTCCGGCGGTCGCGGGACGAGGGTAGAGCATCTTCCCCACAATGGAAGGAGCGGAGCACCGCCATCTTGTTAGGGATTCAACAAGGAAGCTGGGGCGGGTGCGACAGTAAAATGCTACAGTCCGAGCCACTGATCGTGCAAAACGAGCTGCAGTCGGCCGTCTTTTGCTAGAAGCATGCGTGGCTTAGTTATGAGGTCGGGGGACAAACGGACCTGCTCTCCGGAGACGGACAAAGACGGCAATGGAGGCTAGGCAGCATGCCTCCAGCACCGCTCAAAGGAACCAAGCACACCGCATGCCCCTTCTTCGCAGTCTTGCGGCAGGCACAGTGTTCGAAAATCACAGCAGGGCGACGCAGTCCGGTCCGTACCCAGGCAGGAGACGGCACTTCCCAGCCGCCGGCACCAATCACTCAGTACGACGGCCCCTCCTCCCTCCCGGTCCGGCGGTGCACAGCGGCTCAAGCTGGGGCCAGAGCCGCGGGACGACCTCGTTGGTAACTCTAGTCACCGGGCAGGTAGAGATCCCGGGAAAACGCGGACAGAGTCAGCGCAACCTGCAGAACACGCCACCTTCAAAATGTACCAGGATAATAGACAGGATATCGACGCGGGGCTCAAGGGCTGGCGGAGCCGAGGGCTTACACGTCTGACCCGATCGCCATCTTGGCTCCTCCCCAGTTTTCACTATTATATAGCTCAAACTTTACCCGCAGGTATCAAAGCGCTTTAAATCAGCATGATTATAACAAGCAAGACTAGCACTCTATATTACTGCCAACTTTGCTTAGCATAAGCAACAGCTAACCATTCACAAACAATGTTTATATACCAATTGCAATTTAAAAAAAAAAAAAATGCAAAGCATTGTCATTTACAATGTCAGTAACTCAAACTTTAATGCTGTGAGACCTATTGCATTGTAAATGCTTGTTCAACAGGTTTGAGAGCTCTAGTGGTATTGTGTAATTTTGGAGCAATGACAGACGAGATGATTAGGGATCAGATCATCGTTAATGTCAAAAGCAAAAAAAACAAGAGCAGTTGTGGATTATGGGTAATCCTACATTGTTAGAAAGCATTTCCACTGCAAAAGCTTTTGAACAATCTAACAAATGGATGAAAACTATTGAGGAAACGAGTAATAAAGGTGGTAATAATGACAAACTAAATGAAGAGGTGTGTGCTATGAACAATGTTACCAAAAGTTTTCAAACTTATAGGAATGTATCACGGAATCTTATTGTATGTTTTAGATGTGGGAGTTACAATCACGTGGCTTCTTTCAAGTTTTGTCCTGCTTTTGGAAAGGAGTGCAATAAGTGTGGTAGAATTGGCCACTTTTCAAAAGCATGCAGAGAAGATAAGAAGAAAGTAGGGGACAAGAGTAGTCATTTTAAAAAGGGTGAAGTTTCTTGTGTGAGAGAGGACACAGATTTTGGGCCTACTTTCTCCAGGTGTGAGCATGTTGTGTGTGATGAATCTCTTAAGGAAAGAGGGATGGTAGTATCTTTAGTGAATATTGGGTTACTTGAGGAAGATGTTTTAGATTCTCCTAAATGTGTGGTTAAGTTCAGAGATGTTGCTCTAGAGCTTATGGCGGATTCCGGGTCTCCCTGGACTATTATAACGGAAGAGTATTTTGATGAGAAGTATGAATCCAAAATTGCTAAGAGTGAGTTATATCCTCCTGACATAATTGCACAAGGATTTAATGGTTCAAGCATAGATTTCATTGGTTACATCGCCTCCACAATTTATTTTAAGGACAAATCTGCTTACATCAAATTATATGTTGTTGTAAAAGGCGTAAATATTCTGGGTTGGTGAAATCAATTCAAACTTCACATCATGTTGAATCCACGTAGCAAAGATCCTGTTATGGTGTTGCAAGATGATTGCATTTCAAGCAAGAAGGTCATGTTTGTGGAGGAGGATAATGCTTGGAAGCTGTTAGCTGGTGAGTTCCCTGGTGTATTTTCTGAAAAGTTAGGTAGGCTAAGAGGTTTTACACATGTTATCAGGCTCAAACAAGGAGCTGAATCCATTGTGCAAAAGCTAAGGCCAGTACCACTTAATATTAGAGAAGAGTTAAGTGGTGCACTTGATAAGATGTTAAAATATGATCTCATAGAGGAGATAGAGTCTTCAGAGTGGGTTTCGCCAGTAGTTTTGGCACGGAAGCCTGATAAATCTCTGAGACTCTGCATAGATTTGAGAGCTTTGAATGCTAACATTGTGGTAGATTGTCATCCGCTGCCGAACATCAACGAGGTAGTGAGTATGCTTGGTGAAGCTGTAGTGTTTTCTACTTTGGATCTTAGGTCCGCGTACCACCAGGTTGTGTTGGCAGAGGAATCACGTAATCTCACAGCATTTATTACACCTCAAGGGTTGTATCAGTTCAAACGCATGCCATTTGGATTAGCATCGGCAGCCTCAGTTTTCCAAAGATCGATGTATTACATTTTCAAGGACATGGGAAACTATGTAAAGTGTTTTCAGGACGACATCCTTGTTTTTTCTAAGAGTGATGAGATACATATGGAACATCTTAGAAATGTGTGTAAGATGTTGTCTAAGTTTGGACTAACTATCAAGAGTAAAAAGTGCAAGGTATTTCAAAAGACTGTAGAATATTTAGGACATACTGTTTCTGGAAGTGGTGTTGCTCCTAAAAAGTCATTGGTTGATGCCATTTTGAAAGCTCCCGCGCTGGATTGCAAGGATAAATTACTATCGTTCTTAGGACTCTGTGAGTATTATAGTAAATTCATCATTGGTTTTGCAACTAAAATGGAACCGTTGAGGGAGTTAACAAGAAAGGATGTAGAATTTATGTGGGGTACTAGGCAACAAAATGCATTTGACAGTATTAAGCTTGACATGGTGTCAGCTCCTACACTTAAGCCGTTTTGTTTGAACAAACTATGGGCCAGATGTAGGTAAATTAGATTTACCGATTTTTAATTACCGAATTTTACCGATTCGGTAATTAAAAATCGGTAAATCTAAAGTGTGGATATGTAGGTATATCCAGATGTTGAAATACCGAATCTTTAACAATCTGTATTTACCGATTCTGTAAATACAGAATCGGTAATGCCCATTCATTCCAATGGGCTTCAAAGCCCATAGGAATGAATGGGCATTACCGAATCGGTATCACACAAGGGTGCAGGGGGTGTCACTTTGACACCCTCTGGCACCCCCAAAACAGGCACGGGTGCCATGTGGCAGGCATACCTGCCCTAAGGGCAGGTGCCTGTCACATGGAATAGGTGTGCATGCACACATGTGCATGCACACCTGAATCGGTATTTTACCATCAAATTGGATTTGATGGTAAAATACCGATTCGTTAAGGCTCCTGGGACTCTGAAGAGTCCCACCTACATCGGAGAATTCCCGAATCTGTAAAAATACCGATTCGGAATTTTACAGAATCGGTAAATTTACCGAATCAGTAAATTTACTGATTCTGTAAAATTGTGCCCCTACATACCATTTCAGGTATACCGGTCGGTAACGGCCGAAAATACTGATTTTCGGCCGTTACCGACCGACCTACATCGGGCCCTATGTGTTTTGACAGTAGATGCCAGTCTTTATGGTCTGGGGTGTGTGCTTTCGCAACGTTCGGGTAAAGAAGAATGGAATGTTGCATTCGCTTCAAGGTCTTTAAATCTTACTGAGAGACGGTACGCAGTGTTAGAAAAGGAATTGTTAGGGTGTGTGTGGGCGGTTGAGCACTTCCGGAATTACATTTGGGGTGCAAGGTTTTTGATACGTACAGATCACAAACCTTTTGTGGGTATTCTTTCACCAGGGTAAGGTTTTAAGGCAACCGCTCGGATTGCTAGATTGATGTCGCAATTGCAGGAATACAATTTTGACATAGAGTATGTGCCGGGTAAACTTAATGTGACTGCGGATTGTTTGTCGAGGCTACCGTGTCCCAGTGTCGATGGTGATGGAGATGAGGAAGTAGTGGTTAGTATAACTGAAATTTTGTCTGAGAAGTACAGTGTTATTTCGGAAGAATTGTGGATGAAAAGCATGAGTGAGGATGCTGTGTTATGTAAAGTGAGATATTTTGTCAATTTGGGTTGGCCTTCTAAGGATCAGATTCCTGTTGATGTTATGCCTTTTTTCAATGTTGCTGTTGAATTGGCCATTGAGGGAGATTTGTTATTCAGAGCTGGAAAATGTATTTCACCTTCCTCTGTAAGGAATATTATTTTGCAAATGAGACATGAATGTTACATGGGAATGTCGTCCATGAAAAGATTATTAAGGTCAAATTTTTGGTGGCCTGGATTTGATAAGTTTGTAGATAGGTTTGTGAGGGAATGTCCTGAGTGTATTGAAAGTGATAAGATGTGCAAGTGTAATACAGCACCTTTGACTCCTGTGAAGTGGCCAGATCATCCGTGGCAGAAATTAGGGATTGATATTGCTGGTCCATTTAATTTATTGCCGCAGGAATGTAGATTTGCGATTGTTGCTGTTGATTATCACTCCAAGTGGCCCGAGGTCAAACTTGTACCTCATCCCAAAACTGAAATTGTAATTCTCTTTTTGAGAGAGATTTTTTCAAGAGAAGGTTTCCCTGAAAGTGTTGTATCTGATAACCGGGTACAGTTTAAATCTTTGGAAATGTCAGAATTCCTGAGATCATATGGTATAAAACATTGTACGACTGCTTTGTATGAACCGCAAGGAAATGGACAAGTTGAGAGATACAACAGGGTTCTCAAACAAGATATCTTATGGGCACAGAAGTTTGGGGGAAGGTGGAAAGAAAAATTGAGGGAAAAGTTATGGTTGTACCGAATAACGCCTCATGCCACGACAGAGGTTTCCACTTTCCGTTTGTTAAAGGGTAGAGATCCTGTGTCTAATTTGTGTCCTTGGTGGTTCAAGAAGAGTGTTGGTTATTGCATGGTTGATGTGAATGTCAAGGATGTTGCTGAGAAGGTGGAGTTTAAACAAAGCAAATGCAAATGTAATTATGATTCTCAAATGAAAGTCAAACAACCTTCATTTATGGTGGGTGACGTTGTAAGAATTCGTAAACCTGGTTATGTTACCAAGGGTGAGGCCAAGTTTGGCAAACCTATGAAGGTTGTGAAGGTTTATCGCAATAGCATTGTTACACAAGATGGTAAGAGGTGGAATGTTAGAAGGGTATCTAAATGTGTATCTTGGTGCTCCAATAGTGGATCTAAATAATTTTGGGCAACTATTTTATTGTGTCCAATTGTGTATCCTTTTGTACAAATTATGTTTAGGTAATTTGAGTTGTTACTTATTTTCTCTTAGGGGGAAAATGTGTTGTATTCTTTACTTGTATATATATCCCTTTTAATATTATTCTCTTTCCATCTGCACATTTCCCTTTTAATAGAATGTATCTTTGTTGTTGCACATGCACACTGTAGAGAAATTCTATTTGGAATTGTGTTGATATGAAATGTACTGGAGTTAAAAAGCTGGATGTAACCTGGAGACTGGAGTACTGCGCTGCTTCTCAATAAACCTTGGATTTACAACCTGGATTTATTTCAAGATTATTACACCAACCTTTGTATGAATAAAGATGATGTAGTGTGTGGGCTTACAGACCATCAAGGTAATTCCCTTCTTCATTTCTTCCATATTGACTATGACAAACTCTGTCACATAAAAAAATGTGGAGATACTAAATAAAACAAAAGATGGTAGGAAATGGCAAAGTCACCCATACAGATACTATTTTTACCTGCTATAGTGACTGTGAAATGTTATTTACCCACTTGCACACACCCTATAAGTGGACTAAACAGCATGTGTTATCAGGGAATATTTCCTTAACCAGGAAAAATGGGTATCAATTGAAGTGCACCCAGGTAGTTCAACAAAATCTGGCCCATATACACATAGCACAAACAAGGGACAATATTGTATTATGCCTGTCATTGGAGCCATCCCCAGCACTCCTAGTTTCTCAGTTTACAGTTCTGACAGAGAAGTTAAAGGATGCAATAACCCGCCCTAAGCGTGGAAATGGACCAATGTCAAGAGGCTGGTTTGACCCAGCCTGTTCGAAAGCCAACAGAGCCCTTGTTGATGCCTTAAAGTCCAAGCCGAGAGCCCCAGAGCAGATCAAAAAAGGTTATGCAGAAATTATAAAACCTTACAAAAGGAAAGGGAGAAGGATATCAGGGAGAAAGCTCGGAACGACCTCCAGCAGGCCACTGATTTGGGCAGCTCCAGCGAGTTCTGGAAAGTTATAAATACACCCTATTTTAAAGAGCCTAAAGACCCATCCCTGGAGGTTCACGTACGTGAAGATGCATGGGTCAGATATTTTGAAGATATATTTGGCTCCGATACCAACCCCGCAGATTGGCAGTCTAATGCAACTTACTCTTTACAAGGTATTTTAAAATTCTCAGTTAGTGAAGACACAAAAGGGTTGAAGTCCTGGATTCCAGGGCAGGTACCAGGGCCAGATGGGGTTCAAATTGATCATTTCAAGATAATTATGCTCTATTGGCCCCCTTATTAACTAGGAGATTCTAGTGGCACTGTGAGCTAGCTTATGCAAAACAGGTTAACATATCCAGTGGGGGTGCTTGGAACCAGTCAACCACCAAACCCACAGTTTATGTTATCCGAACGAGCAGATCCTGTATAGGATATATAGGAACTAAACAACATGGTGCCCAACGTTGGCTGGGCACTTATTTAACAGTAGAATCTGAGTAGTTCAGTTGTGCTATTGGCATAGACCCCTACTCGCAAAACACCAGAGACGTCTGGAGTGGGTGGGCACAAACTCCGCCACTGCTGAGTAGGCGAAAAATCCTATTTATTAGCTGTTGGTTAATCAATCTTGAAGGACACACTGCTTAACAATTGTGCACTAAAACCTTATCTTAGGTCCCTTGAACAAACTTCTTCTTTATAAAAATGACTGAGACAGGAGGTGACGTAAGAGTAAATCTACACCTCTGAGGGGAAGAAGATTTAGACGGAATTCCACTTGAAGAAAAATTCATACCGTCATCCTGAAATTGTTAGAAAACGGTTTATCAGCCAGGGGCTTAGTAGTTTCCGTGATTGAGGCACACAAATCTAACAAAACAGAGGTGTTTTATTTGTGGGTTACATTCCCAGCAGCAGATGCAAGAACACAGACATTTCACTCTTACAAAGAAGGAGATGCACCCGAGGAATATGGTTCGTTCGAGGAAATAGAGGTTTCGCTCACGTACCAGGAAAACTTATACTGGTTTAAAGGCGCCCTACCCCATATAAGATGAAGAGTAAGATTAGGCCTGCTCGGAGGAGAAGGGGCAACATGGCCGATATTAGCTGCCTACACACCACATCCTGACATGCCACCAGGAGACTTACTCATACAACATAAAGCTTTAATTAAAATCCACAGAAACATGATGCAATTCGTCATGAAGACTTTCACAGTCCAACCAGCAAGAGTTGCAACAAATGGATTTCAATCTCAGGGTACAGCAACTAAAATTACACCACAAACATTACACACAGTAATGGGCAAGAGGCCCACAAAACACAAACAAATGCCATCCTGGGTAGCTCAGAAAATAACACAGTTAGAGGTAGTATTCCTGAATACTACCCAGTATGAAAAACACAGAATGCTAACAATCTGTTTGCCCATGTGGATAACACTACAAGTAGAGGATTGTACCACTTGGGGCACAGTCTTTGCTGCCATTTTTACCAGGGATCCTGGTATTTCTTCAATAAAGATGATACTCGATGTATTAAGACAAATCCAGAACGAGTACGGAGCAGAGCCTTCTCTGAAATAAGGGATGAAGTTACTAGGTAACTGGTCCCAGGATGCTTGTTTCAGGTCCAGGGAAGACATGGCTTGGCAGTTCGGGCTGGACTGTTCCCATGAGGCACAGGGTCAGACTGATTTGCATTTGGCCATATCTGAACTGGGGTGGTGGAGTGAGCTAAAGAATGATGATGGATTAAACCCAGATCAGTTGACTGGGGGTGAGTGTTTGATTTGCTGAAACACTCCGTCCATCATCCCCTTTGGTATAACTATGCCCAGGTATCAGCCATAATCTTGGCTAATATTAAAGGGGAAGCAGCATCAGTGGCTATCCACCAACGCCTAAGGGAGTTCAGTCCTTTAGAACAGGAACACAAACTACCAAAAATAATTGAAACTGCGTATGCAGAATTAGGCAGAGACAGTTTGGGTGGGAAAGCATTAAAACCACAGATAATGGGCAGTCCTGAAAAGAACACTTCAAATCAGACACCTGCTTCTTCTAAAAAAGAACAACAAACATTTAAGGGAAACAGATCTCAATCCCGAGGTAGATCTCCTCCACAGGAGCCCTCCGAAAAGGAGGTATAATTTCAGGGATAGGGATAATATTAGGAAACCTAACAGGTATCAGGATACTGATACACTTTCCTCTCAGTCCTTTCAGTGTTCATCGAAAAACTCTGAGAGGTAAGGATGGTCAGAAACACAAGAAGAGCATACAAAGTCCAGAGACAAGAAGCACGCTCAAGATTACACTTCCAAAAAAGAAGAGAAGCCAAAGCAAAACCCACAGTTGCAAAAGAAACGCTCGCAGTCTCAGTGTTGGTGAGGACACGTAACCAGCAGCAGCAGCAGGCAGCTTGGGGGAATACGAACGGGGAGAGCCATGCTCCCCTAACAGCCAGTGGAGAGACGCCCTACCACCACGCCTCCAGCTTGTGGGCTATAATTACCTCTCGCGTTTCCCGCTGCGCGGGAAACGCTCGCAGTCTCAGTGTTGGTGAGGACACATAACCCGTAGCAGCAGGAGGCAGCTTGGGAGAATACGAACGGGGAGACCCACACTCCCATAACAGCCAGTGGAGAGACGCCCTACCACCACGCATCCAGCTTGTGGGCTATAATTACCTCTTGCGGCGGGAAACGCTCGCAGTCTCAGTGTTGGTGAGGACACGAAACCGGCAGCAGCAGCAGGCAGCTTGGGGGAATGCGAACGGGGAGAGCCATGCTCCCCTAACAGCCAGTGGAGAGACGCCCTACCACCACGCCTCCAGCTTGTGGGCTATAATTGCCTCTCAGGTTTCCCGCTCTGCGGGAAACGCTCGCAGTCTCAGTTTTGGTTAGGACATGTAACCGGCAACAGCAGTAGGCAGCTTGGGGGAATACGAACGGGGAGAGCCACGCTCCCCTAACAGCCAGTGGAGAGACGCCCTACCACCACGCCCCCTGTCCAATTGGATTTAACCAGCCTTCAACTTCCATCCCGCGGGATGCGCGCAGGTGCGCGCCGGGCGAAGCCGGGGCCATGGGCGGGCCCGTCTGAGCCCGTCCGAGTACGAACAAGGACGGGACGGGACCCTCCTCTTTGATTCTCACCACAGAACTGCTCAATAAGGTCAGTGTGTTATTGTGTAGCCCTAAGCCCTGTTTTGCATTCTATCATTACTATCAAAATTTTGGATATCAAATTCCGGAGTTAATATATATTGAACAAATGGGGTTATGGCCTCTAAAGATGCGGGGAAGGGGAGGAAGTCCACTACAGGAAGTGTTGTAGGGACAATCGACCAGTTTCTAACTAGGGCAACGTCCATGATACAACAGGAAATCAAACTCACTGAGAGAAGGTTATCTATGGACCCAATTTTTGACAAACGGTCTTCACTGGGCCAACAAGCTAAGGTCCTATCTCCGACACCCGAACCCTCACTTATTATGCCATTATCGGTAATACAAACAGTGGCCGATACTGTACCTGCTAGACCGGCGGGAGAGGGCAAAAAGCAGATAGAAGTAGCAGTCATGGTGCATAGCCCTCCAACTAATATGGACCTAATAGTATCAGATCCGGTAACGCCCCCTCTAAGCCCAGGAACCACTAGATCCGGTCAGTCAATTCAGCTGCCTTCGGATACCAATTCAGGGGTCATGAGCAAAGTTCCGGACTAATCAGCCAAAAGAAAGCGTGGGAGAGCTGCAATAGTAAACAAAAAATAAAAAAAGCAAAAACGTGCAATTATGGATAATGAATCTCCCGTGGTTGTGCTTGATGGTCAGCAGACTGGAGTGGACAAGTCGCCGTCTATAGAAATCAACCAAGATACGTCGCCGCCAGAGAGAGGAGGGGATTTCTGGGCCAAAATGGAACGGATATTTATAGAGTCCTGTCTCCCGATCCATGAAAGACTGAACTCTATTGAGAAAAGACTGTCTTGTCTTGAATCACTGTGTCTACCAAAATTGGGAGGTAAGGGCAGAGGGGTCTTGAAACCTGCCCGTAATGGTACAGGAGCGACTGGCCCCAGCCAGATGGGCACACAGAGTATAACTCTGGTGGATATAAATGCAGAAAGGGCCCCACCTGTCCAAATTGGTATGACAGACACCCACCCAATCATCCAGCCAGTGACAGTTGCATCGAGTGCCCTGGCTAACATAAGGAATGTGGGTGGTAGGGGGGATACGGTAGCTATTAGCTCTGGCCAGGGCCCAATACAGGTAACAAACTTGGGTCAAGGGATGAGATCGCTGGGTCCTAGTAGGCCCCTGTTGTCTCGCCTAGCCTTGCCCCCGGAGTCAGTACCCTATGTGGTGGTTCTTGAGGGGGTCCCTTCTGTGAGTCCGGGTAAGGTCGAGGACTACAGAGAACTCAAAAACAAATGTATTCACTGGTTGAATCGTAACAGACCCCTTTCAAATGGGGGAACCAGTGAAATTCTATTCGCTAGACGATTAGACTGGGTGGGGCCCAGATGGAAAAATATAGAAGGGGATTGCATAGTGATCAACTTTAGGAATAGCTGGACAGCTAAGTATATTTGCAATTTGGAGTCAGGCAGCCCAGATACACTTATAAAATCCCTGCCACTAACTTATTTTTATACGGGCACTCATAGCAATGCCTGTTTTGCACATAATTGGGAGGGGATAAATTGGGCGCGTGATGAAACCAAGGGAGGTAACCCCATTTATGGAAATGTTAGCAGGAATGGGCCATTAAATAGCCCCATGTTGTTTGACATGTTCCATCACCACAACAGGTATAGCAACTTGGAACCTGTTGATTGACTGATGAAAACAAAGAAGCCCCCCTCTTCTGCAGTAGAACGTAAGAACTTGCTGGAAGTAAAAGTTAACTTCATTGAGATGAAGCGCCTCCTTACTGTGGTAGGATACGTGGGAGAGGAAGGTATACTAGGGGACAGAAATGGTTATAACAGAGGTGACACAAGCAGCTGGATAGGAGGTAATATGGAAAAGGGAGGTGCTGGGGTAGGAGAGTCAGGGAGCAGGAGAGACAGTTGTGCTAGCGAGAGGAAGGGAACTACAGAGACGGGTGACTCTGTGCACAGACCAATTAACTGTGGTGAAAGTATACGTTTAACACACAGTGGGGTAAGCGGGAGTATCAACATACTTTCCTGGAATGTGGCAGGACTGAAAAATAAATTAACATCTGATGACTGGGGTATGTTCATGGACAAACACGATATCTGCCTTATGCAGGAGACATGGGCCCTGGACAACTATCAGCGGTGTGGGTTTGCCACATTCAATCTTTCTGCAATAAAAGGAGGTAGAGGAAGACCGTCAGGAGGGCTAAGTACATGGGTAGCTACTCATCTGGGAGCCACGGCTAAGCAGGTGACAGTTAATTCCCCAGATATCCAATGTGTACAGCTAACCCTCCCGGGGAATAAACACTTAGCCATAATTAACATCTATTCAAGGCCAACCCAGAGGGGCCAGGAGTCTATGGTTATCGAAGAACTGAGGGGATTTGTAAAGACTCTGGACCCCGAGGTTGATATAATTATTGGGGGGGACTTTAACTATCAGTTTGAACCCCTCAGCAATTCAAGCTCGGAGGACCCTGACGAGGAGAATCAGTACTGGCACATACCGGAAAATTTAAATTAAATAAATTACTCCCTCCAGTTAAAGAGTGGACCCTATTGGTTCTACAAATTACCTCCCTTATATTGTCTCTATCCGTAAGGCCTTGCAATGGTTGGCTAAAATCGGACAGACCTGGAAAAGTGACCTTTAATAGAGCGGGTCAATCATCGATCATTGACTATATTTTGATCGGATCCAGATCATGGGACAAGGTTCAGGATTTTAAGATCCATCAACGGACGGATAGCGACCACAACGCCCTGGTTATGTCACTAAAGCCAGAGAATTGGGGATTGACTAATAATATGATAGAGCCGAATTCTGTTCCACAGCCCCTTCTTCTCCACAATAATAGACGGAGAATAAAATGGCCCCACATAATGGGCTCTCCAAACCGGCAGTCGCAAATATATCTTCAGGTCCTGCCCTATCTCAGTGACATGGCAGAGGTAGGGTCTACGGGGCCTGTAGACGAGTGGGACAACAGGCCCGTTGAAATTCATAACCAGCTAGCCTCAATAATGTTAGAGGTTTTTTCCCACTTCAGATCTATAGGAAAACTTCAGATCTATAGGAAAAACTTAGTCAAGACCCACCCTGATTGCCGCATATAGAAAGGGGATCTGATTAAAGCAATCAAGGCTAAAGATAAATCCCTAATTAAGTCCCTTAGGGTGCTGTATAAGCAAGTCATAGAGAGAGAAAGAAAGTCCTGGGAGGCAGATAAGTGGGAAGAGTTGAGGTCGGCGCTACAGTGCACAGACCTCAAAACATTCTGGGCAATTGTTAGTAACACGGGTCGGGGTGGGAAGAACGCAGTAAGCCCCAACATAGCCCCAGCAGTATGGGAAGATCATTTTGGCAGCCATTACGCCCGACCGTCCAATGGCAATTCCGAGTTGGTGTCTCTGAACATCCTCCACGAGTATCGACTGGGGGGGGCACAGGAGATATCGACCGTGGAAGTGGAATCTGCCATTGCGAAGCAACTACCTAACAAAGCCCCGGGGCTTGATAAAAGCCCTGGGGACTTGTTTCGGTCTGAACCCAAAATATGGGCCCCTTATCTCTGCATTCTGTTTAACACAATTTTCATGGGGACAGACCCGCCAGAGATGTGGCTGGGAGCAGAGATAGTTCCTATTTTTAAAAAAGGCTGCCCTCTGCAACCCTCGAACTACAGGCCCGTTAGCCTGATAGATATCACACAGAAGGTATTTGGGTGGATACTTCTGGGAAGAATTCAGTTATGGGAAAGGGAAAACGAGATCCTGAGTATTTTACAAGCGGGCTTTAGAACAGGTACATCTACCAACGATCAGATATTTCGGCTACAGGTCCTTTTTTGGAAAACAGCGAGTGTGGAGGGTGGCAAACCTGTGGAGAGTCCTCTACGATCTCGGTATCCCACACTACCTTCTGGGAGTACTGATCAGACTACACTCAGGAAATTTTGCGCAGGTTAGATGTGGAAAAGCGGGAGAATTGTCAGCACGTTTTCCAGTGCAAAGGGTGGTACGCCAGGGATGTGTGCTGGCTCCCACTCTCTTCTGCCTCTATATTAACTGGCTTGTTAAACATCTTTTAGGCATAAAGGATACGGATGCCCCGAGACTAGCCACAGGAAGGGTGCTTGCACTAATGTTTGCTGATGACACTCTATTGTTGTCTCGAACACCTACTGGTATCCAACGTATCCTTGATGGTTTTGCAGATTTTTGTGCCCTAAGTGGGCTGGAGATTAATTCGGCCAAAACAAAGTTCATGATTTTTAACCCTCCGAGGCAGACGCGACCATACCCGGCCTTGAACGGTACACCCCTTGAAAGAGTAAAGACCTTTGAATATCTAGGTATTACTCTTGAGGAACATCTGGGGTGGGATGCACAGTTAGTCAAGTCTTCATTGAAACTGACACAGACTGTGGGTGGGTTATCCAAAATGTATAGAACATCAACTTTTAAGCCATCTGCCCCCATTGTAGAAATATACAAGGTCCAAGCTAGAGCAGCCGCATTATATGGGGCGGATCTTTGGGGACATTACCGGCCAAAAAGTTTGGCACAGGTTGAACATTCATACATGAGAGATTTGTTTGCCTTACCTGTCAGCACCTCCCTGGTCCCATTAAGGTTTGACCAAGGGCTACTCCCCGTGGAAGAGGAGGTGGCCCTGAGGCCACTAACTTACTGGAAAAGACTCTGGTCTGTCCCAGAGCTTGCCCCGTACCGTGAAGAGTTTCAGGAGGTATGGGTCGTATCTAGGTCAAAGAAAATTCCATGGTTATCCCATATTAAGGATCTGTGTGTACGGATCGTTGTTCCTGAGCTATGGGAATCTCCGGAATCCGCCTGCGCGGCCTATGCCAGAGCTGACCTGGTAAAAAGGTATAGGTCCCACAATTTGTTGACTCTCCATGCCAGCACGATAGCTGGGAGACTGACAACTCAATTCCTCGATATAAAAGCTGAGTATAAGAAGCAGGAATTTCTCGACATGATTTACCCTCCCCAAGAGAGAAAGTTGTATTTGCAACTAAGAATGGGCAGTTTGCTTTAAGGTCATTGACCAGTAAATGGGATGCAAACAAAAGTACAGAGGGCCCGGCATGTGAACACCCGCTGGAAAATGAAACTCATGTGTTTTTCTTCTGCCCTGCATACGGGTTGTCTCGTAATCGATGGGTTAGCTATCTGCAGAAATTTGGGATTTCGCAATTGCGAAAATGTGCTCAGAGTACTGAAACAAGACACTCACCCACCTGTTGTTTTTGCAGTTTCCCGTTGTTTACATGGTATGTGGATCAAACGTAGAACCTTTATAATGATTTGAACTTAGATTAAAGGCTTCCACAGATGTCATGAATCGCATTGATAACTACTTACATGGTTTAATACTATTTTTAGTCATGAATGTTTTATCGTAAATATGTGTATATATATGAATTGTGTTCTTAGCCTAAATTATGTATCATTCATAAATGGATTTTAATGTTTATTGTTTTTTTTAACATGTACTTTTATGGCCCACTGTGGTCGAAATAAAGTTATCAATGATGATGATGAAAAAGAAAAAGTTTGCAGGTCTAAAGATCAGACATGCCCAGAATGCTGAGGAGTCGACTAGTGAACGGGGAATGGGCTCAGACAATGCTAAACAGTGCGGCAGAAGTAACAAAATGTCGCCAGGACCTGATGGAATTTCTGGTGACAGCGGACTTGAATGATTATATCACGGTGGAAACACCTGATACTAGGGTGAGTGTCCCACATAAGTTATATGAAATAACGCGCCAGGTGGAGGGGGACAAGTGTAGGAAAGTGAGAGGTCTCTTTTGGGAGAACCTTTCGTTTGGCTATGACATTTTGATAGCTGGACGAGATTGGTCGCCAGCATTCGTCATTGATTGTCCTAAAGGAGAAACGGTAATTATGCCGGCATTCTCAGATCATATTCCCAGGCACTTGTAATATTCATATGCACAGGAGTGGGCGGTAGCCCAAGCTCCAGCATTATACAAGAACCATGTGGATGGGATTAGTATTCAACCCACCACATAATTCCTTCAAAAAATACTCCGACTGCACAGAGGCAGTATCCAATAAAGCAAGAAGCTAAAAAACAGTTCAGGAAGATCTTAGATCAACTTGAACGCCAAGAGGTGATTGAAACATGCACCTCTCAAAGGAATAATCCTTTGTTTCCAGTCATGAAACCCGACAATACATATAGTCTAGTTTTAGAATACAGACATTTAAACACTTGCACTAAGACATTCGCAGTCCAAAATACACATAGTGCCGCATTAATGAATAACATATTGCGGAAAAAATACAAAACAACACTTGATATCTCAAATAGATTTTTCTGCCAAAATATAGCACCTGAAAGCAGGTATTTAACAGCATTCTCAGCGATAGGGTCCCAGCTGCAATTTCGGCGACTAACCCAGGGGTATAAGAACAGCCCAGGATTATTTTCGGCCAGAGTAACTGAGTTACTACAAAAATTAGATGAGGAGGCATTGTCATATGTGGATGACAATTATCTGGCGGACGATGACTTGGAGGAACACTTGAACAGGATGAATACCATCATTTTGGGATTTGCATCTGAGTGCTACAAATTGAACCTGTAAAGTGTCCTGTATTTAGGATATGAGCTTTCAAGTAAACGAAAAAGCCTGGCAGCCAATTTTTTTTGAAAAATGCGCACTGCTCCAACCTCCAAAATCATGAAAAAATCTACAATCAATACTGGGATCCGAAATTTTGGTAGAACATACATTTTGGATTACGCAGAAAGAGTAAAAGCTTTCTACGACTTAATTAAACCTGGTTTCTCAGCAAGAAATTGAACACAGGAACACACAGATAAACTTTGTTCCTTACAAGCTCACATGATAGCTTCCAAACACCTACAGACACTCGTAAACGTACGCAACCTGGTTTTCCATATAATTGCTGGTCAATCTGGGTACACCTATCTGACATATAATGAAGGTGAAACAGTACAGATTGCATACAAATCACATTTGTACACAAATGCTGAGATGCGCTTTGCATCTACTGAAAAGATTCTGACAGCAGTACAGACTGCTGTAGTGAGAGAAAGAGCACTGGCTCTGGGGAAACTAACAATAGTAGTGACTCCGGTCCCAGCCTTGGAGGCTGCGGCAAAGGCAAGCGTTGCCAACTCAAAAGCCTTACATCTGAGATAGATACAATTGGCTAATTCTCTCACTGAAACGATAGTAGAATACAGTTATGACCCAAATTTAAAGACACAAGCATTCCTGCAATACGAACAAGAATATCCTCTACCTAATAGAATCATGCCTCTAGATCAGTATGAATATATCATTTACACTGACGGATCTGCTCAACTGGCCAAAGAAAATAAGCAACAATATAGCCCGGCATGTGCAATCGTTAAAGGTTGCATGCGGGATGGAAAGTTCCATCCGAGTTGCACTAAAATGCAATCTCTAAGAGACTGCATGGCACAGTTGTGGAATTTTAGTTTGCGATCTGAACATCGTCTGCGCCAGCTTGTCACCTATGCACTACGCGCACGGCAACCATTCTAGGTCACCTATGTATTACGTGCACGGCAGCCATTTTAGATATCATGGTCTCCCTGTCCACGACCGATCGCCAGCGCGCCCCTCTGACCCAGCAAGCATCCTCCGCGCACCCTGGCTCCCCCCTCCCTCCTCCTTATGAGCATGACCCATCTGCATGACCCTGTCCTTAGGAGTCACGCCAGCGCCTGACCAACACCTCCTCTCTTCCCATGAATGCCCCTCTGTTGATAAACCTCCCCTCTGCGCTGGATTGTCCACGCAGCATGAATACCACTCCATTGATGGCCCCTCACCCGGTGTCCGACTGTCCACACAGGTCCGAGGCCATTGCCTAAGCCGAGAGATACCATTTACTGCCCTTATTGTATGAGGTCGCTCTCCTTCAAAGGACCCTCTATTGATCCAGGCCTCCCCACCCCCTGTGACATGATCAGGCGCACACATCCTAAGACTTGACGAAACACCCAGCTGCGTGATGACCCTCTCTCTCTTATCAGCAGGTTGAGGACCTCCATTGTGAATGTATATGGGGGTGGGATTAACACGAGGATTACGGGGATGTCTTTTCCCATGCCTTACAAAGTTGTGATTGTATTAAAGGAAGGTCACATGCCATAAACCAGTGTATAAGAGGCCAGGCCTCTGAGTGGCTGTTAGAGCACCTCGAGACGATACCTTGTTGTCTGATCTGATGTGTTCTGCTCCGTCGGAATAAACTTCTGTTTCCTGCCTTCTGGTCTCCGGCGCCTGCCTCATTGCTTGGTAATTTGAATGGTACAAGGGCGGTTAGCGCCGGGCAAATCTTGAGAAAGGTCCTAGCCCTACCTTTTTCCACAGTTGGCGCCCATCGTGGGGCCCATCAGCGACACGTGGATCCAGTGGGAGAGGTCCCGATGACAGAGTGAACGACTGCAACGATCGGGAAGAGCTCATGTCCGATAGACCCTCGTCTGACAGCCGATCATCCGACCTTCACTAGTTCTGAACAGACCTCTCTCGAGTGATCTACGGTCCTGACTGGGAACCATCAGGAGTGCCGCGAACATCACGAAGGAAAGAGGACGATCGGGCGCTGGATCCAGAGGACAGGAAACCGTCCATGCGGTCCGGGTAAGGTCGTGTAAACACGACGAATTGAGGAAAATTGTTTGTTTGGATAATACTAGTATTACGCTTTGTTGAAACCTCTGGAGATTCGCTGTCTGCAAACGGGGAAAAACAAACAGGCTCTCTCTTTGCAAACAGTGAAGGATAGGTAACGCGGACTTTTGTACCTATTGTAATCCGTCGTGCCTATTTTCCTCCCCCACTGTTTCCCGAACTATCGTTCGTGGATTATTGTCTGGAGATTCTTTGTCTGCAAACAGGGAAGAACAAGGTCTCTCTTTGCAGATAGAGAAAGAGTGGGTAGCGATAACTTTTCGTGCCCACTTATTCTCCCCACTGAATTGTTTGATCGGCCGATTGTTCGGTATTGGTTCGTTTGAGGTATTCACCGCCGGCAAACAACGGAGAATAGAAATATTCTGTCTAGTCTTTGCCCGCCGTGATAAGATAGGTAGTGCAGATTTTTGTCCCCGGTGTAAACCGTCATGCCTATCTTCTCCCCACTGGTTGGTAGCCTGTTTAGCCCGGACCGCTTATTAGAGAT
Organism: Lissotriton vulgaris; assembly: GCF_964263255.1. Classification (NCBI taxonomy): domain Eukaryota; kingdom Metazoa; phylum Chordata; class Amphibia; order Caudata; family Salamandridae; genus Lissotriton; species Lissotriton vulgaris. The sequence goes on along the minus strand of NW_028242580.1, from coordinate 322,203 downwards.
GAACCATCCAGCTCCACTGGAGGGCACCCCTAATAAGGACATGTTCACTAAGTATGGACTAGTCGCTATAGCTTACACTAGACTATGGCATAAATACACGAAAAAGAACCCTGAAAGTCAGTGGCCACTGATAGGTTCCTTTTGTGAAAATAAAATAAAAACATTAGAAATAGCGCTCCAGAAGAATAAGACCACGCCCACTATGCTCGAAAGTATAGGCATGTGGCGCAAAGAAACGGAACAACGAAAGAAAAGAGAAGAAGCAAAAATAGGGAAAGAATTACGAAAGGCAGCCCATCTGGCCGCAAAGCAACTAGAAGAAGAAATAAAAGAAAGAAAAGAATCTACACAAAACCAAGAATCAGGGTCAACAGGCCAATGTCCTGTTAGGACCCCCTCTGCGCTCTACCCTGAACTACCCTCCAAACAACGGGCAAACGATGAGCTGTTGCTAGGTCCACCGATCATCTACATGCCCCCTCCATATGCTCCCAGCCAACAAAACTTGCAAGCCCCGAGTGTGAGTGAAAGTGGCCCTAGTGCTAGTGCACCGGCCCTCGCGGCCTCCGCACCAGCCACATTAACCACTTCGTTAGACGACCCCGAGGCTAGCAAACAATCATCCGCCAGGTTAAGTAGGTTAAGCAAAGACGAGCGGGATGGGATCAACGAAATAGCAAAAACATTGGTAGAACGAAGGGAGAGCGAAGAATACACCATGAGCGTATATAATTCACATGCCGACAGCCATAGACGGCATTTCATTTTGCGGTTCAGCTACCACACCCTGAACGCGTATGAAGATAGGTTTCAGAGTAAGGGTCCCGCTCAACTCACAACACTGTATAGAAAGATTGATGTTGGAGATGGGACTGAACGCGAGGCGACGGAGCTCTTCATGCAAATGCTTGAGGTCTTCCGCCACCTCGCGGAACAGAAACCAGAAACCAAGGTTACGGTCCCTGAAACAACCTCGGCAGAGGTAGCCAATACTATGATGCCTATCAGAGAAGCGGCTCCTTACTGGATCCCGCCACGGGGCCAGGGAACGAGCGATGATGTTAATAGTGAAAATGCAAAGGGGAGGGTTGTGTACAATTGGGTTTACCAACCATGGGACCGACAAGACATCCTAACCTTCAAGCAAACCTTGCCCGACTTAAGAAAGAACCCGACGGCATTCTATACCGAATTAGGCACAGCCTTGGGTTCGACAATAATGACTTTAGCAGATATTGACTTGTTCTTTGGGTTATGCCTGCCAGCTGATGTGTGGAAGCAAATCCGGAAAGTCGACCACACGGATCTGTTTGGACATACCTGGGACCAACTCGGTAAACTAGATAGACAGCGAGAGCCGGGGAGTAAACCAGTGAAGGACATACTGGAACTCCCAGACAAACTGGTCCAGAAGTTAAAAACCCTGGTCCCGGAAAGAAAAGTCGACTGGTCGATAGTCACGGCCTGTCGACAGAAACCCCAGGAGGATGTGTCAGAATACTTCTCCCGATTCGAGACCGTGTTCTCCGACTACAGTGGCCAAGACATGACCACCGCAACCGGACAGCACCTGTTTGTGCAAAATTACGTAAAGGGACTAACACAGGAAGTCTCCCAGAAACTACAGACGAGTGAGAGTAGTTGGGGGGCCTCCAAACCCGCAGCTATCCTTCAGATGGCTCAGTATTACGAGCACCAAAAGAATGAGAATGATAGGGCGTCCGAGAAAAAGAAGAAGGATTTGAAGGAAAGGGTAATGATAGCCCAGATACAGGGTATAGCGCTAGGACGGGAACACCAAAGGGGGAACTACCCATCAACCACCCCCAGAGATCTACCTCCTAAAGATCACACCCCAGCACCCCACACCGGACGTAGAGACGTTAGCAATGACCAATGCGCCTTCTGCAAAGGGCTCGGTCATTGGAAATTTCAGTGTCCAGTTCTGATAGAAATGAACAGAAATAGGGAGTCCAGGGATGTGGCGGGTGGTCCGAGGAATAGAATACAGGGACGAGGGAGCCCCAACGACACCAATAATGACAGATCAGGAAGACTGAACACATTTGACCGTCCCCGACAGAACCAATATCAGCTATCTGAAGGTGAACATGCCCCCGACTTTGCATAGGACTGCCAGGGGCAAGGGAGGGATCCAGTCGAGCTCTGTGTTGACCAGCAAGGTCCTTATGTCACCGCTAAGGTCTTGGGTACAGAGTCTCCATTCTTGGTAGACACTGGGGCGACACGTAGTGTGTTATCAAAACGACTGATTCCAAGGGCACCCTTGTCTGGCTCACACATAACGTCGATAGGTTTCGATGGGACGCCCTCCACTAACCCCCTGTCCGTACCTATTACCTTTGACCTAGAAAACAACACTACTGACGCGACATTTCTCCTCTCCTCCAACTCCCCTGACGCCATTATGGGCATTGACTTACTGAAGCATTTTCGAGCTACCATTAGGTGTTCCCCAGATGGAATACGAGTCATCCTGTACGACAACCCAGACATGCCCAGATCCCGTCCCCCACGACACATGTGCTCTATGACTGACGCTGACCTATCCCTGCTTGACACCCTACCTTCGTACCTGTGGGCCAAAAATGACTCTGATGTGGGGCAAATGATGATTGCACGACTGACAGGGTACGAGTTGACCCTGCTTGCACCCCACATCACACTAAAGAGATGTACGACTTTGAATCCTGCCACATTGCTACCCCTGCCTGAAAATGACCCCGACATTCCTCCCATCCACGACTGTGTGACCCTCACGGACGAACAAACTAGGAGTAGGGTTGACCTCCGAGACACTGCTTTCCCTGACCCCGATGGAGAGCTATGGGTAGACGGCTCTTGCATCAAACTCCCAGATGGCACCACTTCAGCTGCCTATGCAGTAACGACAGCCCGAACAGTAGTTGAGACAGCCTGCATCACACAACGATCTGCCCAAGCAGCAGAGCTGATAGCCCTCACTCGAGCATGCATCATAGCCGCAGGGACCACCACGAACGTATATACGGACAGCCAGTATGCCTTCGGAGTGGTCCACCATTTTGGGCTCCTGTGGAGAGAGAGGGGATTCCTGACGTCCCACGGCACCCCGATCCTCCACGGAGATCTAGTCTCCGCTCTGATTGAAGCAGTTCTCCTCCCCAAACGATTAGCGGTGATTAAATGTCAGGCACACAAAAGGGTGACAGACTTAGTTGGACAAGGGAATGCACTGGCCGACATCACTGCACGAACCACAGCCGAGAATAGGACAGCGACACACATGTACGTGACCAGGTCACAAGCAGAAACATGGAGTGACACAAGGATAATGATCAGGGACATTCAATCGGCCAGCACCCCTCACGAGCTGACTAAGTGGGCAGGGGTGGGTTTGAAGGATGAGGAAGGCTGTTGGCGAACGAAGGATGCAAGCAAATGGATGCTGCCCGACTCATATCTGATTCCCATACTGACCATGGCTCACTCCCCCGCACACATAGGATCTGCACCCATGATTGAACTCATTTCCAAAGTCTGGCATAACGACAAAATCCCTGATTCAGCCAGACGCCTAGTTCGACAATGCCTTATCTGTCTGCAACACAACCCCGGGAAAGGAGCTGTAGTACCCCGGGGAGGGTTCGGGACCCCCAATCATCCCTTTGAGGTCCTTCAGATGGACTACATCCAACTAGAAAGATGCCAAAGCCTGAAGTACGTACTAGTCATCGTATGTGCCTTCAGCAAATGGGTAGAAGCCTATCCAACCCGTGACAACACTGCCATGACTACTGCCAAAGTACTACTGAAGGAATTCTTCCCTCGCTATGGCCTTTGTCGAATTTTATGGAGCGACAACGGCCCCCACTTCATAGCTGAGGTTATCCAATTAATCCTAAAAGGGTTGGGGGTGAAGCAACGATTTCATGCGGTCTTCCACCCCCAATCCGCTGGTCTAGTGGAACGCCATAATGCCACACTGAAGCTGAAACTGGCAAAAATAGTGGCCACCACTGGACTTAACTGGCCTGATGCCCTCCCACTGGCTTTGTTATCAATGCGCTCCACTCCCACCAAGCACCATTTGACCCCCTACGAGGTCGTGTTCGGGCGGCCAAGGAATCTCTGGACTGCTCCCAAACCGACCTCCATTCATGACGTCCCAGACGTCCTACTATCTGATTATTTGTGCAAGTTAACTAAAACGTTGTCTGTCATTCATCAACAGGTGCAGCAGGCCATCCCCGATGCTTCCAGGGGCCCCGGTCACGACATCCAACCGGGAGATTTCGTATTGATACGAAATTTCCAGCGAACCAAAAGTCTGGAACCTCGGTGGACGGGCCCCTGGCAAGTGCTGATTACCACCCGAACGGCGCTTCGAGTGGAGGGGAAGAAGCACTGGCTGCACGCGCATCATTGCCGGAAGGTCTCTGTGAACCTGGCCACAACAGAAAACGTCAGCACCCAAGAAGAGCTCCTGAGCAAAGACCGACCGATATTGGACTGTTATCCCGATACTGAGGCACTCGAACTTGCAAAATTCTCTGATCCCACCGTGCCATCCAGAGAAGGGTATTTCCTGCGTCGAAAGGAGGGAGTTTCGGCTAAGTAGGCCACGGACTAAGTTAAATCTCAGAACGGTGACCTAAACACAATCAAGGGTTGCCGGGAGAGGAGCTAAACGAAGTCTGTGGTTCTGCCCGCTACCGAGCCCCCTTGAAGATGATGGAAGCGCCAGATAAGAAGATGATGGAAGCGCCAGATAAGAAGATGATGGAAGCAACAGGAAATACCCAGTATAGAAATCCAAAGACTGACAACTTGCACAAATCAAAGACAATCGCACTCTTTATTGTCTTCCTCTTCTGCCTCCTCCTCATGACCTCCTTCTGGATTCTGGAGGAGAGCACACCGGCTCATGAGACATTGCTACCTACTGCACAGCCAACACCCCTGAAAGAGCATCACCTGATCTCTCTGTCGCCTCAGCTCCGAGAAAGGCGCAGGGAATTCTGGAACAATTCCTTCGTGCAACTGTTGCACCAACACAACCTTGCTGCAAATGCTACGAACTGTTGGATCTGTGGGTTGCTCCCGCATGCCACTGGACACTCCATCCCCTTCATCCCTTCACCCTTCTCAGTTCACGGCTCTTGCCTCGCCTGGTTGATCCTCATGCAAGAAAGCCACAGGGACAATGCCACCTCCAGCCGGACAGTGTCACACTTCTACTCTGGGTTCTGGCTGAACAAAACAGGAACGACTTCAGCTGCCCTATGCCCTGCGCTCGCAGGCACCACCTTCATCAAAAACATTCCAGCCAAAGAACGAGTCGAGGTACAGGTGCTCCACAATCCAGCCAGAACCACCTTCTCTCATCTGCAGAAACAAACTACCGCCACCCTGACTGTGGCTCTGTCCGTGATCAATGTCACTGGCCTTGTGTGCCTAGAAGGCCAGGGAACGCAACTGGTGGGTTACAGCGCCTGCCGAATCACCAGAACATTGGACTCAGCTGAACCCCCTTCCTTTGTTGCTTCCCCGAATATGTACTTTGTGTGTGGCACCAAGGCTTACACCTGGCTCCCGAGAGGATGGAAGGGCACCTGTTATATTGCCTTCGTTCTTCCACCCACATATGTAGCCCCTGCCACCCACCACCGGCAGAGGCGTGCGGACGACCTTGGACAATCCGACTCCACCGGAGCACAGTTCCTGGATGCAGCAAAGGGACTTGTTCCTCTGTGGGGTCCAATGGCAAACAGCCGTGCTATCCGACACCTGACCCAGGCCGTAGAAACAACGATCAACATCACGGCTGGCATCCTCGCTAACAACACTGCGGAACTTCAGGCGGTCCGCCTTGTGACCCTTCAAAATCGACTCATCCTAGACGTGGTCCTAGCCGACCGAGGAGGAGCATGCCGCATCATCGGATCCAGCTGCTGCACCTACGTGCCTGACAACTCGCCTTCAGTCTACAAAGCCATTGAACACCTCCACAGACTGTCCTCAGAGGTTCACCAAGAGCAGGAAGGATGGTCGCTTGGGAGCTGGTTTTGGGACACTTTGAAAAATTGGGGTTGGAAGTTGTTTTCCTTCGTGCTGATACCTATTGTAATATTACGTGGGTGTTGCTTAGGTATCCAATGTCTGCCACCATTGTTCGGCCTTCTTTCTAGCTACATGTGCCCAAAGACTTTGGACTTCCGAAAAGAGCACATGAGCCCCCTCTATGAAGTAGAACTACGTGGCCTTATGGGGATAAATCCGAACTGACAAGTTGGCGAGACATGTTAAAAGGGAGGACTGTGGAATTTTAGTTTGCGATCTGAACATCGTCTGCGCCAGCTTGTCACCTATGCACTACGCGCACGGCAACCATTCTAGGTCACCTATGTATTACGTGCACGGCAGCCATTTTAGATATCATGGTCTCCCTGTCCACGACCGATCGCCAGCGCGCCCCTCTGACCCAGCAAGCATCCTCCGCGCACCCTGGCTCCCCCCTCCCTCCTCCTTATGAGCATGACCCATCTGCATGACCCTGTCCTTAGGAGTCACGCCAGCGCCTGACCAACACCTCCTCTCTTCCCATGAATGCCCCTCTGTTGATAAACCTCCCCTCTGCGCTGGATTGTCCACGCAGCATGAATACCACTCCATTGATGGCCCCTCACCCGGTGTCCGACTGTCCACACAGGTCCGAGGCCATTGCCTAAGCCGAGAGATACCATTTACTGCCCTTATTGTATGAGGTCGCTCTCCTTCAAAGGACCCTCTATTGATCCAGGCCTCCCCACCCCCTGTGACATGATCAGGCGCACACATCCTAAGACTTGACGAAACACTCAGCTGCGTGATGACCCTCTCTCTCTTATCAGCAGGTTGAGGACCTCCATTGTGAATGTATATGGGGGTGGGATTAACACGAGGATTACGGGGATGTCTTTTCCCATGCCTTACAAAGTTGTGATTGTATTAAAGGAAGGTCACATGCCATAAACCAGTGTATAAGAGGCCAGGCCTCTGAGTGGCTGTTAGAGCACCTCGAGACGATACCTTGTTGTCTGATCTGATGTGTTCTGCTCCGTCGGAATAAACTTCTGTTTCCTGCCTTCTGGTCTCCGGCGCCTGCCTCATTGCTTGGTAATTTGAATGGTACAAGGGCGGTTAGCGCCGGGCAAATCTTGAGAAAGGTCCTAGCCCTACCTTTTTCCACACAGTTGGCAGACTTAAAAGCACTGATACTGGCACTTGTAGGTTCGGATTGAGAACCCCCACACTAATTGTGTGTGATTCCTTTTACTGTGTGCAGTCATATAATGAATACCTGCAATATTAGGTTCAAAATGGGTTTAAAGATGCTAACGGTGGCCCAATTAAGCATAAAATGCTATGGGAACAGGTAGTGGATTCGAAATTGAACTACCAAGGACTTGCGTGATACATACACTGAGTCATCAGCGTGATGGCATTCACGTTGAAGGGAATTCATTGGCTGATGAAGACGCAAAGGGGGATGTACGTACGGCTTCCGTAGCTGCAATCACCTGGTCTAAAATGAAAATAGACAGTGAGATTATGGTGGCTGTTATTGCTTCACGCAAAAACAGCAGTGCAGTACCAAAAAGGTTTCCACTCTAGTACTCCTACAAGTTAGATACCAATAACATTTCATTTGCTCAGATTCCCGGAGTGGGGGATAAAGTAATTCCAAATATGGATCGAAGGTTAGGTTTAATTCTGGCAGCACACGTAGGGATAGGTTCTGCACATGCAGAGGTTAGGGCAACTGGTTCTTTCTTGAAACAACGCTACTTGTGGCCTGGTTTAACAAAGCAGACTAAGGACTACGTCTTGAAATGCGACATCGGCCAGCAGATGAAAGGTTCCATTGTGACACGGCCTGCGCAGACACGATTGTTAATAGCTGACAAGAAACTACTGTGTCTACCTAGACCACTGTGGCCCCTTAAAAAGAGATGGGGCTAAAAAGTATATTATGGTAGCAGTGGATTCCTGATCTAGGTTCTTATGGGTGTGGCCCCAGCTCTCGGCTGACGCTCTAACTGTTATAAATAATTTGCGAGTCGTCATAGATACATATGCAATTGGCACATTACATTCTGACCAGGGCCCTGCGTTTAGCTCTCGGGCTTACAAGGAGGCAATGGGAAGTATGGGTGTAGCATTGCGGTACTCATGTCCGTACCATCCAGAGGGAAGTTCAGTAGTGGAGAGAAAAAAAACAAGACTTAAAGCAATCTTTAACAGCTAGAGTATTAGGAACGGGCGAAAGTGGGGAAAACATCTTTATGGAGTCCAGGGGGCTCTCAATAACATGCCAAAAAGTTCTCTGGGGGGGGTCACTCCATATGAGGTCCTATTTGGGACAATAATATGGGTACCTGATCTTGATTGTGAAGGCGCAGTGGCGGATGAAAAGCCTTTTGACATTTATGATCATTTGGCTGTTTTACAGGATCTAAATGAATCCAGGACAAAACTAAGTAATGTCCACCTGAAGCAGACCGCCACTGGGGAGGACAAACCAGTCACTGTAAGTCCTGTCTGGAGACCAAAAGTCGGGGATCTGGTCAGAGATAAAATAGCAAACAAGAAAGAATTTGGGCCATCCTACAGAAATCCTGTACAGGTCATTGCTATTGAAGGAACAAGAACTGTACTTCTACTGCCTCTTGCCGGAAAAAAGGAGAAAAGATTTGTCTCAATTGACTTAATCAAACCACACTATGTGGCCGATACTAAGCAGTAGGCCACGTGGACTCCAAAGTAGCAGACGCCCTCCTCTAGCTACTTTTCAAGAAGTTCAAACTAAAAGATTCATCATGTTCAAAGAGTCACCTATACGGAATGATGGACTATGCAACAACGCAATGGAACTTGTTCCTCTTGAACCTGAAGTTCAACTTCAAAATGAAACTCAAAATAACACTCAAGTTGCTATTAGACCAAATACAGACGTCTACGTCAACATGCCTCGCCAAGAGCAAAGTACGCATTCAACAAATCCTGATGCAATTTCAACAATGATCGAACTGCTTCTGGTTGTTTCATAAACTTTGATATATTTTCTTTGGATCCAAGTGAACCTGAAACTACGCCAGCCCAAACATCTCTCAAGCAGCAAGTTATTGACTTTCTGAACTTTCTTAGAAGAACTTACCTAGTATCACCGTTGGTACAACCATGGATAATCACCAGGGCGCTTTTCTTTCTTTTCTGGTAAGATTAGTGATAGTTTTTAACATGCTTATTAGTGGACAATACATCCGGCAAAGCTCTGCTGCCCAAGACGTGAATTTAATTTTGAAACCACATCAATCCTCTCCTCTCATCGAGAACAAAGAGACTTGTCATCAGTGAACATTACAGCAGTTCCTATACCAGACGGTATAGTGTGGGACAAGGATGATTTTAACATATTCGGCCCTACCAAACTTTTACAAATTCCACATTTATTTAAAATATCATTAAGTGATATCATTACCTCAAGTACATTTTCCAATGATTGGGATTTTGAAACTGTAAATAACATGTTGTGTGATTTAGAAAAATCTGCTACATTTTCTAATCGTGAAAGATTGGAGAGCTCAGCATATTATGAATCAATGTATTGTTATCAACATTATGGTCATCATTTTCTGCATAAATCTACAAATCCTAGAAATGTGTTCACATACCACCAGTGGGAACATTGTCCAACACTGCCAAAGGGCAGTTCGAAAACATTTGCACAAAAGTTTCCATATTTTTCAGGGTTCAATATGTCTGACCGAGCCTCATATTATTATAAGGTTACACCAACATCAGCACAGAAAAATGTGTTAACAAACACCAAACAGATTTACTCTGCATCCAGTATTGCCCAGTTGCTTGAACAAGGTTACAACTCATGGAAAGACACCATTGACTTAAAATCGGTCTGGGATACTAGAGAAGTGCAAGTTTAGGGAACGGAAGCTTTATTTAGAGAGTGCCTTATCCGTCAACAAATCATGCTTTTGAACGAGACAGTGCAACAAATGACTTGCCTTGGTCTAGCCAAAAGCAATGACTTGAACACACCTCGGCTGCCAACACCATCACTGACAGATGGTAATAAAGCATCACAGGAAGAGGTTACATTAGATGACATCATACAATACAATAGGGCAGACCCTGATTGGAAGAAATATTTGATTTGGCCCACAGACACCAATAGATGTCAATCAAGATTCTTCTTGGGGAGGACCGAAGGGTTCAGTATCCATAGGCCAGATCCGCGCCATGTACAGAGAGAACATCCAGGGGTAGTGACATCCTTCAGTGTTGGGAAGTTGTGCCTTAATTGACTAGAAACCCCAATACTCACAGAAGTGAAACAACGTTTATCTTTTCTCACATAAGAGATGGATCTTGGGGATTTTTTACTAGGTCCCAGGAAACCACATCAAAAATGTTTCATGTATGCTGGCATCTACGCTGCCTACAATCAAATTTGGAAAATATCCCAAGAAGCCGCAGAAAAAATACGGGAAATAGACCATATTAACTTAGAGAAATCTCTAGCAGTGGTAGACGATGGGTTAACAACATTGACCTCCAGGATATATTCCTTAGGCAACATTGTATCTTCTGTGATAGACTAGAACAAGATTTGGCCATATTACAACATGGGCAATCTCAATTATGTTCTATTATGTTGTTGAGCTGGACGCTGCAATCTTTGCATGCAGGCTATGTGCCTTGGTGTTTCAGCAACAGTACGTCTTTGTTTTCTGAATACAATCTAACAGATAAACAGATAGAAATGGCACAAAAGGTAGCAAAATATACAATGCTGAGTATCGAAAAACTGGATAGATTACCATTCACAGTGGCAGAATCACAGCACACATAATGGCTAATCCATGGCCACATAACTCCACTGGTCACTACTTTTCAGTTTCAATATTGCAATTGAGCAAAAGCAAGCAGCCAAATATGAAAAACTGGGTAAGGAATACATTAAGGAATCGAGGGAATTACCATACAAATTTCGATGACGGAGTGGGAATCGAGAGGTGTTTCTCAGTGATACAAACTGTGAGAGCGCTTTAAGTGGATCACTCATATGTCAGGACATTCTACTGCACGGGGCTTGTAATGGTTCTGTGGTGAACTTGTCCTATCATCTGAGGGCTGCCCAGCTGCCGGTGATTCCTCCAACACTTGGGCTACTTTCAAATGGGAGTTACTTGATGCTGAATAGTCAAGGCTGCTGCCGAAGGCTCCCGGGCATCGCATATCTGGTAACCGTGAGCTCCAGGGTTATTTGTTGTATGCAAGTATTGTTTCCAACAACACATACAGTCAGGGAGGCGCTGATATGGCCTTCACAGAATGTTTCTTTAATACGGTTTGATACTCTATGCAGAATGAAAGACATGCTTTTACAGAAGTCTGTGCCCCTAACCTCCGCTCAAGAGACTTTTGAACTCTAGATTGCAGAGTCTTCATCCGAGATACAGAAGATTATTAATGCAAACTGCCCTTTCCATTTCATAGAAATGCTGAATCGTATCTTTAATATGTCTGATTTGACTGGCATTGTCCACCTATTTAAGACCATAGGTTCTGGACTTCTAAGCACCTTTCAGACGGTACTTGGAGTTATACCAAACTTCATAGACTCCGTATTTGGAAGCATCTTTGGAGGACTTAAGCTGATCCTATTTCTAATAGCAGGTATCCTGATTGCCTGCTATCTGCTACGCAATGGACGTCCCAGTCACCAAGGAGATGGAAAAAGCGCTCCTGGAGCATAAATACAGTGACCGAATGGTACAATACCTAGGCACGCCTCACCTGAGAGAACTAAGTGCATCTTGGTTCTTGTCATTTCGACCAGTCTGAATGGACTGCATCCTACCTGTCCTCCGATGCCTGTTTTGTGGAGAAAAATGCATCAGACGTTTGTTTGACACTCCCATCATGTGCGCAAACGGACATGAATGCTCTACTGGACCCGATAACGGCCCATGTTCTGCAGTGTCCTCAGCGCATTCCAATGTTGTTGGCAGCATTCCTTGAGCCACCACAGGTTGTAACTGCACCAGTTGGTATGAACACCGGCTCCTCCACTGACACCCAGGCTTTGGACGGTGCACAGGCTGCTGCAGGACCGGCTGCCGATAGCGCGGAAGATCATCTGTGCTTAATTGACTTACTATGCGAGGTGTTACAGGGGCCGTCTACTGCAGAAGCAAGCAACAAAAATGTGGCGTCTACCATCAAGGACACAAACGTCGTGTGCTGGGAGAAATTTGCCCTTTTCAATAACGAGCTCAATTTGGAACTCAGTGACTAAATTGACATTCCTTTTCATTTATTGAGCATAAATGGCTTTCTAATGCGTATAGTAGTTCGGACTATAACAACGGACACTTTTTAAAGCTAAGCCCTGCAAAAGTGTTTTTCTTTTTACATTTTGTAAGTCTTTTTAGAATTTGTTTGAGATTTAAAAAAAAAATTAATTGAAGAAATGTTTTTAACACTTTGTGCATACCTATGTCTAGTTAGAATGGTAGTAAGCTTATAGCTTACATATGTCGTCCAGTCGGAAGAGGAGTGGCTGTTATATTCCATATAGGTACCCTATATAGGAGCAGGCAACACTGCAACCTTTCACCTATATCCTTCCCTACATTACATACATAACTGTTTATTTGGACTGACCTTTTAACTAGATACAACACTGCATGCAGAACGTGGATTTTCCCTGGTTCGAAACTCATACATTATGCATGAGGCTTCTTGGAAGGACAGCAGTATTCACAGCAGGACCGACATCTCCTGTATAATAAATTATGAAAAACAGAATGTGTGGCTGACCACGGTTAAGCACATCGGTTTCAAAGTAGACTTATTAGTATTGGTTTTGTGCACACAACATCCAGAACTTGCCACACAGACACTCCACTGTAGAGACAGAGCCAGTCTGAGGTGCTCTCTCTGCGGGTTCAGGGGGGACAAATGTAGACGGGCGGACACAGATATCCACGCTGTTTGGGGTTATATATGCCCCGTTTCTGACACTTTTTTGAGCCAAATGATTGCCGCCCTGATCTGTATTCTATCTACAATTAGACAGAGGGTTATCTAAGTCCTCTGGCACGGTGTTTTTTGACTGTATAGATCTTCAATTTTATATGGTCGAAATCTGCACTGAGTCTAGAGACATCGGGTTACCCTATACACCGCTGCCTGTATTCCTCCGACACTTATGATCTTAGAACGTGATCTAGACATACAGTGGACACTTTCCATATCCATCACCTGATTGCTGCATGAGATTGAGAAAAAGAGTTTACTAAGCCCTGATGAAGTTCCAACAGGAACGAAACGCGTTGGCTGAGGCCTTTTAAAGTTTGAATAAATAAAGGATTGATCTGTCACAATATTACGAAGCTTTGGACTTTTATCTGCTGTATAAAATCTATGTTAAAGTTCAAGTTCGACTTCATCCTTTAGGCTGACACAGTAACACAGCAAGGTAGGACCCCTGGGGAGACCTGTGGGTATATATACATCATGTCTTCCTTAGACAGACAGAGGAGACCGTGACTTCCCGACTGACACACTGACCGGAGACGCAGAGGTTGCTGGCATAACACCTACACCGATGCTAGGTACATTTAGGTACATCTAGTTAGGGAGACATCGTAGGAGTGCACACTTTCTTATCATATGTGTTATCATGTGTTTTACGTTGGGCTCGTCATTGAGCCCAACACTCTTTAATGTCTATGTTGAGCCGTTTGCCAAGATCGGGCTAGCATTTGATATATCCATGACTTCCTATGCCGATGAGACGCAGCTAGTTATATCCCTGGATCCAAAAAAATGCAGGGATGGTGAGAGACTATTTTCCTGTTTGGTAAAAGTCAAAGAGTGGATGACGACAAGTTATTTAAAGTTAAATAGGGACAAGATGGAGTTACTACTCCTTGGAAATCAGCAATACCCAGGCCCATTATAGACTGGCCTGCGTCCCTAAGTAATCCACAGATTCCCTTAGAAACAGTCAAAAACCTATGATTCTGGCTAGAAACTGATCTTTCTATGGTGACACAGGCCAAGAAGGTCACAGCAACTTGTTACGGACTTCTAAGAAGCCTGCGTAAAATCCTGGATAGGGTCTCCATATAACTAAGATCCATTCTCTAGTCACTTCGCGACTGGTCTATGGAAACTCATTGTTCTTGGGTGCACCTAAATATGTCACCCAGAGACTGCAGGTGGCCAAGAATGCAGCAGCTATGCTGATGTGTAACATCCCAGTGTGGGAGTCAGTAAAAAAGCATTTATTTCGACTCCACTGGCTCCAGGTAGAAGACAGAATAAAATTCAAGGCACTGGTTATTATTCATAGAGCATGGCATAATAGAGGCCCAAACAAAGTTAGGAGGCTGACCTCTCCCTACATCCCAAAGAGGCAGTTGCGATCCAGCACGGAAGAACGCCTAAAACAGACAAAGGTTAGGAGGGAGAAATGGTGAGGAAGATCGTTCTTCCATCTAGCCCCCAAACTCTGGAACTCCTTGCCATTAGAACACAAGAGTGATAGACAGAGAACTAGAGTTTTGCAGAGAATCAAGACTTGGCTGTTTAAGCAATACATAAGACATGGTTGGCCCATATTCAGTACCTGACCGCGCACCGCTGGGAAGCCTTAGGGCAGCAATGCGCTTTACAAATTCCATTAATAATAATAATAATAATAATAATATTAATAATGCACTTGTATATAATCATGATTACTGCAAGACGGTAGAACTATACCATCCCTTTACTTTTGTAGTATTGCTAATCATTTATCTGTGCTACTGTCTAATGGTTGATACAGCAAATCTACTCTACACTAGAATAACAACTGTTCAATAAATCTTTATTGAAACGCCCAGACTGTTTATTCTGTATATCTCTGAGACAAACTAAGTGAGTACGAGTGACTGAGCGAAAAGTAGTATATTGTATCCACGATCATGGGGGATCAAGGTTGTCATGTTCTGAGGTTGCCAGAAAGTATTCTCTCCCCTATAAAAGGAGATTCTAGTGGCACTGTGAGCTAGCTTATGCAAACCAGGTTTACATTTGCGGTGGGGATGCTTGGGACTAAGGGTGGGCGTAAAATCCGTATCGTGGGCTAATTTGCGGATTTTCCGCGATTTCGCGATCCGCGAATCTCGCGAAATCGCGGTAAAATCCGCGAATCAGCGGGGACGAATTTTCAGCCAAGCAAGGGTTACAGCAGCAGGAGCAAAAGTTGAACCTAATTTCTTTGTAACCTTTTACAAAAGGGTTACAAACAAATTAACTTCAACTTGGACACCTGCTGCTAATTGCTTCCTGGCGCCTCGTTGCCTACTTGCAACTATTCTCTGACCCTGCTCTGACCCTTGAAGCAGGGTCAGAGAATAGTTACAAGTAGGCAACGAGGCACCTGTCCAAGGAATTAAACCTCATCAGGAAGCACTTACAGATATAAAAAACAGGAAGAAGGGAGAGGATGGCAAATACACCCATTTTGAGTTGTCAGGAGGGGTTAAACTAAAAGAGACCTTTACAGCACAATTTTCATATGCATTTTGCTAAAAATAAAAAGCTGTATGTTCTGTAGGGGCAACTCAGGAATCTGGCCCTTCAGAGATCCGGCCTCTCTTTCTTTCTCTCGTTCTCTCTCTCCCTCTCTCTTTCCCTCTCTTTCTCTCTCTTTCTATCTATCTATCTATCTATCTATCTATCTATCTATCTATCTATCTATCTATCTCTCTCTCCCTCTCCCATAAACGACTGCGTGGGTAACTTCGCTATGCAAGCGGCTCGCGAAGACGCAAAAATCCCCACGAACACGCAAATAACCCCATGAACACGCAAAAAACCCAGCAAACACGCAAAAAAACAAAAATCCGCAAATTCGCATAAATTCGTGAATTTTGCGATCGCGAATTCGCAAATCCGCAAATTCGCGGATTGCGAATTCGCAAAATTCGCCCATGCTTAATTGGGACCAGTCTACCACCAAACCCACAGTTTATGTTATCCGAACGCGCAGATCCTGTATAGGATATATAGGAACTACACGACAGGACTAGATTATCTCAAAAGTCGATTTTGATGGTGTGCTCCTAAAAGAGCTCTTCGCTCCTTAGGAGCAAGGATGGTGACAGTACTCCCCTTTAAGGAATTTGACTGGAGAGGGAGAAGCTTTGTCACCTGTGCCGCAAGGGCCTGGAATTAACTGCTCTTCCACATTAGAGCCGACATTGACCTAATGTTGTTTAGGAAAGCACTAAAAACTTGGCTTTTCATTATCTAGGAATCTCTTGTCATCCTGTGTTCCGATGGCAGAAGCTAGCACCAGGACACGTTCGAATAACCATTGTGCTTTACAAATATAAATAACATACCATATAAATAACATAACAGGTGAGGGCATATCTGCATGAGCAGATATGCCCCTAAGTCAAGTCAAGTCAAGTCAAAAGATTTATATAGCGCGCTACATACCCATAGGGACTCAAGGCGCTTGAGGGGGGGTGGGGAATTACTTGTCGAATATCCAAGTTTTAAGTTGCTTTCTGAATGCTAGGTGATTCTGAGTGAGGCGAAGATGAGTAGGAAGAGAGTTCCAAGTTTTAGCTGCCAGGTAGGAGAAGGATCTGCCTCCCATGGTGGTTTTGTTGATGTGAGGTACAGTGGCAAGAGCTTGGTTGGAGGATCGTAACTGACGGGAGAGGGGGTGTAGAAGGATAGTCGTGTGTTGAGGCATTCAGGTCCAAGTTCGTAAAGAGCTTTGTGTGCGTGGGTTAGGAGGCGGAAAGTAATCCTCTTATTTACGGGGAGCCAGTGTAGGTTTTTCAGGTGTTCAGAGATGTGTCTTTATGCGGGATGTCTAGTATGAGCCTGGCTGAAGCGTTCTGGATGCGTTGGAGTTTTTTCTGGAGTTTTGCGGTGGTACCGGCGTAGAGGGTGTTTCCGTAGTCCAGGCGGCTAGTGACCAGTGCGTGGGTGACCGTTTTTCGAGTTTCGGTGGGGATCCAGCGGAATGTTTTTTTGAGCATGCGAAGAATGTTGAAACAAGATGATGAAACGGCGTTGACTTGTCTGGTCATCGAGAGTGAGGAGTCCAGGATGACGCCCAGGTTCCGCGCGTGGTCTGTCGGGATGGGTGCTTTTCCAAGGGCCTCAGGCCACCAAGAGTCGTCCCAGGCAGAAGGGGAGGTGCCTAAGATGAGGACTTCTGTTTTGTCGGAGTTCAGTTTCAGACGGCTGTGCTTCATCCACTCGGCTACTTCTTTCATTCCTTCGTGTAAGTTGGTTTTGGCGGTGTTAGGGTCTTTGGTGAGAGAGAGGATCAATTGAGTGTCGTCAGCGTAGGAGATGATATTGAGGTTGTGTTGGCGAGCGATGGTCGCAAGGGGGCTCATGTAAACGTTGAAGAGGGTGGGGCTGAGAGAAGATCCTTGTGGCACGCCACAAATGACTTCAGTGGCCTCTGACTTGAACGGTGGGAGGCGGACTCTCTGGGTTCTTCCGGTGAGGAACGAGGTGATCCATTCCAGTGCTTTTCCTTGGATTCCGACGTTACTGAGGCGATGAAGAAGGGTGCTGTGGCAGACTGTGTCGAAGGCAGCGGAGAGGTCGAGGAGGATGAGGGCGACTGTGTCTCCGTTGTCCAGTAGAGTTCGAATGTCGTCAGTTGCAGCGATGAGTGCGGTCTCAGTGCTGTGTTTGGCTCGGAAGCCGGACTGTGAGGAGTCAAGGGATTTGTTGGTTTCGAGGAAGGTGGCGAGCTGGTTGTTGACAGCTTTCTCTATGACTTTGGCCAGGAATGGAAGAAGCAAGATGGGGGCGGTAGTTTTTGAGTTCGGTGGGGTCAGCTGTGGGTTTTTTCAGAAGGGCGCTGAGTTCTGCGTGTTTCCAGCTTTCCGGGAAGGTGGCGGAGTTGAGGGAACAGTTGATGACATCTCGGAGGTGTGGTGCTATGATGGAGTCTGCTTTGTTGAAGATGTGATGAGGGCATGGGTCAGTTGGGGATCCTGAGTGGATGGAGTTCATGAGGCGGATGGTGTCCTCAGTGGAGATTGGGTTCCAGTCGTTGAGGATGTTCAGGGGGGTGAAGGTCCTGCAGAAGGTTGGGTGGGTTGGTGTCCGGGTCGGTTGTCGAAGCTGTTGTGGATGTCTGCGATTTTGTTGTGGAAGAAGGAAATCTAGGGAGTCGCAGAGGGCTTGGGAAGGGGTGATGTCGTTGGAGTTGGCTGATGGGTTGGTGAATTCTTTGACGATGTTGAATAGTTCCTTGCTGTTGTGGGCGTTGTTGTTTAGTCGGTCTTGGAATGCGGCTTTCTTTGCAGATCGGATTAGTTGGTGGTGTATGTGGGTGGCGTTTTTGAAGGCGTCCCTGGTGCTGGAGTTTGGGTCTTTTTTCCAGGCCTTCTCGAGGGATCGACAGAGTTTCTTCGATTTCTTAAGATCATCGTTGAACCAGGAGGCGTTTTTGCTGCCTGGTTTGCTTTGACGTTTTTTCAGTGGGGCTAGGATGTCGGCGCTGTTGGATATCCATTGGGTGAGGTTAGTGGCTGCTTGGTCGGGGTTTGAGGAGTGGACAGGAGGGTTTTGAAGAAGCGATGAGGAGATCTGGTTGATGGTGATTTTGTTCCAGTTTCTTCGCATGGTGGGTTGAGGATGGTTGTAGATTGTGGACTTATTGTATGTGAAGTGAACGCAGCTGTGGTCCGTCCAGTGAAGGGCTGTGGTGTGAATGAAGGAGACAAGTTTGCTGGAAGTGAAGATAGGGTCTAGTGTGTGGCCAGCAATGTGGGTGGGGGTAGTGACCAGTTGTTTGAGTCCGAGGTTGGCAAAATTGTCCAGAAGGGTGGTGGTGCTGCTGTCGTTGCTCTTTTCCAGGTGGAAATTGAGGTCTCCCAATAGAATGTAGTCCTCGGAGGGGAGAGCGTGTGGGGTGATACAATATTAGGCACCATTTCCTAATATTGTAAGTGCCAGTGAAGCCATAGGGAGAGTACATTGGCTGGAAACTCGACAACTCAAATCCACAACACCATGATGGCTTCACTGAATACAGGGGAGTTTGGTACCAAACTACTCCTTTCAATAAATCCACACTGACGCCAGTGTAGGAATTATTGTACCATGTACACACCCAGAGGGTACCGCAGATGTGCCCCTGAATCCCTAACAACTCTGGTGTGGTCTCTTACCATCTGTAGGCAGCCAGCCACCACTATATATGATTCTGAACCCCTCATTAGAGAGCCCCTGCTCTCTGAGGCCAGAGCAAATGCAAATCCTGGGTATAGGTGTCATGCCTCCTCCCCAAGGATGGGCCAATAGATAGGAGTGGAGCTTCAAATGCCTGCGGCCTTTGTGGTGCAACACCCAGCCTCTGCTACTAGTAGCAGATGGCAGCCCCTGGTTTACCCTACTGCACGAAACCTTGCAGAACCAAAGTGCTCTATTTGAGCACACCTGCAGGAAAATTCCTGCAGGAAAATCCAAAAAGATACAAGGCTTGCCCACCTCTGCCAACCCCACCCCTAAGATGGGGAAAGCGAGGTGAAGCACGATTTTCAGTCCTCGCCATCTTGAAGGTGTGGGGAACCCCTTCAATCAGGACTAGGTCTATCCCCCCTCCCAAAGGAGAGTGGCAAGATTGAGAGTATAGGTGGTCCTAGCTGCTACTGCCCTAAAACACCTCCCAAATTTAGTATTTAGGTGGCTCCTCCAGACTCGACCATCAGATTCAACAGACCAAAGAAGACATAAGACGACCGCTGCTGAATCAGGAACTGAACTGCTGCAGACAAACCCCGGCAAACGCCCCGCCACCTGCAACCAGTTCGACCACTGGATCTGCTGTTCTTCCAGAAACTCTGCACCGTCTCCAAGAAACACTGCAGACCTTTCAACCTTCACCAAAGTACTAAGAACCTCCCTTCAGACTAGAGGCTCTAGATCCCGGCATCCGCCGCAACTAGAACCAGTGGTGAGGACCTACCCTTGTGTTGATGCTTGACACAATTCTGTCCAGTCAGAATTACACCTCACAGCCAGATGGCCTCCATGACCTCAAGGGAACCTTTTGAACCGCAACTCGAGCTGTGCCCAGCTCTGTGCCCGAGAGCCCATACCCTCCTGCAAGTGGCAATGTCAGCCTCCTCCTGCCCCTCTTGCACTGCCGCATGACCACAACCTACCCGTGATGGTCCAAAGATGGCAGAACTCATCCATCTAAACCACAGCAATCTGTCGCCAGTGACCGCAACGGTAACTGTGTTGGTGGTCTGCTAAAAACCAATCCTCTACAGTACTATCCGCGGACCACAATGGTAAATATCATCGGCGGTATCAACCGCCTTGGCGTAAATATTGGATCTTGCACCTTTTGGGAGACCCTTAGTGCCCCACGACTGGTACTGCCTGTGGTGTTGTCCAGAGACCCCAAAGACTGCACTGCAACTGTAAGTGGTATATGTACTTGTGACACCGCACAATTGTTTTCCTCCACAGGTGAATATTAAACTGCTATGAAATGTGCACTGTTAAACTTCTAAAACATGAAAAGTATTTTAATGATAACCATACTTACTGTAATGTGAAGACATTGGTCTTAAGAATAAAATATAAACAAAGTTTAATTTTGGATCTCCTTGAGTCATGTGTCCATTATTGATGACTGTTGTGCAATAAATGTCTTACAGTCCTCCGTGTTAGGCCTAAGGCTGTTCGACCACACTACCACAAATAGAGCACTTTGATCCAGATGTACAACCATTTTGCATGCGCAAAATCAGTCGGATATTGATTTGCGCATGCAAAAAGGGTTGAACGCAATGCACAAAGGCACTTGCAAATAACAAATTTGCGCTGCGATAGACTTGCAAAAAAAGCCACTGCTTTTTGTACCCCCAAAATAGCGATTCACAAATTACGACTCGCAAAATTAAATATACGGAGCAGTCGCAAACTGCGACTATGCGCAAATAGGCCCATTTGCCCATGCAATTTACCACTAACCAGAAACAGGTGGTAACCGGGTCCAACCTATAAAAAAAAACAGCCCAAGAATGCATCAGAAACCTTTCCACAATAGCTGCCCAGTACGTGATAGCGAGGAGGAGGTGGATAATGGCTGCCCAGCGGAGGAGGAGGAGACAGGAGAGGATATTCAGAGTCAGGATAACATTGTTGGAAAAGGCAGAGGAGGAGATTTATGACTAGTGCAGGCTGAGTAGCACTGTCATTCTAGACCTCATAGACACCTTGAAGCCACAACTTGGGAGCAGAACCCTACGCAGCAGTGCAATCCCCACACATGTGCAGGTCTTCTGCTACCTCTACCTCTTGGCCATTGGTAGCTACCAAGATGTCATTGCAGTGGCTGGTGGTGTGTCTCAGAGTGCGCTTTTGCGTTTTTTCCATAATTTCCTAGAGGCCATGCTATACCACATCCATCAACACATATACATGCCCAGGGATGATGAGAAACTAGATAACAAAAAAAAATATTTTTACAAATTAGCAAGGTTCCCACAGGTCATAGGATGCATAGATGGGACCCAAGTGCCCATATATTCCCCATCCCGCATAGAATACATTTTCGTAATAGGAAAAGCACTCATTTCCTCAACATCCAAGTTGTCAGTGACTCCCAAAACATCAACACAGACCTGGTAGCAACATTTCCTGGAAGCACCCATGATGCAGACATTTATAGACACTGTGGAATATACCAAAGATTAGGAATAGGTGACTTTGATGATGGATACCTCCTAGGTAATGATATTACCAGTCACAAGATACATGTTTTTGCACTTGTATGTCTGTAAGCATGTCATCTCACTATCATATATCTCACAACAGGTGACAGTGGCTATGTCCTTCGGCCATGGATCCTCACGCCGTACCTGTCTCCCAACAATATACATGAAAGGTGGTACAACAGGGCACACAGGTGCACCAGGACTGTGATTAAGCGCACTTTTGGGATCATAAAATCACGCTTCAGGTGCCTACACAAGAGTGGTGGAGCTCTGCAGTATGCACCAGAGACAGTTTATAAAATGGTGGCAACATGTGCCATGCTGCACAACATGGCCTGCAGGGGTGGATTGCCCATGGATGTGTCTGGCATAGATTCGGAGGATGAGGACCCAGGACATCAAAGGGATGGTAGCACTGCAGCAGAGGAGAGAAGGTGCAGGGACCAGATTGCCAAGAACTATTTCTAAAGGCATGTACACATTTACCCACTCACCTGTACATGAGACAGAACAAATGTTGACTATTGCTTGGTGCTTTATTGTGCAAGCATCCACAATCAAACTAAGGACAACCTGTCCATCAGAAAATGTATGCCTGAACTACAAAGTAACTCCATTGTCGTTACATCACAACAACATAGAAAGGATATGTGGCCAAAACATTGTGCAGTGACCCTTCACAGATCATTTTTTGCCCAGCCTGGCCATAGCTGCCACTTTCCAGTCCAAGGTGCCCGCTGCTGCTACGGCGCATCACAGGTGTCTCCATAGCGGAGACGCTACTGCGGCTTGACACCTCACTATCTGTGCCACCCATGGCACCTTAACCAACAATCATGTCTGTCTGCAGTGTTTCCACTGCTGCAGTGATCTTCTCCAGGCCACGAGCAACATTCCACTGCAGTGGCCCAACTGCACCTGGAGCCCCAGGGTGCCCTTGCTGTGTTGGCTTGTTGCATGGCCCTGCTGAGAGTGTCCAATTTGTGGCCCCTTCTGCGCTCCATGCGTCTAAACTGCGCCCTTTCCTCTGCCCATTCTTTCGCTAGCTCAGCCCTTGTGTTTGTGAGGGCATCCAATTTTGCTTCCCACCGGATATGATTTTCAGTAAGTTTGTCAGTAATACTGAGAAAGCGTGTGTCATCCTCACACTCATTTGCCTCCGTGTCTTCTGTTGCAGGCGCTGTATTTGTAACATCGCCTGATCCAAGGCTCCAGACATGATCTGAGTGGCTGCTCCAGCGGAGGACAGGCTTTGTAGCTGCCGTAGGGACTGCTGGGTTGGTCGTGACATCCGCACCCTGGTGGCCAGAGAGCGTTGGAAAGTTGGTGTCTATTGTGAGGCTGGTGTGACACTGGCTATGTTAGCCTGTGATATTGTTGGTGCATCTGTTGCAAGTGGGCCCACTTCTGAACAACTGGGCTCACTTGTTTCTCCCACATCCTGCCCTTTCTCCATCTGGAGCAGCTTCGGGTTTCCAGCAGTGTCATCAGCACTGCGCTCTCTTCCCAGTGGTGTGTCTATGTGCCAAAAGATGAAAGAATAAAATAAAATATGTGAGTCACTGTTTCAGTGGTGTTGCAATGTTTATCAGGTCAAGTCATTCCTTAACTACACTGTATATGTAACAGACTACATCTCCCATGATGCAACATGAGTGTTGCTTGTTTGGTGGAAATGGATGTTTGGTTGTGGATGATTAGTATGCATACGCAGAACAGGCTTTAAAGGGTATTCACGCATTACAAACATTTCTAACTTACCAGGATTTGTTGCTGGCTGTGATGTGTCAAGGCTCCCTATGCCTACAACAGCCACCCTCTCCAGGGTACTTTCCACCATGGCTTCAGCAGCTGAAGGTTCCGATGCAATGGATGGCCCACCTCTGGCCCCTTGTGCCTCTAGCAGACGTGCTGCCACCCACTGCTTGGCCCTGGTGTGCAGATCGTACCAGCGCTTCTTAATGTCATCAATGGACCTGTGTGCCACTCCAAGGGCATTGATGCGCTGCTGCATAAGACGCCAGAACAGTGGGAGACAGTCCCAAATAGCTCCTCATGGTGTTTACAGCATTACTCAGTTAGGATGTCCAGCTCCTTTTCTGCAAACTTCAGCTTCCTCAGCCTCTCCTTGGCACCTTTCCTGCTGGCCTTGCTGCTCATGCTGTCAGTCACGCTGAAAAGCAGTGTTGCACTGTGCTGCTGCACCTGGACATATGGTTAGGATTTTGCTCAGGAGTATCCTTGGACACCACTCCCTTTTATGGGGTCCTTATTTAATTATTTATTTATTTTATTTATAAAACAGCTCAAGCAGGAAGTGTGTTCCATTTATTGTTCCAAACTCGCAATTTGCGAGTGCAATTTTGGCCTGTTTCTGCCGCACTTGAAATTTGTGTTTGCAAAAGGGGATTTTTAGCGGAGGTCGCTATTTGTGTGCCTTTTGTAACTTGTGAATAGACGGGAGACGAAATTGTGTTGCGAGTCATTACCAATTTGCAATCAAGTGTTGTCTTCCATTCGTAGGTACCATTTTGCGACTCGCAATGTGAGAGTCGGAATTTGTCGCAAATTCGAGTCGCAATTTTCAGCGGCCGTACACCTGGCCCTCTGGGTTTAACATTGAGCCCTGTACACTTTTCGGGAACCGCTGTACTCTGTCCACGGTATTACCACCTATTGGTAATATCATATATAGAGGCTGTTTCCTACAGGTGATTTTAGGGCTTTGTAGCAGAACCTCTCCTAGAGGCTTCCATGGGCACAGTGATTGTGCATGAAATACATATTTTGAGAAAATTGTCCCTTTCAATCTCCATACCGAGAGACGAAAACTGGACAAAGTCTCCATTGAAAAGGGATAATAGCTAAGGGGAGAGGGAGCTAATGGCAGTACTCATTGCTGTTCTGTTACCAACTGACGTGGTAAGGGAAACAAAGGTCTCCTTGTCCAACATGGAACGACGAACAACACTTGTACCCTCTCCCTCACGAGCCTTGCAAAGGCCCTGGGAATCAAAGGGACTGGAGGGAATGAACAGAGAAAACCTGTCGGTCATGGACTCAATAGGCCAGAGGATCCTAAAACCTTGACAGGTATCTTGGAAGATGAGTGTTGTTCTGGCTCATAAAGAGATCCATCTGCAGGGCCACTGACCTGTGGAATATGACAGGATTTAACAGAAATTACTGGGAGAATGGAAAACTTTGCTTAGGCCTCTCAAAGCAGAATTCAATTGACATATACAGCTCTCAAGCTCAATTTATCACGCTCATTCCATTTTCAGATCTTTCTGGTCATATAACTGAGAGAGTGGCAACCCTTCCCAAATTGGTGTTTTAAATAAGACATGGCTACCCTGTTGTCTGTTCGAATGAGTATGAATTAGTCTAGAAAGAGATAAGAGAATGTCTGAAATGCCATCCAGATCACCATTGACTCCCTCCAGTTTAATGATGGACTGGGCGCCCCAACTTGCAAAGGCCAAACTTAGATTAGCCCAGATCACGGGTGGTATTCTGAAAATGCACAGAGAATCCACTTTTAAGCCACTTGCTCCCATCATAGAAGTTTACAAAGCACAAACCAGGGGAGCAATTTTATATGGGGCTGAACTCTGGGGCCATCGCCCGGTGGATGGCATTAGCAAGGCTGAAAATCTTTCCCTGATCCCCTCCAAGGTGGAGAAGTGTGGCTCAATGGTTAGAGAGGCAGACCCTGATGCAGAGGTCTAGCCCGGGACCAGGGTCCAATTCCCCTCCTTGGCGGGTCTTGGGCTCAAAAATTCCACGGACCTGATCATTCTCGCCTCGGTGCCTATTCCAATCATGGAGTCCCACTCCGCAACTCTGGGCAATAGCTTAATCTCCACAACAGCCCCTACAACGCTAAGGATGCCTGGCCTCCACCTTGGGGGTGCCCAGGAGTGGACACCTCACAGGGAAAGCCAGGATGAGTTCCACAGCGGTATTCGTACAAGCTCCTTGAGACCCTTGCGGGTGAGTAGTGCGCTATACAAGTATCAATTTACAATGTATTTACTCTGTGTGGGTAGGCTGTGTAAGACTGCCCCTGGTCCATAGTGCTTGAATCAGCTGTGATAACAATGGGACTGGGATAGGCGAACATAGTTTCCCTAATAAAGGACATAGGATCCATCCACCAAGTTGCCAGATTTCAAATTCTGTTCATCACTGGAATCATGTGCAGGGAGCTGTCTTCTTGGGGGGCCCAATGAGTCAGGAGGTTGTGAACAAAGTCCCGCAGATGTAGATGTGACCAAGGAACAACACTTAAGGTTGCTGCCTACAGTAAAGAACACATTAAAACATTTACTTTAATATGGGAAGTGTACACATACAGTGGAGCAGTGTCAAAGAAAAATATTACATTTACCATGTCCTTCTGAATCTTGCAACCATTGTCTTGCTGACATCCCCACTCAGGTCAACAGCTCTGTTAGATGAGCATGGACTCTGGTAAACGTATACAGCCACTGGTGGTGTTGAAGACTGCTGCTACATACTCCAGGTTCTGACACAGCATCAGATGGGACTTTCCCCAATTGATGATAAATCCAAAACTCTGAACTGTTGTTTGAGTGTCCTTCAGAGCCTGTTCCCAGGATGAGGCTTGAATCCACAGATCATCTAGGTAAGGATGGGCTATGATCCGCTGAGAATGTAGTATCCTCAGAAACAATGGCCAGGTCCTTTGTAAACACCCTTGGAGAGATTTTGGGGCTGAAGGACAGGACCTGGAACTGCCAGAGCTGAAGAGCCACAGCAAATCTGAGATACCTCTCGAGAGAATGAACTATGATAACTTTCAGAGAGTGTCCTGGAGATCTATTTTAGTTGGAAATTCCCGCAAGTAAAGGAGCCACTTGTAATTTGTTCATTTCAAATTACATTCTGGCAATAAAGATATTGAGGAATCGGAGGTCCATGATTTGCCCCTCTCACGGTTGTAGACCGCAAATATTTGACCATTTTCACCGGGGTCCTTGTCAGAAAACATAGGCAGAGGGAACCTGGATCTCCTATGT
Source organism: Lissotriton vulgaris (assembly GCF_964263255.1). Taxonomy (NCBI): domain Eukaryota; kingdom Metazoa; phylum Chordata; class Amphibia; order Caudata; family Salamandridae; genus Lissotriton; species Lissotriton vulgaris. The sequence goes on along the minus strand of NW_028242580.1, from coordinate 295,316 downwards.
TTAGAATGTAACTTCCGAAATATCTCTCACCAGAAGACTCTGGAGGGACAAGACACTTTTTTGAGAAAGTTTCCCCTTGGTCGAAAAACACGTGAGTAACAGCACAAACAAATCCTAGAGACTCCGCCCTTATATAGAGGGGGCCTTAATAAGTAGGCTAAAAAAACTGCCTGGGCAACCAAGGGAAATCATTTTTATAAAAGATGTTTAAATTTGTTAAAAGAAGAAACTCCAGGTGGAAGAAGGTAGAATTTGAGTTGACTCTCTTCTTTATTCTTAGATAACAGGTTTCTTAAGCCACAGAGCGGAGCAGTGTGTTCCCTCAGATCACGATCACCAACAGCTGATCGAATCCACGGGAACACACGCTCCAAGGACAACATTACATTCCAACCTAGAACATTACAATTGCGATGACATGGACAAATGCGATGACATATACAACATTCCCTGAAGCCCAGTCCACTACAACACCTCCCCCTTTATATATATAAAAAAAACAACACATAAGGTAAAAACAACAAATAAAGTTCAATGAGTAACAAAATCTGCAAACCTAGCAGGTAATCTAATAGTGCGTCCACTTCTAGCAGACCTGTCCCCCATGACATTCCTTTCCACCGGAACAGCGGAATTCAAAGATGGGACAACAAAAGCACTGCCATTCACACTGGAAGCAGGAGCAGCAACAACATTACTACCACTTTGATTCTGCAACCAAAAGGTCCATTCCAATTCATTAGAACAACTACTCTTTTTCCTTTTTTAAAATTAACTCAGCCTGATCTTTTCGCAACTTGACTAACTGTCTCTTACTCCACCAACCTCTACCGTTGAGGAAAACAGCTCCTTTACTAACCTTACAAACCTGAATTGGGTCATAAAAATGAGACTCACCTTTCTTAACGTTAAAGGGTTTCCTGCATAACACCCAATCACCAACAGAAATATCAACATCAACCACTGTGGAGTTCTGGACTTTTTGGTTCCGTCCAGAGGTGTCAGGGAACAACACCCAAAGACCCCGGAGTTCCACCTGCCTTGGTGCACAAATGAACAGAAACACGGGCTTCTCGATGGTGGCGTCAAAGACCAAAGGTTTATTACTGCAGGGACACAGAAGTCACAGATACTACACACGGGCAGTAACCAGGAGCCTGTTCAATTTGTACAAAGCGGGTTGCTCCTTATATACTAAATTTTAAGCTGGGGGCGAATTCTTTACATGTAATACATTCCCAAAACCTTTGTGTCTAAAACAATAAATATTTGGCGTTACACAGGAACCGTCGATAATATCTGAGGCCAAACATTGCGAAGTGAGGGGTTCCCACTAGTTTGTCACAATTCCCTGTCAATATTGCATTCAGGACCCGGACCGCCTCATCGTAAAGTTCGTTACCTCCCCCTAATAAAGATTCAGAAAGAAAGAAACAGAGCCAGGTGTGGAAGATAGAAAAGTGGGATAAGGGATGTTTGTGGGTTGTAAATGGGCAAGGCTACCGGCTTCGGCCGCCTAATCATGATCAGGACAATGGACACGAAGACCAGTTTGGCAGGAATGGCCTCGGGCAGAGGAGGTAGCCTTTGTCGAGTCATGCAGCTACAGCGTGATCTGGTTTAAGGTGCACGTGTCATGATAGAGGTGAATCTCCGGCTAAGGTTACGTGTCCTTAATCGAAATGAAGTGATCAGAGGTTATTGCGTATGTGAGGGCAAGAAACACAAAATGGCAGCCATGATCTAAGATGGATGCCGTGGGTAGATCAGAAATGTGTTTATAAAAGGAGTGCTCTTGCTCGCAGCATAGCGAAAACACCAGGATATACTAAATGGATCATTTGCGGTTCGCTGATACCAATATTATGTATTTCCGACAAACTTGAAAACACGGGTTCAAATCGTCACGGAACCGTCACGGAACCTCAGACCCTCCTTTTGCCCTTACATAGGCAATTACTCAGTCTATGTCAGAATCTAGTTCTATGCTCATCAGGTCAGTGACATGCCGTTGTATCATCATCCTTTCTCGTGTCTTTTCTCCAAACGCAGGTGGTTTTCTGAGACAAGTTGCAGCACAAAGACTACACAAAGCAGGACCACATTGGATAATCAGACAACATGAGAATAGGAACACTAAGATGACACCAATGACCATTAGAACCTTCCATCCCCACGCTGATATCAGAGTCCAAAACCACTCCATGAAGGACCAGTTTCCCTTGTCTACATGTATGGAGTCTGAAATCTTGTGCAACTTAGAGATCGCCTCATAGACTGTTGGAGCATTATTAGGAATAAAGACACAGCAGCTCGATTGGATCATTCTGCATACCCCACCTCGATCTGCAAGTATAACGTCTAGAACCATACGGTTCTGCAACGTCATGAGCCTGTCCGCCTGAAGCTCAGCTGTCAGATTGCTAAGGGCACCAGCAGTTTCGGTAATAGTAGATTCAACTACCCGTGTTAGCTGACGTATGTTTCTACTATTGGCCATAGGTCCCCAGAACGGAAGGAAGCCTTTGAAGAAGTCTCCAGCTTCCTGACCAGCGGTATCTTCCTTGCTGAAGACACCTCTCGCTACTCTGGTTCTGTGGTAATCAGATGAAGCAGTGTATGTCGGAGGCAACAATCGAGCAATATAACATGATCCTGAAAAGTCGGCAGGCAACCATGTATAAGCTCTGTCTCGACAAATGAAGTAGGTACCCCTAGCAGTAAGAAAGGCAGGGGAAGAGTTAGCCGGAAACACGTAAGTCTCTACGCACTCACTCCTCCCTAGCTGAGCTCTCGGATTTCTCCCATTACCTTGCAAACAGACCTGACCTCGGTGAGGTACGACCCAGATTGGAGTTGAGCTTTTACGCTTGCTTTCTCCTAAACTAAGGCGATACTCTGAAGTATTCCAACTTAAATATACTCGCAATTCGTCTCTAGGGTAAGATGGAGTATTATTGACGTCCTTGACCATGTCAATAATTCCCTGGACTAAGGCTTTGTTGGCAGAGTTATATTTAGTGGAACGCGGTGGACGTGGAGGATAGGTTTCAAGGGCATAAGCAAAGATGGTTTGGAAGGCCTGAAATGATCCATTATAGCTGTAAGGCAAAACCAGATAGGGAATACCTTTATCCATAGTGTGGGGTATCAAGCCACACACCCAGCAGTCTGTAGTGTTAACTACCAGTTGGTGTTGGTGCAAGAGCTGTACAAAAGTGTTGTTGGTGAATTCTGAGCGTCGGGCTTGCTCATGTTCCGGAAACGAGTGAAAAGAGTGTATAGAAGAAACAGTAGAAATAGCAGGATCAAGGGGAGGTACTGTAGAAACTGGCACAAAAATTAAATTTATACTAAAGACGATTCCACCCACCAATGTTGCTAAAACAATCAAAAACGTAATGGCACATTGCATCAAAAAGCATCTGCTATGAAGAATTCTATTAAGTCTGTTTCTGCGAACATAAATCACATTCTCTCGTTGCAGCGCAGGAAGCTCCATCTTCTACAATCCGCTCGCGACCACTGATGATGTGTACGTAGATGAAAATGCCTCTATCAGCCCTGGGAGTTCCCAGAACCAACAGAAAGATCGACCTTGTGTCAGACCCCTGCAAATTCAAACTAGGCACACAGCCACGACCCTACGGCTACCCAGACGGCAAGGCAATTTTAAAAACAATAAACAATAGCAAACTTCCTGGCTGAAGGCAAAAGTTCCATATATATCAAAATCACAATATGCAGTTGCCTGCTTTATTTGTCCATTTTATGGCTTCTTAGGTTATATCTCTGCTTCGCTGGTACTGTCTGATCGGAAAATAGGGTATCACTAGCAGCTGTTGCAGAGTTTAAGTTCGCAGATAGCAAAGTTTCTTCTGATGCTGGAGACAAATGTTCAGTGTTCAAAGGAGTCTTTTCAGGAGGAGAGTCAGGTTTTGGAGTGTCAGTAATCAATTCGGCATCGCTGAAAGAGATGAACTTCGGTGTGCTTTCAGATTCGGAGGCACCAATTCCCTTTTTCACCCAGTCGTCGTAAGGGAGCGGCAAAGGAACACGCTTAACATGAGATGCGTGTATCCAGTGCTTATGGCCAGCTACACGAACTGCTGTCCTCGTTGCCAGTAAGATCTGAAAAGGCCCCACAAATCTCGGCTGAAGGTTCTTTGTCCTCGCGAAGTTCTTGATGACAACCAGATCTCCTGGTTTCAGCTGATGCCCTGGACTCTCCGGAGGTTTTGGCAAAGCATCGAAAACCTGTTGATGAATAAGACTCAATTTAGCAGTCAAGTCGTAAAGGTAGTCTATCAACATAGGATATTCTATGGAGCAAAATTCTTTAGGCCTTGGTACACCCCAGATATTTGCCGGGCGACCAAAGACTATCTCGTAAGGACTAAGCCCTATTCTAGAATGTACTGTTGCTCTCGTTGATAACAAGGCCAAAGGAAGTGCGTCTGGCCAGGCTAAACCTGTGGATGCTTGTATTTTGGCTATTTTCAGCTTGAGGGTGCCATTGTAACCCTCGACTAAACCAGCAGACTGGGGATGGTTTGCACTGTGAAATTTCTGTTTCAATCCTAGGTCGGCACACACACTCTGCATAACTTTCCCTATAAACTCACTTCCGTTATCTGACCATACAATCCGTGGCATTCCATATCTAGGGAAAAATTCTTTGAGAAGAATTTTGGCAGTTGATAGGGCAGTATTGTCCTTTAATGGATATGCTTCTATCCACCTGGAAAAAGCACAAACTACCACCAGGACATACTTCAAATTATTGCAGCGCTCCATGTGAATGAAGTCTAACTGAATCACTTCAAAGGGGCAGGAAGGAGGAGCGAAATGACCAGCTGGAGTTGGAGTTCCCTTGCCAGGATTATGCATCAAACATATCATACAATTTTTCACCACTCTCTCTGCACACTTACTGATTCCCTCATTCTTCCAGACCGGAGCTAACATCTTACATATCCCTTTAGAACTTATATGCGCTACTCCATGCGCCATCGTCACTACTGCAAGCACATACGCATCGGGCAACATCCAACGCTGCTGTTCTGTCAAATCAATCCAACATCCATTCGAGTCCAACTTGCCCGTACTTTCTCTCCATATACGTTTCTCTTCCTCAGTTGCTTCCTTCTGAATTTCTTTCACACTTTCCATAGTATCCTCACACATTCCAGACTCAGCAATCCATCTTGCAGACGTAGCAACATACATTCTGCTCATCGTGTCTCTAGCTGTCTGTTTAGCAATTTCGTCAGCAAAAGCATTCCCACGACCAACATCATCCGTGATTGCTTTATGAGCACTGCACTTTACAATCGCAACTTCAGTCGGCAAGGTTAGAGATTCCAACAAGTCGTTAACTAGCTGACCATGTTGGATCTTAGTCCCATGGGACGTAATGAAACCTCTTTCTCTCCACAACCGGCCAAAACTATGGGCCACGCCAAATGCGTACTGACTATCTGTAAACACATTCACTCTCTTTCCCTCAGCTAAAACACACGCTCTCGTTAGAGCTATCAATTCTGCAGCTTGGGCAGAATTCTGACTCACTCTTGCAGTCTCCACAATCGTCTTCAAAGTCGTTACTGCGTAAGCAGCAGTCACATCACCATTCTCCAATTTAAAACATGACCCGTCCACATACAGCGTACCATCCGGATCTGATAGCGGAGTATCTTTTAAATCAATGCGTCCTTTTGTCTCTTCCTCCGTTTTGAAACAGCAATCATGTGGCTCAGAATCCCTCGACTCTTGATCAGTCGGCAACAATGTTGCTGGATTCAATACATTGCATCTTTTGATCTGAATATGACTCGCTAGTAATGTCAGCTCGTAACCAGATAATCTCGCACTAGTAAGGTGTTGTGTCTTCGTTCGGTTCATGAGTGTATCCACTGCATGAGGAACCATGACCACTAGCATATTGTTCATCACCAAACCAGCAGATTGTCGAATGGAAGCCGCAGCTGCCGCTGTAGCTCTCAAACAACTAGGCAACGCTCTGGCTACCGGATCTAATGTTGATGAAAAATACGCACAAGGGCGTTGTTTATCACCAAACTTCTGTGTCAGAACACTCAACGCGCAACCTTCTCTTTCGTGAACGTAGAGCGTGAATGGCTTACTGTAATCAGGTGTACCCAATACAGGAGCTGAACACAATGCTTTTCGTAATTCAGTAAAACTCTCTTGGCATTCATCAGACCATGGCACCGGACTCGGAACATTTTTCCCAGTCAAAGCTACCAATGGTTTCGCTAAAAGAGAAAAATTTGGGATCCACTGCCTACAGTAAGAGGTAATACCTAGAAAGGCACGTACTTCTCTCTGTGTGCGTGGAACACTCATCTGCGTAATTGCTTTTATTCTTTCTGGGGTCAACTTCCTTCCCTCCTTTGACAAGAGATGACCTAGGTAGGTCACTTCTTGGCAGCAGTATTGCATTTTGGAAGGAGACACCTTGTGATTCAATTTAGACAAATGACGTAATAGGGAAATTGTAGCTGCTTTGCAAGTTTCCTTGTCATCGGCAGCCACTAGAAGATCGTCTACGTACTGTACAAGGGCAGAACCTGGAGGAAGGACAAAGGAATCTAACTGGCTTTTTAATGCTTGACTGTAAATGGATGGACTCTCACAATAGCCTTGTGGAGCGCGTTTAAATCTGAAACTGCGACCTCCTAGACAGAAGCCGAAAATATCCCTACTTTCTTCGGCTATCGGAATGCTGAAAAAGGCATTCTTTAGGTCAATAACTGAGAACCATGTGGCTGTGGCAGGAATCAATGTTAACAAGGCAGTAATGTCTGGCACTACAGGAAACTGCGGGACTACAATCTTATTAACTTCTCTAAGGTCTATGACAAACCTGTACACTGGAGGTTTTGTAGGATCAGTTCGCTTCAGAATCGGCAATACAGGACTGTTACAGACATTTCCTCTAGTTTCTTCAACCACACCTTTCTTAATCAAATCTTGCACAATCAATAAAAGCGCACGCTCTCCTTCACTAGATATTTTATATTGGGGAATTCTTGGAAATTTTACATTTGTTTTCAAAGTTACCACATACGGTGGAATTTCTAGGAGACCTACATCATTAGGACCAGTCGCCCAAAGAGAATCAGGGAGTGAATGTAGCTCTGGCGGGAGTGCGTCCATTGACAAGTACATCGGAGAGGTGATATTTTTACCCAATGTAAGCTGTACTCCTTCCGGAGAACAGTACAATGTCGCATATAGTCGTTTTAACAAATCTAAACCAAGCAGATTTTCATTACAACCTGTCGTCAAAATTAGGGGTGCTTTCAATTGGCATGGTCCAACAGAAATAGACAAAGGACTAGATATCGGGTTGTAAACAGGGGCGCCTGAAAAACCTACGGAAACATTTGTTGAGCCGGACAAAGGTGCGCCAGGGAGTTTCGCATGAATGATAGAACTTTTTGCGGCACCAGTATCCAACAGAAACGGTCCGACTACACCTGATGTTGCTACTGCGACATAAGGCCCACTCTGATCCACTGGAACTGATACTACTCCCTCTCTCTGTCCATGGCTGTCCTAGTACCCATTTTGCTGAAAACCCTCATCTACTTCATTATAGTCCTCAACAAGGTACTGTTGAGATCTGTTTTGCTGAGCAGATTGTCCATTTCGTTGATCAAAGTGATTGGAGGGACGATCATTCGTTTGTGGAGGCATAGCACCTCGCCCTCGACCTCTAGAATTCTGCACAAAACCACCACGACCTCTCTGAGCTGCTGCTGCATTATTTTGCGCTAAGATCGGGCATTCATTTTTATAATGACCCTCTTTCTTACAGTACGCACACTGATTCCACTGGTATTGAGGTCTTGATGAGCCATAATCTGTCCTTTGGTACGAACCTTGCTGCGTATTAGTCTGATTCGTGCGAGGCGGATACGCCTGCTGCAAAAGAACTTTAGTTTTTAAATCTTTCGTTTTCTTCTCTGATTTTTCCTTTTCCTCTTTATCCCTATTTTCATAGTACTGTGCAGTCGCAAGTATCTGCGCCGTCGTAGATACAGCCCAAGCACTTTCTGAGTCTTTTAATTTATTGCATAATTCAGGTAACAAATTATGCACAAACTTATCGACAAACAGTCTTTGCCCTCCTTCTGTACTCATGTCCTGACCACTATGATCTACAAAAGTCTCTTCAAACCTCGTGAAGAAGTCGGAGACACTTTCGTCTTTCTTCTGCCTGCATGCTGACAGCTTGTCCCAATTTACACGCAATGCTGGCATCAGAGTCTTCATTAGATCAATTATTCTACCTGGAAGATTAGCAATTAGAGGTTCGGGTTTCGCACCACCTATTTGCTGACCATCTGCTGCAGTGATAGCTGCCCAATCACCACCTAAGGCAGCTTGATGATCCTCTCTACGAATTTTAGCCCACACTGGTTGCGGAACTACGTTACCAAACAACATATCGATGTCGGCTAAGTTCATTATACAAGCCTCAACTGTCTGTGTTAATTCCTTGTAATATCCAGCTGGATTTTTACGTGGATCTGGCAAGGCCTGTTTCACCGCTAACACTTCAGCTCGCTTCCATGGAATGTGTATCCACACTCGTTGGAACTGTGCTGGAGCAGCTGCAATTCCTGCATTATCATCACGTTGTATTGCTTCGCGCCAGATTGGAGGAACCTCCCTCATAGGATATTGGCGACTTAGCTTCATTTTACCTTTTTCTAAGTCTCTCGGTGAACGAAGAGATGGATCATTCCTAAAACTTAAAATAAGTTCCATCGCTTCCTTTATATTCTCACCCACTATCATTCCGGCAGCAAACTCTTTTTGAACTCTAATTAAATCTTCCAAATCTGATTCGACATCATCTTTTTCTATTTCTTCACGTAACAACGAGCACATCTCATCAAAGACGTACCGTTGCGTCGGTTCCTTCCATTGCATAAATGTGTCTAACACATCTCTCGTACTATATCTTCTACTCTTCGAAATCCATCTGAGAGCCGTGGAATCCAAAATTCCCCGTTCCTCAGTACTTGGAAGCTGACTACGTCTCTGAACAGAGTCAGGAGTCGGAGTCTTAATTAAAGTTTTATATAAAGGAGACAGCATATTAGTAACAGAATCAGTGATTCTTCGACGAACAGAAAGTGGAGTTAGCACACTCGCAGACGTAGAGAATGCAGTAGAGGTAGGAATAGATAACGGAACAGTAGGAGTATCGAGGAAAATAGTTTGTGGAGCAGTAGGTACAGAAGTAGGTATAGAGGCTGGCAGTGCAGGAAGAGGAGGAGCTGTAGGAACATTCACATTCATCGCAGGAGGTACAGGAACTTGATTCTGAGGGACAGGAGCAGGAACACCAGGTTGTCCAGCAACCGGCAATTGAACATTCGGGACAAGTGGAGCCGTAGCACCTTGTGCATACGGTGGAGGTGACCTTAACAGATAAGATAACAGAGGATCGTTTTCGGAATCCTCCAGTATCTTAGCCATTTTCGATGGCAAGGCAGGATAGCACTTGTCAATCGCTAGGCTATGCTCTCTAATTGCTACATCTATGGCCTTCTCACACTCGTTAGCCTGCAACTGTTTAGCCGCTTGTTCTAGAGTTAACTCTTCTTGTTCTTTCTGTTCTTTCTTCAACCTTTTCATTTCTCTCTGTTTGGATTCTTTTCGCCAGTAACGGAAAGAATCAAACATTGCCGGCCGGGCTTTCTTCTTGAACAATTTCGCTTCTAAGTTGTCGAGAATCTCTGGTTCAAAACTACCATGCAGTGGCCAACTAAGGACACCATCCTTCTTACAATAACGGACCCATACCTCATTATAAGATATAGGACCCACGCCATGCTTACAATATAAATCATATAGGGGAGTCCCAATCGGAGGAACCAGACATGAGTCCTCCAATCGTGAGTCACGGTTGCAACCAAAACAAGACAACATTTTCCGACTTACCATTTTCAGTCCGGAACACAAAACAAACAAAACACGGAACAAATATGTGCACTCGAACCAAGAACTTAGGCCTACCAAAACGAACTGATGTATCGATACCCAAACTAAACCAAATAGATTATCGTAACTAGAACAACCAGTGATAATCTTACAAAACCAAACCAAACCAAGAACCGATCAAGGATTTTAACAATCCTCACAAAAGTAACCAGCTAGCTATCACTAAATACTTAACTGAGTCACTGAAGACGTCACCAAGGAGAAACCCGTCACGTTTCGCTGTACTAAGGACTGCACCTCGGGTCCAAGACAGGGCGACGGTCAAGGCAACGGCCCACTGCAGCCGTCCTGAACGGGAAACCCTCGTGGAAGAGAACTTCGGGCCACTTTTGCGATATGCCGGGATCGATGAAGTGGGGCGCCTCCCTCAGGAATCTTCACACGAAGCTTCTCGAACTCTTCAGGCTTTTGGACCGGTACCGAATGACGTCGCCCCACGTTGGGCGCCAATTGGAGTTCTGGACTTTTTGGTTCCGTCCAGAGGTGTCAGGGAACAACACCCAAAGACCCCGGAGTTCCACCTGCCTTGGTGCACAAATGAACAGAAACACGGGCTTCTCGATGGTGGCGTCAAAGACCAAAGGTTTATTACTGCAGGGACACAGAAGTCACAGATACTACACACGGGCAGTAACCAGGAGCCTGTTCAATTTGTACAAAGCGGGTTGCTCCTTATATACTACATTTTAAGCTGGGGGCGAATTCTTTACATGTAATACATTCCCAAAACCTTTGTGTCTAAAACAATAAATATTTGGCGTTACACAGGAACCGTCGATAATATCTGAGGCCAAACATTGCGAAGTGAGGGGTTCCCACTAGTTTGTCACAATTCCCTGTCAATATTGCATTCAGGACCCGGACCGCCTCATCGTAAAGTTCGTTACCTCCCCCTAATAAAGATTCAGAAAGAAAGAAACAGAGCCAGGTGTGGAAGATAGAAAAGTGGGATAAGGGATGTTTGTGGGTTGTAAATGGGCAAGGCTACCGGCTTCGGCCGCCTAATCATGATCAGGACAATGGACAAGAAGACCAGTTTGGCAGGAATGGCCTCGGGCAGAGGAGGTAGCCTTTGTCGAGTCATGCAGCTACAGCGTGATCTGGTTTAAGGTGCACGTGTCATGATAGAGGTGAATCTCCGGCTAAGGTTACGTGTCCTTAAACGAAATGAAGTGATCAGAGGTTATTGCGTATGTGAGGGCAAGAAACACAAAATGGCGGCCATGATCTAAGATGGATGCCGTGGGTAGATCAGAAATGAGTTTATAAAAGGAGTGCTCTTGCTCGCAGCATAGCGAAAACACCAGGATATACTAAATGGATCATTTGCGGTTCGCTGATACCAATATTATGTATTTCCGACAAACTTGAAAACACGGGTTCAAATCGTCACGGAACCGTCACGGAACCTCAACTGAACCTTTACCATCAAAGCGTTTTTTCATCAGAGCCTGACTACGCACCACCTTCTCCAAGACACCAGATGTCTGCACTTTCACCTGATTCTTGCCGGCCAACCAAGCAGGAAGAACCAAGGAATTAACTTTTCTACCCCTAAGTAACTCAAAGGGAGTTACGCCAGTGGTGCAATGCGGAGACACATTGTAACTCCAAACTTTCTCTTCCAAAAAAGAACTGACATCCAAACCAGAAGCCACAGCAGTCTGGATCCCTTCTTTAAGAATCCTATTACCACGTTCCACCAAACCATTAGAAGCGGGGGAGTACTTAGCAACTTTCAAATGCTTAATATCCAGAGACCCCAAAAACGAACACATCCATTCCGACACGAAATGTGTACCGTTATCAGTGACTAAACACCTAGGAGCCCCCTCAACTAAAAACAATTTCTTCAAAAACAAGATTGTATCCTCAGTATTAGGCGCGTCAACAAACTTATAATACATCCATTTGGAATGATAGGCAACGGCCCGAATCAAATACCTACACACCTCAGGGAGAATTAAATAAGGCCCGGAAAAATCCAGCCCCACCTTAACCCAAGCTTGCTCAGGAAATTCAGTAGGATGAAGTGACAACTTCGGAATCTTCCAGTGCTTATCAGAAAGCAAGCACTCTTCACAACCATCAATAAGTCCTTTAACTTGAGCTTCCAACCCCGGCCACCAATAATGCTGTCTAATTTTCATACAAGTTTTGGTAACACCAAGGTGGCCTTCATGACCCATCTTAATAACTACTTCCCTCAATTTAGACAGGGGCACAAACTTATCCCCTCTAAGAACTACGTTATCCTTTACAGAAAGTTAATCCGAAACCAAAGCAAAATTCTTTAAATCCCCAGAAAGATTCCTCACCTCAGGCCAACCATTTTTACAGCAGTTCAAAACTTTAGTTAGAACTAAATCATCCATAGATGCCTTACTCCAGTCTTCTTCAGAAATAAGAGAACCACAAGCTTCCACAGCGTCCAACATCGCCACACATTCAACATCATCCTCCTCAAAATTCTTACTACCCTGAATATGCCTAATGTCAAAATTGAACTCCTGCAGCTTTGAAACCAACCTTGTCAACCTAGCGGACATAGAATTGGTATTTGAAACTTTGTTGAAAATGAGAGACAGAGGCTTATGGTCAGTCAAAATTTGAAAATCCCTTCCCCAGATATACATCTTAAATTTCTGCACCGCCCACACACAGGCAAGCGTCTCCCGTTTTATTGTGCTATAATTTTTTTCAAAAAACTTAAGTGCTCTTAATGCAAAAGCTACAGTTTGCTCATGACCCTTTACATTTTGACTGAGAACTGCACCTAGCCCATTTAAACTAGCATCCACAGTGATCATTGAAGGACAGTCATCAAGGAAAGCATGTAGAGACTTCACAGAAATGACTAGATATTTTACTTTCTCAAAAACACTGTTCAATTCCTTCGACCAGATACATTTTTGACCCTTCTTAAGCAGACAGCGAAGAGGTTCAACCATCTGAGCATAATTGCACACAAACCTAGCATAGTATTCAGCTAGTCCAAGGAAAGAGTGTAAAGTATCTTTATCAGTAGGAGGCTTAGCATCTTTTAGAGCTCTAATAACTGAAAACTTTGGACTAATGCCTTTATCAGAAATCGTATGCCCCAAGTAATCAAGTTCATTCACACAAAAACTTACATTTGTCAGCCCTGATCGTCATTCCATTGCCTTCCAAAGTGCCCGGAACTCTTTTTAAAAGAGTTAATGCTCATCACGGTTCTTTGTAAAGATCAGTATATCGTCCAAGTAAGCTTGGACCCCCACCATTCCCTTGAACATAGAGTCCATCAACCTCTGAAAAATACTTGCCGCCAAGGCCAACCCAAAAGGGAGTCTCAGGAACTTATACGCACCAAAAGGTGTAACAAACGTAGTAAGTTCCTGAGACTCCACACTCAAAGGAATCTGGTGGTAGGCGGACTTCAAATCAATAAGGGAGAACCACCTAGCCCCCCCCCCCCCAAGTTGGCCAAAAGCTCGTGGTTCTTAGGGAGGGGATGGCAATCCACCACAATATTTTTATTCAACCCCCTCAAATCTGCGCAGAGCCTAATCTCCCCAGTTTTCTTCCTCGCCACGACAATCGGGGCGACCCGTTGGGAAGGCTCTGTAGGTTGAATAATTTTTTGATCACAAAGGTCATTTGACATTTACTTCAACTCCTCCCTAGCACTCAACGGTACAGGACGAACCTTATGCATGACCGGCTGAGCGTCAGGAACCAGTCTGATTTTATGACTAAAATTCTTAATGCACCCTACTTGATCTTTAAAAACTTCCTTACAATCTTCAAGTAAGCGCTTACAGTCAATTTCTGAACTTCCCACACTCATGACCTCCAAATCCCTCACCTTAATGGGATACTCATCCCCTGGTACCAACACAAGCCCATTTTTGCGAGGTCCTTCCACCCCACGATATTTTTCCCCTAATTGCAACATACACTTTTGTCATAATACATCGACCAAGAATTTCGACCTTTGACAAAAAGAACCCCAACATGTCAATGTCCTTTTCTCCAAACGCCTTTGGATTAATATCAGGAGGAGCTAAGTGAACTTCTTTTTCCCAATTGTCATAAAAATAAGAGTCACGTAAAATTGGTATCGGGGAACCTGAATCACCCATCACTGTTGTCTGAATTCCATCAATCAATGCTTCCCAAAAAGGACCCTTTATCTCCAAAAGATCTTCTTTATGATCCAGAGTTAGTAGCAAATTGTCAAAGTCTTCTGAACAGGACTCCAAATTGCTGTTCACATTACTGATTTGGACTACTCTCTTTTGCGCCTTACAGAACTTTGAAAGTGGCCAAACCTTTTGCAACTAGAACACCGCTTGTTCAAGGCAGGGCAATTAGGAAAGTTCCCAATGTGAAATTTTGATCCACATCTGAAGCAAAAAATTTGAGGCTTTCTTTGAACCGACGTTGAAGGAGTAGTTGGTTTCTTTTCGATGACCTTTCCACCTATAGCCAGAACCCCCTCATCCATGGAATCATCTTGCTGATAAACAACATTAACTTTAGTAGCACTAGCTTGCAAAGTTTTAGTAGAAATAGTGGACCTTTCGATGCCCAGAGCCAAGTCAACTACTTCCGAAAGAGGAGGATTTTTACAACTTAAAATCCTTTCCTGTATTTTATGTGAAGAACAATTAAAAACAAATTGGTCCCTAATCATATCATCAACTGTTGGACCAAATTCACAAGTTATAGCTAATACTCTCAATGCTGAAATATATTCCTCTACTTTCTCCTCTTCTTTTTGTTTTCGTTTATAAAACTTATGCCGCTCCAACATAATGTTAGGTGTTTCTGAAAATAGTTTTTTAAGCCTCTCTATAGCTTCCAAATAGACATTCCAACGTCTATCCCCAGAGCCAGACTGACCAGGTGGAAGAGGAATAGGAGGTAAACTCTGAAAAATACGCTGAGCAGCCAAACCTAAACTGCCAAAAAGAGGAGCATATTTCCTTTCAGGAGAATATTCTGTTGCATCTATGGCTACTATATGATTTTCAAAAAGCCCAAACCACTCAGACCAAATAAGGTTTGGCTTACCCGGCTTTGCCAAAAATGGAGGAGGTTGTGTAAGTTCACTAATTTGTTGTTGGTTCAAAGTCATCTTTCAATTGACCAAAAAATTGTAGATAAATAAATAATGTTATTACAAATTGAACACTGACAGAGACTTTAACCCAAAAATTCAAAGATTCTGACCCTAAGTACCTTTGAAGGTTTAACAGTAAACAGAGTGCTTTAAATGGCTCCAGATATAATTTTTAGCACCAATGAATAAAATAGAAACAACACAAAATTGAACAAATAGAGTCAGAATCACCGTGATGAATTATAGAATTGCCCAAAACAGGTGTGTGTATCACCGCGATACACAGAAATCCAGACGCGAAGAACTCAGAGACATCCAGAAACGAAGAAATCCAAGTTTGGCACGCAGCGCGTTGCGAAGGAAACTGAAGTCACAATCACAACAAAATGGCCGCTGCGTTACGTGATCAGCGTAAGCACGCTTTCCCGGCTTCCTCCCAGGATCCTTTGCTCAAAACGCTACTGTGACGTCACAAGTCACACGCACACTGCTCCAGCCGTTAGCCTCAGCGCGAGCCTCTGCTCGAGCCGCCAACGACCTCCAGATCTCTGAATTCAATAAACTGGGAAAAAAAATGAATCCTACCAGCTTTATTGTTATGTCCAAAATCCGGGTCCAGTTCAGATGTAACACCAAATGTTTCCGCCTTCGAAACGACGAGATGACGGGTGTGGGTTCCAGCAAGAAACTTAGAATAGAACAAAAGAGAGCAACCCTGCCCTATGATATAGTGGTCCCAGAAATGGGATCCAATCAATATGAACGGGGTGATTTATCTAAGAGCCAGCATTGCACATAACAAGAGACAGGTCAATCCAGATATACTCAAAGAAGATTTTTTAGAATATATATATATATTTTATTTTTTTGTCTTCTTTGATTTAATATAGCAAAAGGTACAAAAATTGATTGCATTGTTTAAATCCACATTATATTTAGAACATCAAAACACACATGATAAAGGGAGAGATAAAAAAGAGGAAAGTTCATCCTATGGCATAACCTACCCAGTAACATACCACACTGCATTCAGACTCTCAAGCTTACTTATTTCAATTCACTCAACCTAGTGTTCATTCATTCAACTTTCATTCATTCATATAGTCCTGGTACTTGCAACACAAAGATGGTCAATTTGTTGCATAAGTCAGAATGTTATTCCAGGAGGCAGATGACATATAAAGGAGTCCTGATGAATATAGGTCAGTATGCCGTGATCCTGGAAACGCAAGCCGACGCGCGTTTCGGTGACTGGCCAATGGGGCCACACCTTCGTCAGGGCTAAGGGTTGTTTACTGGGAGGGGAACAGGTATAAAATCTGGAAATAAAAACAATATCTTAGATTTTTGTTCAATATACAGGATACAAGTTTAAATTATACAAACGTGCATTTTCTATTTGTTAGATACATTTCAAATTTTTAGTCAAACATTGGTTTTTAGTCTGATAACTGTGTGGTTGACTTCTTGTGACTGTGCAACGCCAAACTAC
This sequence comes from Lissotriton vulgaris, assembly GCF_964263255.1. Taxonomy (NCBI): domain Eukaryota; kingdom Metazoa; phylum Chordata; class Amphibia; order Caudata; family Salamandridae; genus Lissotriton; species Lissotriton vulgaris. The sequence goes on along the minus strand of NW_028242580.1, from coordinate 278,673 downwards.
CTAGTGACACTCCCTAAGACAGATTCCCCGTCGGGTGAGGTCTGTTAGAGGCAACTTGATAACCTTAGCTAAGTGAACCATTGAGTACATTTCATAACATCTCTCATATTCAGACTGTTTAAGCTTCCCTCATACATATACACATTCATTCTAGCGCGCATTGACTGAGTTCCCGCAATTGGAACTATGATCCATTAAGTTAGATTTAACTGTTGTTATAGCGTTCAGTTATAGCGGTCAGAGGTTTATTTTAGGAGACCCAACATCTATTTAGAGAATATTATTTACAATCTAGTATTGTACTTACATGATGTGTGTCAGAGCAAGGGGATTACTGGCATAATTCGTTTGGAGAGTAGAGATTTTCAAACGTGACAAGAATAGGCTACACGGAAAAAGAACAAAATTACTGAGGAAGAGTGGAAATTTCTCAATAACACTAACCCTAAAACCCCGGCATTTTATGGACTACCCAAGGTCCATAAAAGCCTCAAGGATCCCCCCCTCAGACCAATAGTGGCATTGATCGATTCCCTGTTAGAACCTTTAAGTCAGTACGCGTACAGATTTCTCAAGCCTCTAGTAGCCGAGCAAAAATCATATATCCGAGATACCGCGGATATGATATCTAAGGTGGAAGGGATCCCCTTCGATGGAAATAATGAACTGATGGTGACTCTCGATGTAGAGTCACTCTACACCAATATACCACAAAAAGACACCATTGTGGCAGTCAGGAACGTCCTGGAAGAGACAAATATCAGAGGAGGCAATAAAGAGTTCATTGTCCAATGTGTATCGATGGTCCTACTCAACAACATTTTCCTCTTCAAAAAAGATCTCTATATCCAGAAGAAGGGGCCCAGCATGGGCGCGACATGTGCGCCCAGCTTGGCTTGTATATATGTGAGCCTATTTGAGAACAGGCACATATACAATGAGGTGAGCCCATTTTTCGAAAACATCCGAAATTGGGCCCGCTTCATTGATGATATATTCTTCATATGGCTAGGAACCGTAGAGCTACTGGAGGAATTTCTCAGTTGGCTCAATCTGGGGGACCCTAACCTCAGATTTACGGCTGCATATAGCAGGTCCAAGGTCAACTTCCTGGACATTTGCATTAAGAGCCAAGACCAACAACTGAAAGTGGAACTGTACAAGAAGGAATCCGATAGGAATACTATCTTGCATTACTCAAGCTACCATCCTAAGAGCCAGAAGGACTCGATACCATTCGGAGAGTTTCTTCGGCTCAGGAGAAATTGTACGGAATTGGCAGATTTCCATAAACATGCTCAAGAAATGAAAAAGAAATTTAAGGACCGAGGCTATCCTAAAAAACTGATCAACCACTCGCTCAAAAGAGCACAATGCTACAACAGGGACTGTCTGATCAAAAAAACAGACAATAAAAAGACACAGGATAAAATAGTCATGGTAAGCCAACATTCAGTTATAGCCAACCAAATCAAGAACATAATTAATCATAATTGGAAAATCTTAAACCATGGCCCTGACGTCACTCCCCTGGAGCGCCCCTTGTATGCATACAGGAAAAATAAGAACCTTAGGTCCAATCTTGTGCATACATATAGAGAGGACAGGATAGAGACCCAAACTACCCTGAGTGGACAGAAAGCAACGGGTAACAACAAATGTGGTAATTGCTGCATCTGTGATTTATGCATAGTAACCAAAACAGTGGTACATAATGGAACCACACATACAATCACCACCCTAAATAACTGTAGAACAAGAAATGTAATATATATGATCCTGTGTCCCTGCAACCAGGCATATATAGGCGAAACTGGCAGAGAAGTCAGGCTTAGGATAGGGGAACACAAATCTGCAATTAACAACAACAAAGAAAATGCTCCCCTTGTGTCGCATTGGAAGGAAAATGGACACGCAGCAAAGGACCTTAGATGGGTCATCCTAGAAAGAGTCAGGGAACTCACAAGATCAGGAGACAGTACCAAGAGAAGAAAACAACAGGAACAATGGTATATGGTCAAATTTAATACCATCAGGAAAGGATTAAATTCCAGGGAAGAGTGGGAGGCTCTCATTTAAGTAGCCTATCCTACCATAATATCTTATAAACTACTTAAACTCAACAAACTGGATTGCAGGCAGAAAGCCCTATACTCAAAAAAACTAATCAATGAGTGTTATAAACTAATCAAAACTAGCAGATAAAATCAATGATACCAACAGGGGACTCTCCCTGCAAGTAAACATGTGGGGTAGAGGAGATAGGCATCACATATAGATAGACTGCAGCCAACTAACACTCGGGATTAGTCCCAACAACACTGAAAACGGGTCATGGATTTACTAGTCCAATATGGCGCCCACAGCGGGTGTACACACCGGGGCGTCCTATTGGTCGAAACTAAATATTCATTTTCAGACCTGCGTGAGGTAAACTGTATAACATGCTAAAATATCGGTTGGTTTCCAACCAACTGAGTCCAATAAACATTCCAAGAGCAATCCCCTCGAGTCCCAATAATAATACCACAGTACGGTGCCTATTACCATGATGGCCCGTTTTTGCGATTAAAATATACAACGGCCGTGCATACCACTAAAATATCGGACAAATGAATGCGCGCATGCTGTGGGGTCTGTGCCAAAACATACAAATATTAGGCGGGGATCCTGCACGTTAGAAATCGCGGCGCCGAACACCATTCAAAGATGGCGCCCACGTTAGCGCTGCTTTCGGAAGCGCGAATTCGGCGCGTTTTCTGACAGGTGTAGGGACTTTAACAATTAGGACCAGATATAAAAACATGCACTAAACACCACACACTATAGCGAGAGAAGGAACGAGGCAGAAGTACGACCACTACGAAATTCGGGTAAGTGCACATCAAGCCCAAATGCTTTCTAAGCAGGGGTCTTACCCTTTGGGAAGCCACTCAGTTGTTAAGTTACAAAGCAGGATTGTCTTGCTAAGAACTAAGTCAGTGGACACCCTTAGCCCCACATCATCAAAGGTTAGAGGGGAGGGAGGTCTTTCCACATAGACCTGTGTTTCAGGGTGCGGGGGGGGGTTTGAGCCCTAGACCCCATTCCCAGCCATGCAGGTAGCGCCACAATAACAAACAATCAGACACCCATGGTCCCCTCTAGCAATAGGAGCAAGCAATAGGTGCCCATTAGGATAAGGTAAACTTCATTGTCAAATGCAATATAATATCGCATAGAGTAGTGCAAGTTACGCTCTGGGGTAGACAACAAAGCCAGGAGTAACTAAGCTAGTACTGGAGTACATAGAACATCAGGAGCAATGATTGCCTTACATTTGTCTTTATCCAACAGAACATATCCGGTTCTGGAATAGACCTGCAACTTTGTATGCCCGTTCAAAGCACGTTTTAAAATTATTTGAGGTAACATACTCCCACCATAAAACCATCAATGATCCAGGTATACACTTGAGAGACTGTAAGATATAGGTGAAATATAGGTATATAACACTCTAGAAATGTCCATTAATACCATAGATGCATTAAAATTGAGAAAACGCCCGACATTTGAGAGAAGAAAAGAAACCCCAAGACAAGGAGCTCCGAGGCTAGGAGAAAGGTAATGATGTCAATAACATAGATCCGCCTAGGTGACAAGGTACATGAGTTTTCCTCTCTAATAAATGCATATCATTATTTGACAGAAGGCTTCAGGAACAAAATTTGAGGAAGCTTAGTGCGATAACAAGCAGACCGCATCACGGTACATCGCCCACACAACCCTAAGGGTGAGATTTTCCATTTACTACCTCCCGCTGGTCCTTGGGTATTAGACCCCCCTTAACTGAAAGGTTTTCCACATTGAAAACGATTCGGAGGGAATGATGTGCTAGTTGTCTAAACAGATGTATGACTGTGAGTATTCTGAAGTAACATCTATGCACAATGAAAACATAACTGAGTTGTCAGATGTACACGTTAAACAAACCAGAAGTGACTGAATATGTACTTTTTGAGCTACTATCTTAGTGCCAGGAGATAGGAATTGTCAAACAATAATGTGAGCCAATTCATAGTGGAGAAGCTATAATGTGCATCTGCGGTAATAGAAACCAATACCTACCGCCTCAAGAGATAGATATACAGATATTATGCACAATAATTGATTCCGTATATCTTTCCCAATATATCTACAGATACGGTATAACCATCCGTTCCCTGAAACCCCAGAAAAGAGAAGTCCTGAGGAAGGTGCCACAAAATCAACTGTACAGCACCGAAACGCGTCGACGCACTGTTTCTTTGTTTAAAAGAATCCAGTTAGGGCCGGGTAAAACTTTAGATGGGTATCTCATTCTTCCACTAAAGCTTTATAGTAACTGAATCGGGTCAGGCCATTGGATCTGGTTTAATTGAGTGGCAGAGATATCTGGTGAGCCACATATGCACTAAGGGTTTTTTTTGTAATTACATGTATTTTGCTGTATATTTTTTGTAAATATGCTTTAGTTATGTCTTCACTTTCTGTGTACCGTAATACCATGTATATGTAACATTGTTGATTTTTATCCCTCCAAGGTACCTTTTACTTGGATTTTAAATTGTTTTGTGAAAACTGTATGAATTTGCTTTGTTTTTATTACGTGATTGATTGTATTTTTAATAAATATAGATTGTTAACGATTCTATTTCTTTGTGGAAAGCTATTTTTACAATTGTCCAAATACCCTTTGCACTTTGTGACCTCTTTCCTCCTAAAATAGGAAAGGCCAATAGTTATCGGTGGACCAGCCGACCCCAGGGATTCCCCCGTTTGACTAACTGTCTTTCTACCCTGTTCCCTGGTGAAAGTGGGGTACCCTCTCCTTTTGAAACCAGTTAAGTACAGCCTCGTGCTGGAGAGTTTAGGTTTTTTTTTGTGTGGACTATCACAGTTTTTTCCTATCCCAATAAAACACAATAGTCTCCCTCCAATCATCCAATGGACACACTAAAGACATTTGGCTTTAGTGAAGAGCAACTTAATAAAATATTGAGCTCCAATAGAGGGAGCAATAACATCACAGTCATCCCGAATGGGGGAGAGAAATGGAACCAACTCATTAACCTAAAAAAGAAGATCATTAGAACAGAATTGCACGCCGATTTCATGACACAGTATGTGAGGGCAGGGAAGATACCGATAGGTCTCCAAATCCGAAATGAACCAGGGTTATTTGTAGATAATCCAAAGTTCCTGGAAACATGGACTTTCATCTGTAACAGGTGTAGCAGGGACCTTATGCTGCTTATTATTGAAACCGCACAAACTACTGTTCTGATAGAAATAAAAGAGATGGAGGAATTGGAAAAGGTCTTACTAGACAGTAATGTCATAGAGGACGCGAAAAAAAGGTTAGAAGAGATAAATCAAGACATGAAGGGATACTGTGAGTATTTGACTAATAGGAAAACTCAAAAACTGAGAAAGGACATAAATAAATTCAGTCAGGAGGTTGTATACCCGTTCTTAAGGAAAGATTATTACACAGAGAAGGCTGAGTACAACAGGAATGAAGGACCTAAACCTAGATTTCAAACAAGATTTCAGCCTAGGAAACCTAGACATGTACACTTCTCGGGCACATCGGAGAGTAGTATAGAGGAGGAGGAATTGTGCAGGGAAGATGGTGAATATGCGGGACAAAATAGGGAATACGAAACCCCTTTTTTAGATCAGCGCCCACAGAAAAGCAGAGGGAACTTCCGGGGCAGAGGGAGGGGCCAATACCCGAGGAGACCAGCCCCCAGAGAGCAGGATCAGGAGTACCAGCAGACCCCGGCCCCTCAAGAATACAAAAGAACCAGGAACAAAGTCTACTGGCACTAGATAGGACACCCATCATAAATCTTTCCAACAGAACACTTACACACACAGAAAAGCAAGTGTTAGGGATGGGTTTTAACTTTGTTCCAACGACAGGCATTAACAAATTCCAACTGGAGAAGGACCTTAGGGCCTTTTTTCGTAAAATTCGCCTGCGCCGGTTTTTTGAGGATAGACCCATTAGAGAACAACCCCAAGACTCCCGTCTTAGAACGAAGTCAACCTTTACCCCTAGTTTAGGAATGGTCGACAAGAACTTAGAGACCTTTGAATCCATTGTAAAAATAGAAATAGGTCTTTTACTAGAGAAAAAGCAATTCCAGCAGCATAACATCAGTAAGGATCAGAGAGATGCCATTAAATCCCTGTCTGAGGACAGCAGTATAACTATAAAACCAGCGGATAAGGGGGGAGGAGTAGTTGTGTTCGATACATCTGACTACGACCAGAGAGCACTCACCCTACTTTCCAATGAACTGCACTATTCAAGAGTTCCGCAATCAAGACTAAACAAATTGAAAAAAGATGTGGAAATATTACTCCACAAAGCCTTAGAGGAGAACAAAATTACTGAGGAAGAGTGGAAATTTCTCAATAACACTAACCCTAAAACCCCGGCATTTTATGGACTACGCAAGGTCCATAAAAGCCTCAAGGATCCCCCCCTCAGACCAATAGTGGCATCGATCGATTCCCTGTTGGAACCTTTAAGTCAGTACGCGGACAGATTTCTCAAGCCTCTAGTAGCCGAGCAAAAATCATATATCCGAGATACCGCGGATATGATATCTAAGGTGGAAGGGATCCCCTTCGATGGAAATAATGAACTGATGGTGACTCTCGATGTAGAGTCACTCTACACCAATATACCACAAAAAGACACCATTGTGGCAGTCAGGAACGTCCTGGAAGAGACAAATATCAGAGGAGGCAATAAAGAGTTCATTGTCCAATGTGTATCGATGGTCCTACTCAACAACATTTTCCTCTTCAAAAAAGATCTCTATATCCAGAAGAAGGGGACCAGCATGGGCGCGACATGTGCGCCCAGCTTGGCTTGTATATATGTGAGCCTATTTGAGAACAGGCACATATACAATGAGGTGAGCCCATTTTTCGAAAACATCCGAAATTGGGCCCGCTTCATTGATGATATATTCTTCATATGGCTAGGAACCGTAGAGCTACTGGAGGAATTTCTCAGTTGGCTCAATCTGGGGGACCCTAACCTCAGATTTACGGCTGCATATAGCAGGTCCAAGGTCAACTTCCTGGACATTTGCATTAAGAGCCAAGACCAACAACTGAAAGTGGAACTGTACAAGAAGGAATCCGATAGGAATACTATCTTGCATTACTCAAGCTACCATCCTAAGAGCCAGAAGGACTCGATACCATTCGGAGAGTTTCTTCGGCTCAGGAGAAATTGTACGGAATTGGCAGATTTCCATAAACATGCTCAAGAAATGAAAAAGAAATTTAAGGACCGAGGCTATCCTAAAAAACTGATCAACCACTCGCTCAAAAGAGCACAATGCTACAACAGGGACTGTCTGATCAAAAAAACAGACAATAAAAAGACACAGGATAAAATAGTCATGGTAAGCCAACATTCAGTTATAGCCAACCAAATCAAGAACATAATTAATCATAATTGGAAAATCTTAAACCATGGCCCTGACGTCACTCCCCTGGAGCGCCCCTTGTATGCATACAGGAAAAATAAGAACCTTAGGTCCAATCTTGTGCATACATATAGAGAGGACAGGATAGAGACCCAAACTACCCTGAGTGGACAGAAAGCAACGGGTAACAACAAATGTGGTAATTGCTGCATCTGTGATTTATGCATAGTAACCAAAACAGTGGTACATAATGGAACCACACATACAATCACCACCCTAAATAACTGTAGAACAAGAAATGTAATATATATGATCCTGTGTCCCTGCAACCAGGCATATATAGGCGAAACTGGCAGAGAAGTCAGGCTTAGGATAGGGGAACACAAATCTGCAATTAACAACAACAAAGAAAATGCTCCCCTTGTGTCGCATTGGAAGGAAAATGGACACGCAGCAAAGGACCTTAGATGGGTCATCCTAGAAAGAGTCAGGGAACTCACAAGATCAGGAGACAGTACCAAGAGAAGAAAACAACAGGAACAATGGTATATGGTCAAATTTAATACCATCAGGAAAGGATTAAATTCCAGGGAAGAGTGGGAGGCTCTCATTTAAGTAGCCTATCCTACCATAATATCTTATAAACTACTTAAACTCAACAAACTGGATTGCAGGCAGAAAGCCCTATACTCAAAAAAACTAATCAATGAGTGTTATAAACTAATCAAAACTAGCAGATAAAATCAATGATACCAACAGGGGACTCTCCCTGCAAGTAAACATGTGGGGTAGAGGAGATAGGCATCACATATAGATAGACTGCAGCCAACTAACACTCGGGATTAGTCCCAACAACACTGAAAACGGGTCATGGATTTACTAGTCCAATATGGCGCCCACAGCGGGTGTACACACCGGGGCGTCCTATTGGTCGAAACTAAATATTCATTTTCAGACCTGCGTGAGGTAAACTGTATAACATGCTAAAATATCGGTTGGTTTCCAACCAACTGAGTCCAATAAACATTCCAAGAGCAATCCCCTCGAGTCCCAATAATAATACCACAGTATGGTGCCTATTACCATGATGGCCCGTTTTTGCGATTAAAATATACAACGGCCGTGCATACCACTAAAATATCGGACAAATGAATGCGCGCATGCTGTGGGGTCCGTGCCAAAACATACAAATATTAGGCGGGGATCCTGCACGTTAGAAATCGTGGCGCCGAACACCATTCAAAGATGGCGCCCACGTTAGCGCTGCTTTCGGAAGCGCGAATTCGGCGCGTTTTCTGACAGGTGTAGGGACTTTAACAATTAGGACCAGATATAAAAACATGCACTAAACACCACACACTATAGCGAGAGAAGGAACGAGGCAGAAGTACGGCCACTACGAAATTCGGGTAAGTGCACATCAAGCCCAAATGCTTTCTAAGCAGGGGTCTTACCCTTTGGGAAGCCACTCAGTTGTTAAGTTACAAAGCAGGATTGTCTTGCTAAGAACTAAGTCAGTGGACACCCTTAGCCCCACATCATCAAAGGTTAGAGGGGAGGGAGGTCTTTCCACATAGACCTGTGTTTCAGGGTGCGGGGGGGGGGGGGGGTTGAGCCCTAGACCCCATTCCCAGCCATGCAGGTAGCGCCACAATAACAAACAATCAGACACCCATGGTCCCCTCTAGCAATAGGAGCAAGCAATAGGTGCCCATTAGGATAAGGTAAACTTCATTGTCAAATGCAATATAATATCGCATAGAGTAGTGCAAGTTACGCTCTGGGGTAGACAACAAAGCCAGGAGTAACTAAGCTAGTACTGGAGTACATAGAACATCAGGAGCAATGATTGCCTTACATTTGTCTTTATCCAACAGAACATATCCGGTTCTGGAATAGACCTGCAACTTTGTATGCCCGTTCAAAGCACGTTTTAAAATTATTTGAGGTAAGATACTCCCACCATAAAACCATCAATGATCCAGGTATACACTTGAGAGACTGTAAGATATAGGTGAAATATAGGTATATAACACTCTAGAAATGTCCATTAATACCATAGATGCATTAAAATTGAGAAAACGCCCGACATTTGAGAGAAGAAAAGAAACCCCAAGACAAGGAGCTCCGAGGCTAGGAGAAAGGTAATGATGTCAATAACATAGATCCGCCTAGGTGACAAGGTACATGAGTTTTCCTCTCTAATAAATGCATATCATTATTTGACAGAAGGCTTCAGGAACAAAATTTGAGGAAGCTTAGTGCGATAACAAGCAGACCGCATCACGGTACATCGCCCACACAACCCTAAGGGTGAGATTTTCCATTTACTACCTCCCGCTGGTCCTTGGGTATTAGACCCCCCTTAACTGAAAGGTTTTCCACATTGAAAACGATTCGGAGGGAATGATGTGCTAGTTGTCTAAACAGATGTATGACTGTGAGTATTCTGAAATAACATCTATGCACAATGAAAACATAACTGAGTAGTCAGATGTACACGTTAAACAAACCAGAAGTGACTGAATATGTACTTTTTGAGCTACTATCTTAGTGCCAGGAGATAGGAATTGTCAAACAATAATGTGAGCCAATTCATAGTGGAGAAGCTATAATGTGCATCTGCGGTAATAGAAACCAATACCTACCGCCTCAAGAGATAGATATACAGATATTATGCACAATAATTGATTCCGTATATCTTTCCCAATATATCTACAGATACGGTATAACCATCCGTTCCCTGAAACCCCAGAAAAGAGAAGTCCTGAGGAAGGTGCCACAAAATCAACGGTACAGCACCGAAACGCGTCGACGCACTGTTTCTTTGTTTAAAAGAATCCAGTTAGGGCCGGGTAAAACTTTAGATGGGTATCTCATTCTTCCACTAAAGCTTTATAGTAACTGAATCGGGTCAGGCCATTGGATCTGGTTTAATTGAGTGGCAGAGATATCTGGTGAGCCACATATGCACTAAGGGTTTTTTTTGTAATTACATGTATTTTGCTGTATATTTTTTGTAAATATGCTTTAGTTATGTCTTCACTTTCTGTGTACCGTAATACCATGTATATGTAACATTGTTGATTTTTATCCCTCCAAGGTACCTTTTACTTGGATTTTAAATTGTTTTGTGAAAACTGTATGAATTTGCTTTGTTTTTATTACGTGATTGATTGTATTTTTAATAAATATAGATTGTTAACGATTCTATTTCTTTGTGGAAAGCTATTTTTACAATTGTCCAAATACCCTTTGCACTTTGTGACCTCTTTCCTCCTAAAATAGGAAAGGCCAATAGTTATCGGTGGACCAGCCGACTCCAGGGATTCCCCCGTTTGACTAACTACACGGAAAAAGAGGACACGATGTATTTAAGCATAACAAACTATTCCTCAATCTTAAGAGATGTAACTAATAAGACGAAAAAAGGTTGTGTAATATATTACCTATATAGGAATCCTAGTATTTAGGGAACAGATACTCGTGGCCGGAAGACCTAAGGACAGAGAGGATAATGCTCTCTGATTCCATTCATACTGGGTACTAGGTACTGAAGTCCTGTAATCACAATAAGGTTTAATGAATTAGAGACTAATAGATTTGATGTTAATTAGGGCACTGTTTCAAGTAAGGAAATCACAAGACGACATGGGGGTTTGGTTTTTTAAAAAAAAATGTAATTGTAGTTCAACCCTCCATTTTTACTTTCAGACGAAGTTTTAGATATGGGCTCCAATGTTTAGTTTTGGGTACAATCGAAAACGGCCTGAGGTCCTATGATCCTGTGCTGCAGGTGGAAATAACAGCGCAATTAACGGGTTACCTGAGAGGTTTTCAGTCTCCTCTCCGATGGCAGTGTATGGCTTGTAAGATTCCAAGGGACAAGTATATGGCTTTCGGTAAGGGTTCCTAGCAAAAAAGAGGAGGGCGAGTTATGGCCATGATCATACTAGTAACACTATCTATCCTGAATCCTGAGATGTTAAAACAAAGGTTCCGTTGCCTAAATGGTAGAACCGCTTACCGGAGAGCAGTTGAGATCGTTCTCCCGAGGCGATCTGCAGTAGTTACAGCTCCGTACGCGGCGAGCAAGTGGTTGTAGGTGGGGCGATGTGCAGTAGTTACAGCTCCATGAGCGGCGAGCGAGTGGCTGTTGGTGGGAGTTCCTAACGTGGGATAGAAGACTAATTATATACATATGATTTGACTCGCCATCTACAGGACTTGAGCGTAAGCTGCGGGATATCGGGGTATACACGTACCTTTAATCAGTAGTGGGTCGTCCTTCAATGGGATTCCGTCGGCTCCACCGGTCGACCAACCGCAACGGGAGACAGGACTCTCACCCGTTTGGTGCCTGTTCTCATTTAAATAAGCAGTTCTCCGCGCCTCTGGTGAGGAGGATCAGCTGTGCTGGGGCTGTGAACATAGATGACAGACCTAATTCTTACCGTTGATGGGCGGCGGCCATCTTGGATGAGTAAACTCTTGTTTCTTTAACAAAATTAAGTTGTTTCGGTTCACTATCTGTAAAAATCAAGTTTTAATTTAGATAGTCTTGATATTTGCGTGACGTTATTTTAAAAAACAAGGCAACAGAGTATGCCATAGTTTTGTTTCCACTTGTGTGGGCCTCATTTAAACATCAGGGAGCCAGCCCATTGTGTTAGTTCACTTCATAATCACCCATATGATATTGTAAATGACTCCAATATGAGAATTCTGCCAGATAATAAGATTTTATCTCCCTATTTGTTTTGGAGTTCTTAAATCCTGTTACTTGCGTTTGTTTTACAAGAATGTCTGGTGCCAAGGACATTCTTCGTTCAGTCCCTTAGTTACAGCATTCAAGAAAAAAATCCAAAATACCTCTCGTTTTTTTCGTAAGCCCACAGGATCAGTTCCTGGTCCGGCCTTTATTTTTTCCAGGATGAACCTGCGAAGTTCCAGCTCTTTGTGTTCTTTTTCTAGCCAATGTGCTACAATAGGGGCTGCAATTTTTTTGTTCCTGATGTTTGACTTATGTTCCCCTATTCGCACTCGATATTCTCTGCCTGTTTCCCCGACGTAGGGGAGGTTGCATGGACACAATATCAGATATATGATATTGCTGGTACGGCAGTTGGTCATAGTGGCATTACGTCGTACTGATACCGTGCGAGTATTGGTACTGACAGTTTCTCCCACAATGGCCTGTGGGCAAATATGGCATGTCCCACATTTGTGGTTGCCATATATAGGTTCCAATCCAGTTATAGTAGTTTGGATATTTTCAGATATTTCCGGCATCTTGCCTCTTACCAGGTGGTTTTTCAGGTTGGGGTTTTTTTTGAAGGCCAATATGTTCTATTCTCAGTTTCTTTCCCCCTACAGCCTGCCCACATCCTTAAAAGCCATTGGGGATCCCTCTTCTTTCACTAATCCAGCAAGAAACTTGCAGGTGGCAAAAGAAATTCAAATCGTCGCCAAATGTTAAAAGAAGAAACTCCAGGTAGAAGAAGGTAGAATTTGAGTTGACTCTCTTCTTTATTCTTAGATAACAGGTTTCTTAAGCCACAGAGCGGAGCAGTGTGTTCCCTCAGATCACGATCACCAATAGCTGATCGAATCCACGGGAACACACGCTCCAAAGACAACATTACATTCCAACCTAGAACATTACAATTGCGATGACATGTACAAATGCGATGACATATACAACATTCCTTGAAGCCCAGTCCACTACAAAATTATATCATACACTTGGTAAATGACTGGAATAATACATAAATCCTCACAGAGCAGATTATTGTTTCATTCTGTAATACGAGGTGTGAGGAGTTCACCGCCGGTCCTGGGATTTCCAATATGGCGGCAAACATCACCCAAACAGGAAGTCAGGGTAGCGTGCTAGTTGTTGGCGCACGCCCTGCCGAAGATGCGAAGAGCGAGGGAGAGAGAAAAGGAACACCGGGGAGAGATGGGTGTTCTGCTACCGCAGTCGGGCGGAGGATAAGAACCATGGCATGAGAGGACAAGGCGAGACAGCGACGGAGGAAGCAGGGAGCGGAATTGGGGAACAATCGGCCCCAGGAGGACCGGAGGAGGAGGAGCCGACCGACAACTACGAGGAACGCTCCCAAAGCACTACGCTTGAGACCAGTACTCCTGAGGTGAGTGAGGGGGCTGGATCTCCCTGCACCACGGCCACGGAGGGTCGTGGTCACAGGCAAGTGCCAGTAGCACGCTTCTTTTCTTTTAAGGGCTGGTGGGCAGGATTGAAGAAGGCACCCAGCTAATCACCTAATCCCTCACCTAGGCACTCCACTGTCAGAGCACTGGAGAAGACGTACACAAATCCTCCCCCCTTCCATTAAGCATCAAACTCCAGTGGCCTAACCCTAGTTTTCTTGTTTCTTTTTCCTGTTCTGTTTCTTTGATTGGCGTGTCAACTCCCCACCAGGAACGTGAACCCCCAGAAAGACTCCGGAAAGAACAACCCTGGACGAATTGTGACATTAGTGCAAATACTTCCTGTTTCCTTGAGAACTGTTTGTACATAACCAACCCCTGTCTGTAATAAAGTGAGTTACAGAAAAAAACCTAGCATATGACTACCTGAGTTGGAGGGATTTAAGGGACATCAACATCCACCTAAAGACCACACGAGGCCAATCAGGTACGGCTTCTTTACTAATTGATTATAAAATGGCCCCTGTGCAGGGCTCTGTAACTTAATAGAGGGCAGGTGAAGACAATGCAGCTTCCAAGAAATGAGGTTGATGAATATCACACTAATTTCATTCACCAATGGTAGGTGAACTTAAAACACAGTTAGAGCTCCGACAAACTAAGAAAAAGGGGTTTAGGAAGCAGGCCAGCGCACTTCCAAGTTAAAGAATCATGGGCTCCAACACTAGCAATGTATGTCATTAAGGCAGGTCAGGAAAACACCAAGAACCAAGTACATAAGCTCCTGGCGTTGCATCAATCATCTGAAGATGGGCAAGTGCAGCAACTATAATTACTAGACTCCGGGTGAAACACTTGCAACGTCACCAATAGACTGCCCCAAGCTCTGCCTGAGTAATGCTGACTTCCAGTCAGATGCGGCATTTAAAGGTGCGTTAAGTAACTCAGGATCTGAGGGCCACCTTAAGTAAACAAGCATTTGGAAATGCAATAGGTCTCACATTTGCTTGAGTTAGAGCTATTGGAGGGGTAAACAACAATGTATTTCGCCTATGTGTTATGAGGTGTATCTATGTGGTGTCTATTGAAATTATATAGTTTGGTTTGGAATCGTGTGGTGTGGAGTGTATTTGTGTAGTGGAATTATGTGGTATGGTGTGCAGTGGAATTATATGGATAGTAATTAGGTGGCATTGAGTATATTGGAATTACATGGAGTGGTAATATGTGGTATGGAGTGTAATTATGTGGAATGTATTTTGTGTTTTGGACTGGTATGTAGTGAAGTTTAATTATGTGGTGTGTGGTTTAATTTTCTGGCATGAAGTGGAATTCTGTGGGGAAGAGTGGATGTAAGTGGTGTGGTGTCTAATTTGGTTGCTGAGTTGAATTATGCGTTTTGGTGTTGAATTATGTGTGTAGATTGAAAATGTGTGGTGTTGAATTGAGTGGCGTGGAACTGTGTGGATAGCTTTGCCTTTTTGGTGATAAAATAAACAAAATCGGTAGGAGCTAAGCTCCAGATGTACTTTTCTGAGTATTTATAACAAAAAAAACATATGTGCAAAAATTGATTTATTTTTTGGTATAACGAGTGTTTAGGTGATTATACATAATACATACAGGACAAAATTACTGCAAAAGTTGTGATGGAAAAATCTGCAAAATGGAAAATCCGGCCTTGGAAATTCGCCTAATTAATCTTTTTAAACGCATCATCAAGGAGGGGAGAGTAGAAGGGCGAATGGAGAAAATGGGGAATACAAGCCATCAAATGGAGAATGCAAGCCATCAAATAAGAAGCATGAAAATGAGAGTGACTGTAAATCCAACCAATGGAAAGCAGTGGGCGGCTGCAAGTCCCTCTGTGCTCTTGGTAAAGCCACAATATGACAATCAGACAGCTGCATGAGGATGTATGTATGAGTGGTATGTATGAGTGGTTACTTTTAAAAGTGGAAACACGTTTTATGAATGAAAAGACTTTAGACTCGTAAAGACTTTGAGTGTAAGTTTAACGTACAATTGCAAATGACTTTGTGACTCTGTTCCTGGGTGCACATTCTCGTCTCTATTTTCTTTCTCCTTAACTTGTGCATAATATAAATCAGGGATGTGGAATCCCTATAACTGGATGCCCAGGATATATTGTTTGCGGTCAAGGGCAACACGTTTTCATGTGCATTGTGTCCTTGGGACAAGTAGGCCCAAACCCCTATAGCACAAACCCTTTGGCTGCCAGTGTAACTGTCTGCAGTTAAGGTAATATTTGTATTGACAGAGGTTCCAGTATAAAAATGTGTACACACATTTTCAAAGTTTAACAATATGAGGCTATGTATAATGCTTCCAGAATGCTGCATAATTTGATACGAATATTTATAGAAGCTTGAAAGCAAGATTGATGATTGTGTGCTTTCAAAATTTAAAGTTCACAAAAAAAATGCAAGTAGGAAAAAAACATTTCACTAAACTACTGTAAAATATTAGGTACCATATCTTTGCAGCATCATTTAGTAAAACGTGTTGATGTATTCAAGTATGTCACAAAAATACTCATAAATAAAAAAAACAGTGTAACCAGTTTCAATAAGATTAAGGGAGACATAAAAACAAACAAGCATTGGCAAAGCCAGAAGTTCTGAAATTGGTGGTCAGGCTTTTAGTTGTGTCAACGAGTGACTTGTTTTGGCATGGCTTTTGTAAAACCTTATTGGTGTGGGAGCTTCTGGGCCCTCACCATTATAACAAACATAGACAAACCCAAAAATTGTTTTTGGTCTCAAAAAAGCACACATTGCCACAGTAGTTCTTGGCACTGAACAAAACTACTTTGTGTGCTGATATGCTCCTTGTAAAAGAGCAGAATGCCGTCCCTTACAGGGAAGCCAGCCAACACAGAGAGAGAGAGAGAGAGAGAGAGAGAGAGAAAGAATTTTCTTAAACACAAATGGTCATGGTTAACAAAAGACCTAATTAGGGCCTCAATTATTAAAGAAAGCCTCAAAAGTGCACCCATGGTATATCTCCTAGCATTAAGTGCAAATATATGACTTTTGTGAATTCACAAGAATTTACAGAAGTAGGCCAAGAAATAGTGCTCTTAGAAAATAGTTGTGAACTGCATTTTAGCATGGGGGAATAAGCATGTGTAGATTTGCTCATGCGAAAATCTGAGTGTTTGCAAGTTCACTTTCCTTCCAACCACTTTTTCCCCAACCTAGGAAACCGTTTTACATCTGGCATTGACAGGAGTAAATTTCAGGCCTTTTTCAGTATGGGAAAGATTTGGTGGAAACCATTAAATAATGCAAGGTAGTAGGTTGGCATAGACTAAAGGGCATTTTAGCCCTGGTACTTTTGCTTACCACTACTTTCAGGCCCAGTATTTAGATAAGCGGAAATGTGGTAACATAAGGGGATTGCTAGTATTCAAACCCTACTGTGGTATGAGCCCTGGCATAATCAGAGAGGATATATCAGCGCTCTTATACAATGAGATTGCTGCCATAATTGTTGTCGCATTACATGGCACAAAAGGGACAAGTGGATTTTGTTACAGGACAAGTAGATTTATGAAGCAACCAGCCCCACTGACAAGTAGATATATTATTAAATTCCACACCCCTGTAAATAGAAAGATGCTAAAACATATACATGTGTAAAGCTTCACACTTGATAGCCTAGACTGCATGCTACTAGGTAACAGTATTGGCCAACAGAATTTAATGTGTTTGTACAAAAATACTGCAGACTGACTTCAGTGATCCCTTGCAACTTAAACCTATTCAAGGAGTAAATGGAACATACTTTCATAATGTTTCAATATTGGTCTCTATGGGAACAAACCTGTTCCTTTTATTTTGGCTAGTTCCTTTTGTCACATTTTAATGAGAATGCCTGTCAGCTGTAATTTATTTGAGGGTCTGTCCAAAACATGTAATTGAAATAAGCATATGGCTTAATGCAGCGCTTATAGTACATGTGGGAACCACTTCACTGAAAATTTCATGCTGCTTTTATGTGAATTTGAATTTTTATGAATGTCTTTCATCCTGCGAAGAGATAGTTTTATGTTTTTTATTTTCGTGGTTTATGTCATTTGCATATCTTTACAGCTATTCGGGCTCCTGTATTTTGTTCTCTCCGGTGTAGATTAAGCACGCTTTACTTTGTTTATAGTAAATATACCAAATCAACATGAAGTGGCTAAGTAATTAGGGTGAAAGATGTCATTACTTGTGAGGTGATTTGAAGCATTATGAGACCAGTACCAAAACGTATCTGAAGCTCTCGAAGGTAAACTGGAGTCCTTTTAGCACCCAGAGATATGTAAAACAAGAAAAAGAACAGCAGCAGGTTCTTCTGCCTGCACCACAGGATGAGAAGAAAGTCAGTGCGATAGATGAGGTGAGGGGAGGAGGCTGAGGGGTGGGCGGAGGAAATCTAGTTACAGGGCACAGACACCCCATCCTACACACAGCGCAAGTGAGTGTCACAAAAACATTTGTAATGTTTATGAAAGTGCAAAAACCCTATTGGAAAGGAGAGTGAGGGGAAAGGGTTTCTCCTCTAAGATATGTTTGCACCCCTACTATGGTGATCGTGGTTCCGCAGCACAGGAAGAGAGGATAGTGAGATAGAGGAGGTGAGGTGAGGTGAGGAGGCTGAGGAGTGGGTGGAGAGTATGGGGGTGGTGAAGAAGGGCGGAGATCTGGGATAAAGGTGGATTAAGCCCTGCTGCTGCCTCTAGTTACATGCTAGTGCTAGGAAGATTCTGCGCTCATGGTACAGAGAAAGCCCTTTTACTATTTAAATAGCGTCAGATAAAATTGTGCTGAATGTTAATATTAAGGCGGGTATCAAAAACGGCGTGCCCTTCCTTCTTACCTCTGATGAATGCTGCCTCAGGGCCTCCCAAAAGTGTCAGTCACTTGAATTTAGTATGTTACTAAATCCTGATAAATATAGAGAGAAGGAAAAAACACGTTCACCGGGAGGCGATGGCATGATTGGTGACACGCAAGATTAAAGTAGTAAAACATAAAAATGGGCGCCGTACTTGTACTAAAACATGAAGCGCGGCGCCTGAGCCTGTATAGTTTGTGTAGTAATCAAGTCCTCAGACTGTTGATGTAGATAGATGGTTTATTGCAAGTTAGGTAGATAAGATGGTATAAACCATAAAGACCCCAACAGGAACATCCTGCAAGATGCTCAGCCCCAAGCCAACTGCCAGCCTAAGCCCACAGACTGCCAACATTCCACAGAGCATCATAGCTAGAACATTCTATGGTAAAAGGGGATAGTGCAAGGATATCACATTATCCTCTCCCTTTAATAACGGAAAGCAATAAACTTAAAGGGAAAAACAAAGCACAGAAATATAATGCAAATATAAAAAAATCTATAACCCAAAGATGGAATTAAAATAACATCATGAGAGGGAAAACAGATATACAAAAGCTGTTAAAGAAGAAAGAAAGAAAGTGAACAGATAGAATAAACCTCACCATCCCCCTCCTCCTCTAATTTTGAACAAAATTAAAATATGTAAACATTGAGCTCTCATTAAGTAACCCAAATCTCAGAAATGCAATGAGCTCACCAAAACCCAAGAAAGTGTTGCAGAAAAGAGGAATAAAATAATGCCACTCCTCTAATAAAAGACACAATAGGACTACGACCCACGTGTACTAGAAAGAAAACCATAAAACAAGGCTAATAAAGTAATCCCTCTAATAGGAATAAGAATGCCTTCTAAAATGGATAAAGACTACAGTGAAATAAGAAAATAGGAACTTAAAACCCAAATTCCTACCCTTAGGTGAAAAATAGTTGATGAAGGGACTAAGACCCACAACTAGCCCTAAAGACTAAGGACCAATAAAAATGGGACCCAAACCCAAAACCTAAACCTGCCCCAAAAACTAGGGACCATGAATGTTAAACAAGGATAAACAAACCGTTTAACTAAGGTAATGGGACTAGTTACCCACTCCAAAGTGCTTCTCACATGAGAAGACTGTGACGTAGCCAAAAACGCCACCCCTCTCTTAAAGGGACACTATGGGACTCAAACCCTAGTGTAACACTATTTAGGTGGGACTGACACCCCCTAACAAAAAACACAAAGGTGGGACTAAAACCCCCTCTTATAAAACTAAATATTTCATTTTTAAAACTAGTGTGAGCCAGGGTAATGGGACCTAAACCCATTCTAAAATAAAACACCTCTCAACACCTCTCAAAATAGGATATGGGACTGTCTAAATCTATACTACTATTATAAAGAGAGAACTGTGTCCTTTGAGCCAGGTAAACTCGAAAAGTACACCACCAACCCAAACCCCAAAGACATCTTTGAAAACCTCAGGGCAAGCAGAAGGACATAGGCTATATAAAAATTAAAAATATACGTTGTTTAAAAAATTAGGAATAAAAATAAAGTAGTCCCTTGCAAGTAGCGCCGGCCGCGACGTCTGCGTGATGACATCGGGAAAGAACCTGGGCGTTTTAGTATTGTTTCAGCAAAGGGGACTACTTTTTCTTCGTTTTATATCTGCCCCGTTTTTATAAGGTATTGGCTGATGCCTGCAAGGAAAATATCGCTCTTACTAGCGAGAGTCTGTTTATTCGTATTTTATAGCTCACGCCCTTGGAGCTGCCAACACTGACCATCGGTGAAAAAACGGCAAAACGCAGAGGAAATCTCTCCGCGTTTTGCCTCTCTTCAGGTGAACGCGCTGCTGCGCCAGTCCCGCCTGCTATGTGATGTGCACAGCCCAGCAGAGGATAAGTGCAGAGAGAGAGGGAACGAGGGAGAGGGGAGGGGAAGTGTGCTGCAAGTTCTGGGAGGCAGGAAACATGTGTAACAACAACTTCAGGGGGAGGGGAGGGGTCACAACGTCAGCTACAGAGAGAGAAGCAAGTGATTCCAGAAAGTGTGTAACAACACCAAGCATAAGTGTGGGATTAGGTACTTTTTAAAACATCAAAGTAATTTTTTCCTTTTTAGCCTTAAAACGTTTGATGTGGCTTTCAGGGCTGATATGTTTTTTATACACCCCATCACGCCGGACGATAAGGAACGTGGTTTCATTCAGCTTTTAAAGCTCACTTGGTATCCTGGGGCTACATAACCATTTTAGTGTTTGCAGGCCCTCTTTTGTAAATCTTGGTATGGTAAAAGGCTGAGCTGACTCTGCCTCACGTTGCCTCAGTGGTTTAGAAGATATATGCAGTGTGGTAGCTGGCGTGTTAACCCACTGAGCTGTGTCACCTTGGCAGGGGGGTGCCCCGATGCAAATGTCACGCAGAGACACTGTTTTCAGTGTTTCCCACAGCCTATACCACAGAGGGTGAAAGGAGGTCTGCACCTGAGGAGATTTCCATTTTTTAATACATTCCAGGTCCCACCGGGAGACGCAGCTGCTGAATATTAATGGAACTGCAAGTTAATGAAAACAGCAGACGGACTTCATTTCTGTTATTGGATGAAACGCGCGCCAGAGGAAGCGAAACACCAGCGCTGCACACCCTTTTCAATAACATTAAATGACCAGTCCTGGGGAATCTTTCCTCTCTCCTCTCATGGATATTCTGCGTCTCTCACACCTGCCTTCCCCCCATGCTGCATGCATCGTAAGCAGAGAGGCCAAAGCAATCACATCTTTTATAAAGCACAGGGCAGGATTAGCCAAGCAAAATACGCCCTGCTTAGGGCTTCCAGGGAAGGGGGCACCACTGAAATTTTCATGGCTGGATTTACCATGGACCATATGGTGCAAAACTGCAAATGGTGCAGCTGAACCGATCAATAAAGTGGAAGTTTACAAAAATAATCATTATTTTCCATCTTCCTGTAAGTTTTGTTTCATTTTGAAAAAGGCAATTTTATTTTACGGTTTATCTATATCTATCTATCTATACTACTATTATAAAGAGAGAACTTGCACCTTTAGGCAAGGTAATCTCGGGAACCACAGCGCCAATATACACACCCGATACAGATGGACATAGGCTATATAAATTTTTTAAAAAAGCAAATTAAAAAAATTAATTTTCAAAACAAAGTAGTCCCCTGAAAGTAGCGCCGGCCGGGACCTAGCGCTGGCCGCGACGCGACGTGCGTCATGAAGACGAAGGAGGAGCGGCGGCGTCATGGAGGAGCGGCGGCATCATGGAGGAGCGGCGGGCGGCGGTGCAGTGGTGCAGTGATGAGCGGCGGCGACATGAAGAGGAGGAGCGGCGGGTCAGGTAAGGAAAGGACATAGTCGGGCGGGAGGGGGGCGAGAGTCGGGAGGCGGGGGACGGGAGGGAGTCGGGCGGGGGGCGGGTGAAACGCAGTAGGCGGGGGGGCGGGAGGGAGTCGGGGCAGGTGGCAGATGCACCGCTCGACAACATGCTGCCCCAGCCACCTTCTGCCCCGGGCTAAAAATGCAGCCCCCAGCCCCCTTCTGCCCCAGGCAACGCTGGGGCGGGCTGCTAGTAGGATATAAATCCAGAACCCACTCCTAAGGATCACGGGACTAAAACCCACTCCTACACAAAATGCGTGTCAAACTGCATTGAAACGCAAAACGCTACTAATGGGTGTTATCACAAAAAGAACTGCATAGAAACCCAAAATGCATTTAAGCTCAAAACTATTTAAGATCACAGCCCAAAAAAAAATGCATTTAAGCTCAAAACAATTTAAGATCACAGCCAGTCACACACAATACCGCAACATACTACTTCTCTATTATAAAATGGCCAGCAAAATATAAAAGAGCAAGTCTATGCTCCAGTGAGCGATCTCTCACCCGAGGTCTCAAAAGCAGAACGTCGATCTTACGTAGGTAGTAGCTGCAATTTCTCCGATTTAAACTGTAAGTCTTCTTCTTTTAAAGAAACACTGCCAGACAGGACAACCATTCCGCAGTGCGTAAAGTCTCAAGACTTTTACTATCTTAGTTGAAGGATTTAGACAGAAAAGAAGAGCCTCTCCTTGTAAGTTAGTTCCCATGGTGACAATGAAGAAGTAGACACAGTACACAAAAGCAAATTAAAAAAATTAATTTTCAAAACAAAGTAGTCCCCTGAAAGTAGCGCCAGCCGGGACCTAGCGCTGGCCGCGACGCGACGTGCGTCATGAAGACGAAGGAGGAGCGGCGGCGTCATGGAGGAGCGGCGGCATCATGGAGGAGCGGCGGGCGGCGGTGCAGTGGTGCAGTGATGAGCGGTGGCGACATGAAGAGGAGGAGCGGCGGGTCAGGTAAGGAAAGGACATAGTCGGGCGGGAGGGGGGCGAGAGTCGGGAGGCGGGGGACGGGAGGGAGTCGGGCGGGGGGCGGGTGAAACGCAGTAGGCGGGGGGGCGGGAGGGAGTCGGGGCAGGTGGCAGATGCACCGCTCGACAACATGCTGCCCCAGCCACCTTCTGCCCCGGGCTAAAAATGCAGCCCCCAGCCCCCTTCTGCCCCAGGCAACGCTGGGGCGGGCTGCTAGTAGGATATAAATCCAGAACCCACTCCTAAGGATCACGGGACTAAAACCCACTCCTACACAAAATGCGTGTCAAACTGCATTGAAACGCAAAACGCTACTAATGGGTGTTATCACAAAAAGAACTGCATAGAAACCCAAAATGCATTTAAGCTCAAAACTATTTAAGATCACAGCCAAAAAAAAAATGCATTTAAGCTCAAAACAATTTAAGATCACAGCCAGTCACACACAATACCGCAACATACTACTTCTCTATTATAAAATGGCCAGCAAAATATAAAAGAGCAAGTCTATGCTCCAGTGAGCGATCTCTCACCCGAGGTCTCAAAAGCAGAACGTCGATCTTACGTAGGTAGTAGCTGCAATTTCTCCGATTTAAACTGTAAGTCTTCTTCTTTTAAAGAAACACTGCCAGACAGGACAACCATTCCGCAGTGCGTAAAGTCTCAAGACTTTTACTTTCTTAGTTGAAGGATTTAGTCAGAAAAGAAGAGCCTCTCCTTGTAAGTTAGTTCCCATGGTGACAATGAAGAAGTAGACACAGTACACAAAATGGTGTCACGTTTCCCACGCTGCACCGAGTGGCTCTCCGCACAGCGCCGCCTCAAAACGTGAAAAAGCATATTCCCATAACGTCACAAAGTGCTCAGGAGCAAAGGTAAGCCTCGCGTGTATCTGGCGCACATTATCAAGATTCGAATTGACAGTTGATAACTCGAGCACATTGCATGACGCAGTTAAAAATAATGTTTTAGTTGAAAATGATGTTTTCATTAAAAACAAAGATCACGATGTGAAATTACACTTCCAATTCCTCCAGTGTTCATTTATATTCATCTTCCTTAGACAGTTCAAAGCACGGCTTCACACTTCCGCTATTAACGTGACTAGACTAAACAGCTTAAAACGTTAATTGTTTGTTTCTCTGCCAAGCGCAAGTTGAAAATTACGAGATGTAAACAGTAGTACTAAAATAAAGTCGAGATGTAAACAGTGCTTCCGCTTGGTGTAGACTTGCAATTAAAGTCTTTTTAAGTATTTAAAAATCATAAGATGAATGACAAAAACTAGCGCTGGTGAAAGTACCGGCTTTTTCATGTACACATGCAACTGAAAAAAAAGTAAATACTGTGTAGACAATGTACTACAAGCTCTAACCGGCACAAGATTTTTAAATGTCTCATCGCAGGTCGCACTGAATTTCCAAGAGCCAAAAACAAGTAAAATAAACATCATGCTTACTTCTGATGTAAAAGATGACGATATGTACAAGGAAAGCCACTCACAGCACGTTTTGGCAAAGGCCGTCCGATCTGATGGACACTGATGGGTTCGTTTTATTATACTGCGCTGGTGTTCTTTTAGTGGCTCCTTACTCTGAAGCATCTTTTGTTTCTTAATTTCTTCTTTTCGATGATAACTCTCTTGTCTGTTACGTTTTGTGGCTCTTGGTCCTTTTGTCTTGATCTTCTTGTTTGCGCTCTTCATTTTCTGTCAACTGAAGAATTTTCTTGACTTTTTTTTTTTGAAGACTACTTCTGGGTTATTTTTCTTTGAATTTTGCTTCGCCCAGTACGAGGGAAGGTCACCTCGTCGCCATAAATATTGTAGTAATCAAGTCCTCAGACTGTTGATGTAGATAGATGGTTTATTGCAAGTTAGGTAGATAAGATGGTATAAACCATAAAGACCCCAACAGGAACATCCTGCAAGATGCTCAGCCCCAAGCCAACTGCCAGCCTAAGCCCACAGACTGCCAACATTCCACAGAGCATCATAGCTAGAACATTCTATAGTAAAAGGGGATAGTGCAAGGATACCACAGTTTGCTTGTGCAGGAGGGCAGGATAATAATGGACGGCTCTGAGAGGTTACGCAGAGGGGCTGCTCATGTAGATATGGGGGCGGGAGGGTGTTTATGAAGTGCGCGCTGATAAGGAGCTGGGCTTGTAGTGCAAGGAAGAGTAGCAGAAGAAAATAGAGTTCCGCCGAACAACAGATAAGCACATAACGCGTAAAAAAACTGTACTTGGTCTGTGCTCTTTAGTCTGCAAGTGAAGTGACCTACGAGCTGCACCATTTAATTTGGAGGCAGCAAAGAAGAGTGGCACTGGAGTCTACCAATGGGAAGCAGCAGGTGGGGAAAATGTTGTGTTTTTGATAACTACATGTCTTACAGACAGTGCATGCGCGCTGAAGCTCGACCTAATAAATGAAATAGGGCCAAAGCCCTGCATTGTACTACAAACACGGGTCGACGCACCATACTGAACACTGAATAAAATATTCAGATAACAGCTAATTGGATTAACAGAGACCCTAGATCCCTGATAGTTTGGGCTGTTGTCCATTGCCAGTGAATAGCGTTCAGAATCTTGGGTTTGTGTTTGATTCCAAACTAAATTTCAAGGCCCAGATCAACAAACTTTCGTCATCAATATGGTACACTCTTAAACTGATAAGAAAGCTAATGCCATTTGTCCCACTAGGCACTAGGAAAACTTTAGTGACAATGCTTGCACTCTCCAAACTGGATTATGGAAATGCTTTGTATGTAAGTCTGCAAAAACAGCTACTACTAAAAATCCAACGTCTACAGAATGTGGCGGCAAGGCTTGTTCTAGACATACCTAGATTTGAGCCGGTGGCTCATAGACTTAATAGTCTCCGTTGGCTAACAATAGAAAAGAGAAGCCAGTTCAAGTCAGCATGCTTAGCATATAAGGCTTTACATGACTCAGGGCCCCATTTTTTGAAGCAAAACTTAAGACATTATGATCCACAGAGAACCTTCAGGTCCAGTAGCGCCATGTTACTTAGAACCCCCAGATTTAATCAGCTTTGATGGGGGGGGAGAAGTTTTGTTTTACAAACAGCAAAGATCTGGAATTTGATACCGATAGCAATAAAAAACAGCTCATCATTGCTATCCTTCCGAAAGTCCTTAAAGACCTGGCTTTTTTCGAAATAATTCAGTTCCAACCAATTTATGATGTCTTGATACAACCCTCCTCACACTCTGCGTGCAGTCTTCAGTCACTTTTAGCGCCAAGACGCCCTCGGGCATTCGTGCGCTCTATAAATCCAACAATCAAATCAAATCAAATCAAATCTAAAAGAAAAAAGGAAAGCACCCCCAGCAGCCTTCCTGAAAACCCCTAGCAGAGAAGGACAAAAAAAAGAAACAAGATGTGATGTGGATACAGAGGGGTATTATCGGATAGCTCTTTGGAAAAGAGCGCTTCATCCCAGTCATTTACAGGACCAAAACCAAGAAGGGGGAGTGGACATGACATAATCCCACCCATGGGGTGGTATACGTTATGGTCAGGCCTACAACTCTTCCGGATTTGTTCCTGTTTCATGACTGACACTAGGATGATAGGTGGGGGATCCCAAATGGCCATAGAGTCTATATTGTTTACAAACCAGACTTTGCCCTACCGAGCTTTGACATTGCACGAGCTTCATTACACACACATTGGCTGGCCGAAAACCACCTGAAACTTAACTCCCTCAAAATGGAATTCCTTTTAATCGCTCCCCCTAACAAAACTCACACTATTCTGGATTGGATGAAGCACCTAACAGCTCTCAATGGACAACCGCTCATAGTAGACTCAGCAAAATCCCTAGGGGTAACGCTGGACAATAACTTAAAGATACAGAAACACATTAGCGCCTCAACCAAAGGAGCCAACTTCCACCTAAAGACCCTTTGAAAACTGAAACCCTTTCTGCCTGCATACAACTTCAAACAAGCAGTGCAAGCCCTATTAATCCACCGCGTGGAATATGGAGCAGTAACCCTATGTGGCCTCCCAAGGTCATCGACAGCCCCACTTAGAGCCACGATCAACTCAGCTGCGCGACTCATCACTGGGTCTAAGAGAAACGCTCACATTTCCCCAGACCTGAGAGCCCTCCACTGGCTACCGTTTGAAGCCAGAATTCACCTAAAAATAGCTTGCATGACGCACAAGGCCCTCTACCACAACGTCCCACAATACCTAGCTCAGAAACTGGTGCTCTCCGCGGGCAGCAGAGCATCCAGGAGTGCCAAGACTCTTCTCCTACAACCTCAATGATTTGCCAAGAAAAAAACATATAACCGGTCCTTTTCTGGCTCCGAGGATATGGAACGCTTTGCCCAGTGAAACAGGAATGAACCCTTCCACTACCTCCTTCAAAAGAGAAGTGAAAACTATCCTCATGGCTAAATTCACGTGAACTCTATGACTATTTACTGTATTTTTGACTGTATATATGACTGGATTTTTTAGTGGTTATGTCTTTGTAAACTATATCTTGCCTTCTATTGATGACCTGTTGAGCGCTCTGATACTGGCAAGAGTCTGGTTCGCGCTATATAAAACCTTCAAATCAAATCAAATCAAATCAAAGTATGTGATAGCCCTTCTGGGTAAAATTTGTGTTGTGTGTTTTCTATGAATCTTATTTGCTGGGGCGTGGTCACTGACAGCCTAATTTGAATAGCTTCATACCTGAGGAACTAGGGTGCTGATAGCAAGGCGTTTCCTGTAAGTAAATACTCCCTATACCGGTCGCTGTAGGTGGCAGCGCAAACAGTACTTTCTTTAATATTGGTTTATGATGGACACTCATATGTGCATGCGCATTGAGAGTAGTAGCAGAAAGCGGAGCAGACGCATAGGAAAGATCAGTCAGTACTCATGCCCCTACTTCAGCGTCCTCTCAGCACTCTTTTTATGTATTTAAATGAGCACTGGATACAAGCAAGATGTTTTAATGACTGAGTGATGATTATTCTTTCTCATTGATTATCTTGTGGACATATTTTTGTTGGAAGTAATGTCTAGCATGATATAAAAGCACCACAAATACATCTCACCACTTAGATTCTGCTTTAGGTGATTCCGAATATTCTAGATCTCAGTCCAGAAAAAGATTCAAAAGATTGTCTGATACTGACGATATTTCCTTTGAAGAAAGAGTCAAGGAAATTCTACTGTATACTTTGGTAGGCATGCAGGAAGTCCCAGAAAATTGGATAAGAAACGATGGATGTTTCATCTTCTGCAAGTGATGCTGAAAAGGAAAAGGAATTGCCCAAACATTTGATTTGAGGGGTAAATATATTGATAGAGAAATGTTGCCTGAAATGTCTTTAGAACACGAACAAATATGGGGTTTCCTCCATCGATTTTCTTTCACCTTCCACTGAACCTGTTGTTAGACAATTAATAAAATCACAAATTTCCAGCCTGGCCCATTCAGAAACATGTCTTGGATGTTGATAAAAGGTTTCCTGAATCAGTGTCAGTTGATTCCTTGTTGAACAATTTATTTGGGCGCAAGTCAATGGCAGAGGAGAATATGATTATATGATAGGATGCCGTTTGGTTCGATGGTATTAAACTGTTTGGTCCTGCGTTGGATGAGAAACTGCAATTCTAAAGAGAATAAACACTCATCTTCATTCAGACAGTCTCTATCTTTAGGTATTAGTTTCAAATCGAATAAATGTTTTAGATAACCTTCATGGCATTGTAATGTTGTTAGACGTGCTGGGCGCTAGGACCAGCACACGAGGTGGGAGGAGAACTAGGACGGTAGAGCAGGAGTGAAGGCGGGGAGAATTAGAGCAGGAGCAGGAGAGCAGAAGGAATGTAATAAAGTCCCCACCAAAGATAAGTATTGGTGTTGTGTTTCCTGCGCAGCAACACTACAACTGATGACAAAGGTGGAATCATGGACCTTGCCTGCCTTACCTGTGTCCTGGTGTGCCCTCCGCTGCCTTGGAGCTGTGCTGTGCCGCGGACCGGGAGCCCACCCTGGTCACGTTGTGACCCTGTTAAGTTGGTCGTCTGTTCCAATGCCTCGGAGCTATGGAGTGCTGCTGCGCCCTGGAGGTCCACCCCAGTTGCGTTTAACTCCTGCGGTGCTTTCTCCATTATCGCGACCCGGCAGCCCACCCTGGTAGCGTATGTGTCGCCGAAGATGCACCCTGCTGGTCGCGACCCGGGAGCCCACCCTGGCCGCGTGGTTTGGGCTGTGAGTGCCTATGTTGCTACTGCCGTCTGCGGAGTAGTGCAGGGTCGTGTGCTGCGCCCGGTGGCTGAATTCGTCAGCATTAAGGTACCGTTGCCTGTCTGTTTCCACGCTGCTGCTGCCACTGAATGAGTCAGGCCTGGTATTCTCACGAGGAGCGAGATTTCACCAGCGGCCATCTTTAAGTCATTTGCCTCCACCAATCCCCTGCGAGGAGTGCCCGGTGGCCATTTTGAGGCCAGGCAATGGCTGGAAATGTCATCAGTCATTGGCAAAATGAGGAGCTGTCACATGCTTTAACTTACGTTACAGGGCCACATTCATGTACTTAGTGGACTGCACCTTTCCTAGGCTTCCTGCTGGTGTGCCTACACCATACCTAAGTGCGGATATGCGTCACCTACATTGATTTTGAGCCGAGTAACAGGCACTGTGAAGGCTCCTGTGTTAGACTATTCACTACAAAGTAGTTGCTTAACCGTCTTTTGCACATTCATATACTATGTCTGGATCACCCACATCAAGACAGAGTCATGCCTCTACTAGTGCCAGCACCAAGCCGGAGTCACCTACATCCACAGCGCAAATGGGTGGACACAGACTTGGCATGCTCGGAGTCCCTTTTCTACGCCCACCGGAACCCTTAGTCCTCATATCGGGGGTGGTATGGGCCTTCGCGGGCAAGAATGGCTAGAGAACTTTGAAGATTTCATGACAGGGTCACATGTGACTGAGGAGGAGCTGCAACTGATTGCACTACAATACTTAATCAGGAAAGACGTTGGTCAGATTATAAAGGAACTTCCGGCTGACGCTGATGTCTTCACAAACGGAACATTGATTATGAAAGGTACACATTCAACCTGGCATCTCAAGAAAAAGATGAGCCATGAGTGCTTTCATTACGCAACTATAACGCTTGGCTCGCTACTGTGAATTTGACTCCTTATCGACGAAAGACGCCCTTCGCCTGCAAATCATAGTATGATGCCAGTCTTAGTCATTACGCAGACGTCGACTAAGGAAAAGCTACTCTCTGGATGAGATCGAAGAAATGATGCGAGTACATGATCAGGCAGAAGAATATGCCAAGAGAATGGAAGCTGGAAGAGGTGAAAAACGTGAACAGGCATTTAGGCTCCAATCTCGCAACACCGAAAGGTCTTCCCCCACAAAGCAACAATCATCTAGATCCAAAGTGCAGTCTTATTATACAAGTCGTTGTCGTTGCAGTACTAGTCGGACTGACAAACGACAGGAGCGCCAACTTAAATGCTATCGCTGTGGATATGACTTCCCTCACATGGAGACCTGCCCTGCATTAGGCCAAAAATGCAGGAAGTGTGGCAGGGACAACCACTTTGAGAACGTTTGCAGAGTACCACGCAAAGACACTCACCGAGACAATTACAGACAGTCCAGACAGTCCAACACTCGCCAATATGCCAAAGCAGTGTGGGACCGCAGAGATTCTTCCACTGGTTCTTCACAGTCCAACCTTCGTTCTCATGGGACATGTCAATCCCGTCGATCTCAATCCCGTGAGTCAAGGTCGCTGTCACCAATATCGCAAGACAGTGATGAGTATGTCTGCATGGTCGTGGATCCGGACTGGCTGAAGAAATACCCGCGATTAGACCTTAAAATATACACACACTTAGCCAAGTTTGTTCTGGATAGTGGAGCATCTCTCAACTATATTTCAGTTGTAGAATACAAGAAAATTAATCCACCACCACACTTGCATAAAGCTGCAGTGCGGGTGTACACATGGATGTCAAAGGAACTTCTTCCTTGTTTGGGACAATTTCTGACTAATCTCACATACAGAGACAGGTCTATTCTGGCCCACATTGATGTCATTAATGGTCCTGAAGCAGACTGTCGATATCATGCATACCCCATGGTGGTGACGAAACAAAATGGGACCATGATCACAGCTGAATCGGAGGACATGAGAATCACAAGGAATGTGATGCATTTTCAGAAGTGCACGCCCCATTTCAGAGAAGCGTTAACTGCACCCCGCAGTGTGGCCCAAGGAGATGCACCTGAGTCAGCAAGGGACCATCGACCCTCCATGTCTCCTGAGTCAGCAAGTGACCATCGACCCTTGATAGCTGCTCTTAGGACAGTGATGCTGGCCCAGAAATAGCCTAACAATTCAATCCTGCTGCCCTCAAAGGCTACAGTGAGAACATCAGGTGATAACAAGCTCTTTTCAGCCCCAAATTTGAAATACTTATCTTGGGAAAACATATTAACGCGTGCCCCGGTATCAACAAGAAGCTGGATGTGATCGGTTTCAATAAGAGCCTCAACTTCAGGGTCAGGGTCAGGAACATGCAGTGTGTTCTGCTTATCAGTACAGTGCTTGACCACTACTACATATTTCCGACTTGTGACATTGTCGTCATAGAATTCATCAGTTTCATTCAGGACACAGCTCACTTTTTCTTCTGCCACTCATACACATTTTTGCAAAATTGACCACACTGCTGGTTAATAGCTGGACAGTTTGTGAAAGATTAAAAATGTTGGGCTGAACCACACCTGTAGCAAAAAGTTCTAGGATTTGATTGTCTATTTTGAGTAAAGTTTCTTCCACCCCTGGGCATGCTCGGTCTTGTAATATAGTCACGAGTGGCATTGTCGCGTGTGAAAGTGGGGAGCTTGGAGGCAAGACCTGGATGCTTGGAGGAGTCAGCACCTGAAATAGAAGTGTTAGATAGGGCAGTTTCAAGCTGATTATAATCATCCATTGAACTTTCAACACTTTTATCAATATCAACTGCTTTATCTAGGGTAGGATGCAAATAAGTAGTCTTTTTTGTATTTTTTTACAGTAGCAATGTGCAACAAGTTTATCTCTCATCAGTTGAGAGGTAAAATTGTCAAACTCACATTTTGAAGCTAAAACTTTTAAAGCTGTGATAAAAGTATCTATGCTATCATCGGGTTTCTGCATCCTTGTAAAAAACTTGTATCTATGCACTACAATGTTCTTTGTTTTAGTAAAGTACTTATCCAATTGTGCTACAGCTTGTTCAAACTCGTCGGGGTCTTCACCTTCAGGCAGATCATACGGGGTAGATGGCCAAATATATTTTGTCCTTCGACCCCTAGATAGTAATAGATGAGGTTCTTTTTCCTCTCAGGTCTGTATCTTTGACCGTCAACAGCACCTAAGTACGCCTTGAAAGATCTAAACCATAACCTCCACTCTAATAGTGGATCTCTCGGTTCTTGTACAAAAAAAGGCGCTGGTACAGTAACACTCTGCATGTTAATAGAAAATCTGTGGAATAAAAATGGTTAAGAAGAGGAAGAAAGAAAATGAATGAAGAAATAGAGGAAAGAAAAAAAAATTCAGAAATTCATTGTTTGTGCAAAAAGGCAGTGAGTCAGAAAATAATGTTTTGTTTTGCAAAGAAATAAAAAAAATTGCTCAGATGGATTTGTTAAAAGAAAAATACATGTGTGTGTATCACAGATATAATTCACAAGATTTCCACTTGAAAAGTTATGTTTTAACTTCGGCCACCAGATGGCAGCATTGCATAACACTGAAGAAAAGAGAACTTGAATAATCCATTCGACCAATAAGAAAATAGCAGTAAGTGAAATACAGGGTTTCTGTGGAGATTGCCTTTTGGAAGAGTTATTCCTTCACGTGTGGCGTGCCGCGGACTGGAAGGACACTGAAGAGGCAGCGTCGACATAAAAAAGTAAGAGCTGTGTGTGTCAGCGCTGTGTGAGCTGTGTGTCAGCACCGTGTGCATATGCGTTACGAGTAAAGAATTATTTTCCAAGTTGCTGGTGAATGGATTTGGTTGCCGGGCAACAGTTAGAATATAATTCGAAACGAGCTTGTGAAGACAGCTCAGCTCATGAAGTTGCGGAAATGCGTGTGAGCGTCCCTCACCAAGGACCCCATCACCGCCAAAGCCAACCTCCATGAAGGAATGAAGGCCGTCGCCGACTGGATGAAGACCAGCCGTCTGAAGCTGAACTCGGACAAGATGGAGGTCCTCATCCTCGGCTCCAACCCTTCAGCCTGGGACGACTCCTGGTGGCCGACGGTACTGGGGGCAGCCCCGACACCCACCGACCACGCAAGCAACCTGGGAATCATCCTCGACTCAACGCTCTCAATCACCAAGCAAGTCAACGCCATCTCCTCCTCCTGCTTCAACACCCTCTGCATGCTCTGCAAGATCTACAGATGGATACCGACAGATACAAGAAAGACCGTCACCCAGGACCTCGTCAACAGCAGATTCGACGACGGAAACGCCTTCTACGCAGGACCCCCGACCAAGCTTATCAAACGACTACAACGCATCTTAAACGCCTCGGCACGACTGATCCTCGACGTACCACGCCACGGCCACATCACCCCCCACCTGAGAAACCTGCACTGGCTCCCTGTCAACAGGGGGTTATCCTTCAAGCTCCTCACCCACGCACACAAGGCACTCCACAAGACCGGCCCAGCCTACTCCAACAGACGGCTCTCGTTCTACATCCCCAACTGCCAGCTAAGCTCCGCAGACCTCTCACTCGCCACCGTCCCACGCATCCGAAGAACAACCACCGGTGGGAGATCCTTCACCCACCTCACCGCCAAGACATGGAACACCCTCCCACTGAGCCTACGCCAGACCCAAGACCTGCTGACCTTCAGGAGGATACTCAAGACCTGGCTGTTCGATCAGTAGCGCCCCCCCCCCGAGCGCCTTGAGACCCTCGCGGGTATGTAGTGCGCTTTACAAATGATTGATTGATTGATTGAGCCAATAAGCACTGTAGAATCTATAATATAAATCAATGTAGATGATCCCAATGTCAATGCCGGGCAGCGTAGGCACAATACTGTGGTAGATCACAATTGAATACAGGCAATGAGAACAGCACTTGGCAGCCGTTGAAGACAGATCATAAATAGTGCCAGACTGTGGTACTGAGAATTCTGGACCCGTGTTATAAACATCGTCGATTCATGACGATTTTGGTATCAGCGAACCGCAAATGGCGAGTGCGGTATACACAAGCATTTTCGTCATAATCGAATGGCGAAATCACCCCGAAATCAGCATTTCCGTCATGAACCCTCGGGTTCCATTTTGTGGACGGCAGCCATTTTGTGGTTGACCTCACATAGCCAAGTGACTAAAGCCGAGAACGAGTCCAAAGGACACGTACACCTTTGCTGACTCCTCTGTGACCTGGGCAAGCTGACTCCACTGCCTGAAGCCGAACCTGTTCGGGCAGTTCCTTTCCCAGTGGCCGAGCGTGATCGATATTAAGGCACAACACATCATAAACCTTTCATCGCACACAAACCATGCCTAATCTTACACACACCTGTCTCTGTTTCTTGCTTTATGACTCGCTTTACGAGGAGGAGGTGCCCGATTTTATTATGGGTCCGTCGATATCTGATGAAAATACTGGGCCTTGCCGGGTAATTGATTGCGGGCTGGACAAACTGAAATGTGGGCCTGTCATCATGACTCTGCTTTTTCTTTGTAGTGAAAATATGTATATGGTCAAATGTAAAAAGAGGAATGTTTGCCTAAAGCAAGATATTGTGTATAAAAGAAGAAGTCGGGCTCTGTAAAAAGAGCAGTCTCCTGAGAACATACATGCTATTGTACTTCTAGGATACCTGTTACTGGTTGCAGCCAATAAATACAATCTTTGACTTCACCAAGAAGACTCTGTGTTTCTGTAGTCTGAAACAGGAAGGACTCGAAGTCTTCGGGTGTTCTCCCTGGCACCGCTGGGTTCTTAAAAACCCGGTACTTCAAGACAACTTCGTTGCTAGGCAACAGAACACTTGTGGAATGCGCCTGTGCCTGAACTGATGCACGAGGAATGAAGAGCAGCTCGCGAGGATAAGCACACAACAGCTTCACTTTCCTTAGTCTTAATATGCCAGCAAAAGTCCCAGTGTGTGCGGAAAGATCGAGGCCGGCACACCCTAAAGTTCAAATGCAGCGCAATTAGACAGGGTTGAATAACTAAGTTCAGATCTCTCTTTGCTAAAAAAAATGCAGTTGAAGGGTTTTACCAATACTAAAAAAAAAAATAGACTGGCACGAATTTGGATATTACTTATGCGGAGTGATAACAAGACGTATAGCTTTTGTTTCATGAAAAAGATGTTGCACTGGGAATAGCCAAGAAACTGAGGAGCTTGTCTTCTTGGATGCCCTGAGGAAGCCCAGATACGGGCAAAACTCGTTGGCTGTATTCAAGTTCTCCATGGAATATGAAATAAAGGATGTTGGGCCAGATGTAGGTCGCCCAATACCGGTCGGTAAAGGCCGAAATTTGGTATTTTCGGCCGTTACCGACCAGTATTTGGCATTTGGAATGTAGGTGGCATGATTGTAGGATTCGGTATTTTACCGAATCGGTAACTGAAGGAATCGGTAACTTACTGAATTCTTAACATACCGATTCGGTAAATTACCGAATCCGTAATGTAGAGAGCACTCAAGTGAGTGCATTCCTGAGTTAAGGATTTGTTATTTACCACCAACTACAAGTTGGTGGTAAATATCGAAAACCTTTGAAAAATCAATTTTTTGCTTTTACAACACTGCGATGTGGCAGACATACATGCCCTTAGGGCAGAGGTCTTCAAACTTTTCCAGGTTGAGCCCCCCCAGCTGAATTTCCCCAGATGTTGGGCCCCCCCACCACCCGACAGAAACCTCGGGAATCCGGCACACCACATGATCGACTGCCATGCGGACACCACGGGCCATATCCGGCAAACAAGCTCAACACAACAAGAGTGCCTAGCAAACTGCAGGCCTGTGAGTGGATGTGACGAAACGACAGAGGCGTACCAGACAGCTCAAAACACAATCCTCCAAGACAAAATGAGTTCAAATTCTCTCCACTAGGATGCCCTGCCTTACACAGGACACAGATCAACAACAACACCACCAACATGAATGTGACGGGTGTGCCGGTGCCCAGCCACACCTAGACTCTCAATCTGTGGGTGAATCCCTGCCACTGCCATCCTCAGGCTGTGCTCCACATCCAGTTCTAAATGGTACCTAGTCTTCAACACCGCAAGTGCTGAGAACCCAATCTCACAAACTCCCCAACAAATAAACAAATACATTGTAGGATGTAAAGCACCATGCACAAGTGAACCAAAGGGAGGACCGCCGTGATGAACCCACTATAGGGAACACACCATGGGTGCTTCACCAAGCGGAACCCAAAACATGGAACCCGACCTTGCCCATGGGGGCCCCGCATTCAAGTAGCAGCTGGACGTCACGCAAAATGTCACACGCATGATGCATAGATCCCACACATGAGCACACATAGAATACAGAACAGTAACACATAGGCAAGGGAGCAGCCAAGCAATTCTAATACCTTCCACTCTGAACCACAGCTCCCATGGCACCAAGAAAGCAAAGGAAGTCATCGCAACCCTCCCCATCCATCATGTACACCTTGTCATCCACCAACTCCCCCACCATTCATTCCGTCCCTCCATCTGAGCCCCATCCACATCCAAACCCCTTCAACCACTTGCAAACCCATCCACCTTCCATCCCTCCATCCATCATCTCACCCATCCATCCCTCCATCCACCCCCTCACCCATCCATCCATCATCCATCCATCCCTTCACCCAATCTATCCCCTCACCAATCCATCCACTCTTCCGCCCATCCATCCACCCACTCATCCATCCAACCATTCACCCAAGCTATCCTCCCACTCATCCATCCACTCCTCCACTCATCCATCCACTCCTCCACTCATCCATCCACTCTTCCACCCATCCATCCACTCATCCATCCAACCACCCACCCTCTCACCCATCCAGCCATCCCCCCACCCACTCATCCATCCACCCAGTCACTCATCCGTCCACCCACTCAACCCCCCACTCATCCATCCACCCATCCATCCCGCTCTCCACCCTCACCCCCCACTCATGCATGCACTCTCTGACCCATCCAGCTCCATGCTCCTCTCCTCACCCATCCATGCACACACCTGCCCATCCACTCTGCCAATCATTCATCCATGTCATCACTCATCCATCCATCCATCCTCCCCCTCTCTCTCCTTTCCCCCCTCTGTCAGCCACCCATCCCTCCATCCACCCTTCACCCATCCACCCACTCATCCACTCATGAATCCATCCATTGACCACTCATCCACCCCTTCACTCCACCATCCATCCCCCGTCCATCCACCCTCCTCAATCACCCATCCATCCCCACACCCACCCCTTCACTCATCCATCCATCCATTCATTCATCCCTTCACCCATCAATACATCAATCCATCCATCACCTCTCTCATCCATCCACCCACCGACTCGTCCACCATCCACCCCCCCATTGATCCATCCACCATTTCACTGATCCATCCACCCATCCATCTACCCTTCCAACCATACACACATCCATCCACTCCCATCCATCCCTCCACTCATGCATCCATCTTCTCTCCCACCATCCATTCACCCCTTCACTCACCATCCATCCCCTCACTCATCCATCCACCCCACACCCATACATCCACCACTCCACCCTCACACATTTTATGATTCAAATTCGAATCTGCAGACCAACATCCCTGAAGACCGACACTTCGGTGCCCACACAAAGATCCTCATCAGTTGAGGACCGCAGACCAGAGCCCACTGTCCCGATTCATGGCCCAAACCCGGATTGCAACCTCTACCTCCCTTCCCAAAATAACTGAAGGACTCCCGCCCCCCAACTCTCCCTCACTCCCAACCCCCTTGAAAGGCTGGGGCCCTGGGCCAGAGCCCACCCCGCCCTGCCTCAAAACCTCTGCGAAACCTTCTCTCCCTTCTGGGAAGAGCTAACTCTCCCAGGAGGGGGTTAATTCACAGAGCTGACAGCTTCAGCTGCAGTGGGAGGCAAGGGGTCTCCTCTGCTAAAACTGAAAGCGTGTCTGTTTGTTTGCTTTCGTTTTTAGCAGAGGAGACCCCTGCCTCGCACCGCAGCCGAAGCTGTCGACTCTGTGAATTGGCCCCCTCCTGGGATTATCACCCAGACAAAGAAACAGGCACAAAGGGAAGATCGAAGTGGAGCCCGCGCCCCCCCTGGGATGGCGCCGCGCCCCCTCCAGCGGGGCGCGCCCCACAGATTGAAGAACCCTGCCTTAGGGTATGTATGTGGGCCACATGTGCCCCCATGCACTATTCAGGGGTGCAACAGGGTGTCAATGTGACACCCTGCCACCCTTGAAAATGTTCCCCCTATTACCGATTCGGTATTTACCGAATCGGTAATACTGAATTGCTCCCCATTCATTCCTATGGGCCTCCTGGCCCATAGGAATGAATGGGAATCACCGAATCGGTAAATACCGAATATTACCGATTCGGTAAAATTTACCGAATTTTTACCTACATACCATTTACCGATTCTGAAATACCGAATCAGTAAAATTCTGTATTTTAGAACCGGTAAATGGAACTTACCTACATCTGGCCCCAAATATCCAAAGATAATCTCTAGTTTATTGCGTTTATGCCTGACAATTTTTCCATCATTTCAGTATATGTTGGTCTGGTTGTCACTCAGATCTTTGTGATTTATGCAGAATTATTTGTGGTTCAATTTGGTGGCAAACCATTTCTTGATGTGGGCAACTGTGAATCTGCTGTATTACTAGACACTTTTAGCAACACGTGATTGTGCATCAAACGGGTCCCCTAGCCACCTTTGTTTGTTTGGAATAATGCCCTGGTTACTTAATGGTAAACTTGATTATATTTAGTCCTTATTCCTCACCCAGTCAATTCAATTCAATTCAAGGATTCTTTATTCGATGATTAAAAATCACCATAAAAGCACATACATATATACATGATTAAAAATTTCATTAAATCATTATCAGGATCCTAATTATAATAATTATTTATACACATAGCAAAAAAGGAAAAGGGGATTTGACACTTTAAAAAAGATTAATAACAATTTTTAGGCATCATTCCTCTCCTCTGGTTACCCTTAATCGGACTATATTTAGTTCTTATTCCTCATCACAGTCGTTATGGAAGGCCCTCGCTCCCTGGGGCTGCAGGCCTCAGAAGACAACCTGGTAGCTCAGGCAGAGGTGTGGGCCTGGTCATAACTTATATCTCCCCTAGGGGTGGGATTATGTCATGGCCAGGGTTTGGTGCTGAGAATGAGGTGGGATCCCCTCGTGAGTAAATATGACTATGACAAAGACTACGGACGAAGGATAACAAAGGTACAATAAACACTTTAAGTAATCAGGGCTGTCTGATTCTCACATGGACTGTGGTTATTACACATCACACCCTCACCTTGTGCTCCTGGGCAGCCTCCTCTATTGGACACACTGTATGATCCCGGTGCTCCCTCGACTCTCGGCAGATGACGCACAGGAGCGTGTGATCCTCTTCACAGAACAGCTGCAGCTTCTGCTGGTGTTTGGGGCACAGATGTTCGTCTTGGGGTTTCTCAGGGGATAACATAAATCTGAACATTTCCACGATGTTTCTCAGCTCCCTGTTAGGTCGCAGGTTATCTTCGCGGGATACTGCCCTGCACTGGGGACAGGAGCGGTCCGAGCCCGGCCCCTCCCAGTACTGACTGATGCAGGAGCGGCAGAAGTTGTGTCCACACTCGATGGACACCGGGTCCGTGTACAACTCCAGGCAGATGGAACAAGAGACCTCCTCTCGGACGCTCTGGAGCTGCGCAGCTGCCGCCGTGACCAGAAAGAATGACGATCACTGTTCCTCCTTCAGCGCTGATTTGAGGTACTTTGAAATACTTTCTTTCAGTTTCCCCGGAAGTTTAAGTTGTGGGAGTGTCGTTATCTGTTGCTGTGGTTTCTTGGTCATTGGAGAGTTGAGAGTGTGTTTGCGTGAGCCTGTGCTTGCTGCCTTCTCTGGGTGACACAGCTGGGTAACTAAGCACCGCGGCAAGTCTCTCTTTTCCCCAAATGCACTGTGTGAGCTCTCGCACGGGAGAGGACAGACCGAGCTAGAATTCTAGTTTTCTTGAAGTCCGCGACGCCGCTGTTGCGTTAGAGGTTGGTTTACACTGGCCTCGTCAGTCGCCTT
Source organism: Lissotriton vulgaris (assembly GCF_964263255.1). Lineage (NCBI taxonomy): Eukaryota > Metazoa > Chordata > Amphibia > Caudata > Salamandridae > Lissotriton > Lissotriton vulgaris. Next base: position 238,376 of record NW_028242580.1, on the reverse strand, counting down.
CTTGTAATATGACAATCGGTGTGTAACCGGAGAGAAGTGCCGATGCATCCGCTGTGCTTTCCCTCACAGAACCGGAGGACAGTGGCGGCACCCTGCACGGGGGGCAGGAGTGGGGCATAAAAATGCCTGACCCCCAAAATGCAACTGCCAGCTTGTCAGAGATTCCTTTCAGATTCAAACTTGCTCTGCCATGCCTATGGGGCTGGAGAGGTCCTCCCACGGACTCCAGTCCTAAAAAAGAAAATCAGGAAACAGTGCTCAGTTTATACACAGATGTCTTTTACTTTGCTGAGGATGTAGAAGAGAGAAACTGCTGGCAGGGAAAGGAGCTGCTCAAGCCAGGTTCAGGGGCTTTTGGAATAGGATAAAGCAACATTGTAATGATTTCACACAGGGCGGCCGGAGGAAGCTGACTTCTTCCCAGCCCTATGTGCCGCGTCCCCACACCAAAACAGGAAGAACATTTGTATCAGTCTGGAGCACCGCACCTCTTAGGACTACAGCAGCACAAGACACACTGGCCACGAGTCACAGTGAAGGCCAGGCTCTGATTCTGTTTATAGTTTTATACAGAAAATTAAATCATACCCATTGTCTGTGCGCAACACAGCATTAGATTGATGAATACGCAGTCACACTCAGCCCAGAGCACCTGCTGCAGGTAAATGGCGGCGGAGCACTGAGCAGGGTGGCTCTGGCACGGTGCTTAATATGACAAAAATAAAAGTGCCAGGGCTCTCGTCAGGAGCCACACATTCCCCCTGCCATGCTGCCAGCTATAGGAACAACACAACTACTAACCATCACACTCCTACAAGTGTGACAATTCGTTCTATTTCAGGCCCCCAAACCTATAAGATTGGCTGGGGCAGCAGATGTATATTGAATGACCTGCTGTGGTCATCTCCAAATTAGCCAGAGAGTGCCACCTTGTGGCAGCTGTCACAAGCGCCGGTTCTGGTATTGATTTTTTAGGACCCTTCCATTCGTTACCACCTCAATGTAAGTTTGCCATTGTGATAATGGATTATTACACCAAGTGGCCCGAGGATAAGTTTCTTGCCAGGGTAGACTCCAAGGAGATTGTGGACTTCATGAAAGAAGTTTGAATGAGAGAGGGGTTTTCCTTATCAATCATTTCCGACAATGGGGTGCAGTTTGTGTCTGCTGAGGTAGAACAATTTCTCAGAGAATCCGCTTTTACCCACCTAAAAAGCTCACTCTAACACCCTCAAACCAATGGTTTGGTCGAGAGACTCAATAGAGTAATTGGTGACTGTGTCAAATGGGCCTTGGCACACAACAAAGCTGTCTCCACTAGTGTAAGAACCATGTTGTGGTTCTACAGGACCACACCTCATTCATCTACGGGAGTATCCCCCTTTGAACTTCTGAGAGACAGGAAGCCATGTACTGAGTTTCGACCTGCATGGATGTCTAAATGGTTTAGATCCACCACTACTTCACAAGAGTTAGATGTAAGAGTCAGATCAAAGGTTGAAAAAAATACTTTGATGAAAGAAAACAGGTCACTAGTAGGGAGTTTGCTGTAGGTGATTGGGTGAAAATTAAGAAACTAGGTTTTGTTAAAAAGGGGGAATCCAAGTTCAGTAAACCTGTGGTTGTGGACAAAGTGTGTGGCAGAGCTGTACGTGTCAATAGACAAAACTGGTGGAATTTAAACAAAGTTGTAAAAGTTAAAAATGTTGTGGATGATTTGCAAAATGTCAATGATGAAGTGGATGTGTCACACTACTCTGTTCCCAGAGATCGAAGTGCTCATGATTCATGCTGTTCTCCCTCGGTGTTGAGAAGGAGCAATAGAGTGATTAAGATTCCTGTCAGGTTTCGGTGTTAGTTCTTTGTCTCTACTTTTTCTTTAGCCTTTTCTTTTCTTTTCTTTTCTTCTCTTCTCTTCTCCGCTTTTCCCCTCTTTTCTCTTCTATTTCCCTTCCTGCTTCGTTCATCTCTCTCTGAGGAAAGGAGCTATATGTAGTGATCTTTATCTTCACGCGCCCTGCGTTCTCACTACATCACGGTGACAGTTATGCTGGTCAGTTGGTGCCAGCCATTTTACACCTGTCCGGCTTCCTAGTCGGACCCATGTTTGGGAACTAAATAAAGACTTATTTACAACAAATTGCCTGCCTGCCTCGAGTCACTACAAATTGGTTGGCTGCTTTTCATTGATTTATACTTGTATGTGTGTCACAAGTTGCTGCACACACACATACACAAACAGATAGGTAGATAGATGGATCTCTTTCTCTCTTCAATTTTAAATTACATTGTGTACATTTATCCTTAGTGACGATTAGGACAAGGGCGGGTGAAGACAGGATAGCGTGGAGAACGGAAGAAGCAGGCAGGATGCCATAAACTTTGAGCAAACATGCTATTTTTGCCAAAGCAAGACTTTAGAATTCCAAATAAATGCCAATAGTTTAATTAGCAAGGCAGGATGCCAGCAGCAAACCAGAAATGGCTACTTGGATATGCAGATGTTGGAAAGAGTATCTCAACAATCTATAATATACAAGCATTGACATAGCCAATAGGTCTCGCCTTTGGGGCCTTATAAGTGTTTAGCCATGCAACAGTTGATGTTGTTGCACCAAGGATAGTGTGCTGCATAACTAAATACTTATAAGGTTCCGAAAGCGAGACCTATTGGCTATGCCAATGCTTGTTTACTTATGTGAGAGAGAGCGCACAGGTGAATGATCTAAAGCGAGAAAGAGATGGTATATAGAGATAGTGAGAGTTATGTGCGCATATAAATGAGAGGTAGAGTGAAGATAGAGAAAATGAGAAGGAGAGTGAAAGAGAGTTAGAGAAAGGTAGAGTTAAAGCGAGAGACAGAGCGAGAGAGAGTTTAGAGATAGGTTGTTACAGTTGGAGAGATAATAGTGTGGTAGAGTGAAGAGAGAGAAAAACATCCTGCGATTCTGGGCAAATCACTTCATCTCCCCGTGCCTACCAAAACATTCCCACGAATCTCAATATGGCTTGTTATAAGTGCCTAAGTTCATTAATTGGTAAAGGAGTTGAAGAAACTGGAACGGATAAAGGTATTGCAGGAGCACATTTGTCAAAATTATGTTAATGCGACCCAACCAGGAACTGAAGGATCTTTCGTGTCTTGCTGTATCCACTAGGATTTTAAATTTCACCGCTGCATACCGTCTCTCCACTAAACTTTATCAGCATCTTCAACCCTCTGGCAAAATGAAACTACATGGTAAGCATTTTGTGACATCCATGAAACCAGAGCAATCCTGTGAAAACGAAATCATTGTTCCGTGTGCCCAAGAATGATGCGGTCAGTTGTAGAATCAGGGTATGCCTGATTCTACTGTCAATAAATCCTGAAGACTGACAAATCATGTGCAGTCAAAGACAATTCCTAATGTTAACGTAAACCAGGTTGGGTGATGGTGTAATTTGAAATAAACAGCTTGGGGTTTTATCGTGTTCATGTGCAGTTTTTCCCAGACACGAAAAACCAGCCTTGCCACTGGTTGCTGATGATCCGAACAAGATAATTTATTCTGTTCCAACACAGAGCAAAGATAAAACGTTTAACCGATACACAGTGTGGGCATATGATTGCACACTTAGGTGTCTGCTTGAACAATGTAAAGTTTAAAAACTCTACTGTATACACCAGAAAGCCTCATCTGACCACGAGGTAAAATAACTAAAACATTCTACTTCACGGCACTACCCATGAAAATTCTATTTGGCTGTGGGTGGCATCTTAGAATGTAATTCTTTTGAAGTTACCACCATTTGCAGCATAATGTAAATTGAGGGTGAGCAGTAGAACGAACATGAACTTCTAAGCCACCGAAGAAAAGGCAGAAATTTGGATGCACTCCTGCGAGATGGTGCGTTCTACCTGGGAGCCTCTTCAGACAATAGGAAAGAACCACAGGATGATCTTGGTCCTGTTCTGCCCTTTGTGGCGGAGACTCGTGTAACATGAAGGACTGTGCAAGGTACAATTATCTCCTTAGCAACACCTGAAGGGACAATGCACCAAACACATCTCCACCTCACCCATGACTTATACAATCACTGTGCTTTTTACACACTCAGGTTCTACATCGCAACTCTACCATGGTAACTTCTCCTGTAAACACAACCCCCTCTGTGTCAGGCAAGAAGTGTTGGGCCTACAATCCTCCCTCCCTTTCCCAAAGCTGTCAACACAACCATGACAACATATAACCTCAATAGCAGACTCCCACAACGTTGAACTGTAGCTGAATTCAAATTCCACTACCTTTTTGTTTCCAACCTTTGTTTCACCAAAATATTCTAGAATGCCAGATGAAGCGATTTTATGTGTGTTGCTATGATGTATGTGTGGTGTCTTATTTAACTAAAGCAATGCAAACAAAAACAACAAGCATTGGCATAGCCAATAGGTCTCGCCTTTGGGACCTTATAAGTGTTTAGCCATGCAGCACACAAGCTGAGATATTACAAACATCAGAAAGTAGATAGAGAAGCTGATCACATTTTATGTAACAATGGCTGGAACCGAATAGTTTCACCCTGCATACCCTCTGCACAGGATTAATCAAGAGCATGAACAACCGATCTGTGGTGGGTGCTTTAAAAATGCAAGACTAGATACAAGTTTCAGAATTCAAGGAAAACATGAGAGGATGTGCATGTGTGACTCACACTTAATATGAGACATGGTAGGCTCTAAACAGGGAGTGGTTTGCTTTGACTCGGGTGTCCAAAAAAAGACCAGGAGGGCTGGATGGTTTTCAGGATAGCCACATAAGATTCATTTCAATACAACGAACCGAGATGAAACCCATTTTCAGTCGGGGATTATCCTTAAAATCTGGCTTGGACCCAGGCCTCTGGACCCAAGTTGGACACCGCCGCTTAAACAGAGCCAACCAGACTAACACGCCTGATCTACGTTTTGTTAAAAGAAAGCCGAGGGGTGAAAACACTTGGAGAGGCAGATATGACGGGGTCGCAGAGCCCTGTATATATGGCCACAGACCAAAATCAACCTGCGTGGTCTCTTTAAAAAAAGTACACACTGCATAATGGAAGACCCCTGGAAAGAAAGTGCACATGCAGCCACCTCTAGTGTGCAATGTTTATCTGGCAAAATACCGAGCACCAACTGAAACCGAAGAGGAGGGAGCATGCCCTTGCACGCACTCTTCTTTATAATACCCGGTACACACTAAAGCCCGCTACCTGGCGCCATTGGTTCAGAGTGCAACATACCCATTGCCGGAATACAAGCCATAGTGCCCTGTGGTATACTCTACTTTTTGGTACTGGCACATAGAGATTTTACTTTAAGAACACAATCCACAAAAGATAAGGTGGGAAACTAATAAATACATTGCTACTAATGATACTGCAAAGTTGCCGGAATTTGTCTTCACTCTTCCTCCCACTGCCTACCCAACATGACCAAACGTCCCCTCACCCTGCAAAGACATCATCGGCAAATGGCTATTAGCAACAGTTTGCCTGCAACAGACATTGGCGACGAAAACGAGCTGTTCCCATAATTGTTGCATTTAAACCATGCCCTGCCAATCTCGGTCCTTCCACTAGAAAAGCGCAGCTGGAGTGACGCTCTTCGAATGACCGAAAATTATCGAAGCTGCAGACCTACCCCTCTCCCCAAGCTGCCCATGTGGCGGAGGCCGGCCCACGGACACACGCCTCCTGCAGGAGGAACATTTTATGGATATAAAAAATCTATGTTGCTAAAACAGCGCGGACAAAGGTTTGATCTAAATTAGTTACTTGAAGAAACTGAAAGAAATGGTTAATATAGGGCGGTAATTGGTTCAATGGTTTGAGAAAAACATTTACATTTGTCAGGTCGCTGCCAGTGGGAAGGAGAGGCAGGGGGCCTTGCTTAAATCCTGCTCACTGATACCGCAAGTCATTACATCTAAGGAAGAGATATTCCAGAGTAGGTAGCAAAATACAAACAACAAAAAAGGATTCGACTTGGGGTCATTCAAGAGGAAATGCAGTGAAAATAAGGAGTGAAATCACACGGCAGCCTCACCTTGCCATGCCTGCTTATTCGATGGGTTGACAGCGATGCCTCAATGCGCGTGCCTCATATTTTAGCACAGGCTACTCTCTGTGGATCAGTGCCTGTGCCCCTTCCCCCGACTGCCTCACAAGCCTGCAGGGCAAACCCATGGCCGCAGGGACAGCAATGCACTGGAAGGCACGCACCTCAGCTGAAGCCCATTTCTGTGTTCGAGACCCTCGAGAAGGGCAGCAAGTTCATCAAATGGGACAAGGTGAGTGAGAGTGGGTTATTTACTGTTGCATCGTATTTTTTTTAATACTTTAATATCCAAATGTCTATTTTCACAGCGCTTTTATTTTCACTATTGCTAGTTCCTCTCAGGTACCTTGTTTGATAGCAAAGGCATTGAAATATGAATGATACAGACCAGTTTAGCTGACTCCTGCTAATTGGAAGTTCCAATGAAATGCCTTTCACAGGTACAGTCAAGGCATATTTTTGGTGGTGGCTTGTTCAGTTTGACATGCCACTTCAAAAGCTGTTTAATTTTATGATCATATGTAATATTTCAGACACCAACTGCTTACATATTCCTGAATCAGGCATCTGAATGTCAGTGCAACTATTTTCTACGAAGATTGAAATCATGGCGTTTTCTTTTGTAAAACCTAAAGAAGATATTCAGAGGTTTTCTTGATAAATGGCCCCGTTAGGCATTAACACAGATTTTGTGGCTTTCTCATCAGTCATGTAGAGGCAAATTATGCCCTTTTTCCCCATATACCATGTGTTCCTAAAATGTAAGTGCCTCCTAGTTAGCGGGAAGTCAATTACACCCTTACCATTACTGTGCTGTTGCTCTGAAGTAAAAATCACTTCTTTCAAAAGCCTCACTTTGTGATTGCCTCTATGTTCAGCACTCGTGCACATTACCTTGCTGTATGCTTGAATATTACCTATCACCTCTTCAAAAACAGAAGGCAGATTCTCTTTTTTGTTGGTAAGATATAATAGAGAATGTTTTCTTTGATGTTTTTTAAGATTGCCTAGTGAGCAACGATGGCCAATTCTCAGCTTTAAAATTATTACAAATTATTTGATACATAAAACTTAAACTGCACGTTTTTCCAACTGACTTGTCATTTGTCTGTATGTTAATCTCTATTGCTGTTTAAGCATGTCCTTTTTATGCTAGTAAGTCCTATTATGTTCAGGCCAGCTTAAACAAATGATTCACTTTTGATTAATCATCCTTTATTCCGTTCCACTTGTAAGTTCAATGTTAAACGCACAGTATCTCTTTTAAGACAATTCTAGGGGCTGATTACGAAGTGGTGTTTGGAACCACCTGCCAGACATGTGGCGGTCCCACCACTGCAATTAGGATGCGCCCGCCATACTGGCCTAGCCACACACATCCTAATATGGCGGACGGTGCCTGCTAGGCCCCACCACCATATCGGTGGCCCTGCTCCGCCCGCCAGGCAATTGGTGCGATTGCCACTGGCGGAAAAGCGGTGAATGGACTTTGTGTCCGCCTCGATACCCACCGCCATCCTAATATGGTGGTGGGTAAATCTCAATGTGATGGCAGAATGATCGCCACCGCTGGCCCGGCGGTTGCGATTGTTCCACCATCGTAATGAGCCCCCTAGTTATTTCCATGGCATGGACTTTTGGATCAAAGAGATCATGTTAGCCTTGTTTCCAAAAATGTAAATACTTACAAAGATGTATCCCATTCTTTCCCTGTGTAAGTGCGAGATGCACTTGCGAGTCCCGCATGATTAATTATATAGCTATTTCCTTTGGTGGTGATTCCACAGTAAATAATTACAGGGACCAAAACACTATGAGTAAAAAAAAAAGGTTTAATACTGGCTACAGTCCTGTACCTTATCATATATGTCATTGGGAGCAATTAGTTCTCTCTTCTTTAATGTATTCCAAAGTTTTGCAAACAGTCTAGCCAAGGATTTGGCTGGACAAGAAATTTTGAACTGACAGTTTGTCTGCAATTGCACAGCAGCCAGAATTGCTGATGAACTCATATTTTTTTCGTATACATATACCTGAATGTTTGTAAATTAAAAGTTAATCATATTCTAGGCGGCTTGTTCATGACTGTTGCTTCCTGTTCATGTCTGTTGCTTTTTAGGACATTGTCATTTTTAGGTCTCGCCTGGCTTTGCAGCGCAAAGCACTGATTGCTATGCGAGGGCTTCTTGTAATTGATACAATTTCAGAAAGGGACTTGAAGCCCCGCCCTTCTCTTCCATTGGCTGGCATCATCATTTAGGGTAAACGTTGGCATGTGATTGGTAATCGGGCTTCTTTGTTACCGGCCTGTCCATTTTTCAGACGGCCCATCTGGACAGGCCTATCGCTGCTTGCTTTACTTCTCCAGTCACTTCGCTACAGCCGCCTGCTAAGTAAAACAGGTAACCGGCTGCCGCGCGTTCACGTTGATTTTCCATTTCAGATGTGTGTCCTGTCTTAATTGAGGCTGCAGCAGTTGCAATGCGAGCATTGCTCGCCCCACAGTAACGTTTGCCTAAAACAATGAAAATGATCCACGCAACAGGACCAGACCCAATTGGACTGCGGGACCCACTGATCCCAGAGCACACCACTGTACTGCTGAGCTTGAGAGTCAGAATCGTGCACCCGTAGTTTGTAAAATAAGTGAGTCAATGGCTTAGCGCATGTTCATTTTCAGCTGCCTCTGCCTTGCTGTGTAATGTTACAGCTGAAAACCTGCAGCCTGTCACACACAGTCTGTCTGTCCAGTAGTTTTCAGTGACGCGCTGCGCAATTTACTATTTGCAGCACTAAACTTTGGGGCCAGTCAGGGTGAGCTGTTGTGACTGACTCTGTGGTGCCGGTCGAACAAATTACTTTAACATCGCCACAGCAGTAACACTTGTCAGCAGAGCCTGGTGTAACACCGCCAGCCTGCTTGTGAGATCTTTGACACTGGCTGCACAGGTAGTGCCACACCGACCGAGGCAGACCGCTCAGAGTATTAGGATCTGAGGTGGGGAGCGTTTAAATAATACAGCCCCTTGGCTGGCTGTGACCTACACGAGTCAGCTGGGGATTTGTCAGACGTGACGGTTTTCTTTTATGTTTATTTATTAGTGACCAGCATGTTTAAGATGCTGCAGTCTTGAAGTGTGTGATACATTCAAAAGTGAAGACAGTTTAGTATTCTGCTTCTCACGAGTGATCTCGCAGTTATGGGGTAATCTTTTAGTTGAGGAGGACGACGTACGTGAATTCATGCAGATGGTTAAATGATGCGCTAGAGGGGATTAGGCATTCTTTAGTTTCAGGGACATTACTTTTATTTTTTTAATAATTTTATTGATAGAACAGTAAGGTACCAAGGTTACAATAAAGCATAAGATGGAACAGTAGAGTAATAAAACGTACAACATCAAAAGGTATTATAGGAAGGAAGAATGTAATACAAAGATGATGAGAAAAAGGGGTAATGAAACCATTTTATGGTTGAAAAATAAGTAATAAGAGTTAAGGGTACTTATTAAAACAGGTAATAGCGGAATACAATTTTTTAGAAATAAGGGATAAGAAGAAAGAAAAAAAATAGGGAGAAAAGAAAGCAAGAAGAGAAAAGAAGAGGAGAGGGGAAGGGGGAAAGATGAGATAAGTAATTAAGGTATGGAAGGGTGGGAAGATAGGAAAGTAGTAAAGGAAATCCAAAGTAAGTCAGATTTGATTTTCTGAGATAACGTTGATGATGAGATAGTAGAGAATCTACGTTCATTGCAAATAAGTTTCCACCACATTAACATACACATTTTAGAATTATCTTTCCAACAAGTTAAAATAACTTTAAATGCAAGGGAAGTGAAAAGATCAAACAGTTTCAACTTTGGTGAGGTGTCAGAAAAATCATCGGACATGGATCCAAGAATACATTTTGAATTGATAGTGGATATTACAATTAAATATTTTAGAGGACATAGACCAAATGAATTTTCAAAATTTAAGAACATTAGGACAGTAATACATTAAGGAGCCTATTCCGATTCGGGAGAAAAAAACGTCGTACGATTCGTATTCGTAGCCGTCTCCGTACGAATGAAAAAAGACCGTCCGAACTGCGTAGTACGATCAGTATCCCGAAAATACGTCCGAATATCAGCGAACCGTACGATTCGTAATCGAAGACCCATACGAAATGGCGTCGGAACTCAAACTGTACGATTTGTAAACATGCCGTACAAACAAACAAGTACGATCCAGACCGGGGACCGAGTATGCGATTTGTACGAGCACACGTAGTCGCGCTTGAAGCATGATTCGTATGGAAAACATCGTGTATGAGTGAGCCACACCAACAAATGCAAACCGCACACCCCTCAATAAAGCGTACGCGAACCCCCACACCTAAAACATCCCGTATCAGCCAGCCGCACCAAGAAATACGAACCGCACACCCCTCAATAAAGCGTACGCGAACCCCCACCCCTAAAACGGCCCGTATCAGCCAGCCGCACCAACAAATACGAACCGCACACCCCTCAATAAAGCGTACGCGAACCCCCTCCCCGAACGGCCCGTATCAGCCAGCCGCACCAACAAATACGAACCGCACACCACTCAATAAACTGTACACGAACACCCACCCCGAAAACGACCCGTATCAGTCAGCCGCACCAACAAATACGAACCGCACACCCCTCAATAAAGCGTACGCAAACCCCCATCAAGCAGCCGCACCAACAAATACGAACCACACACCACTCAATAAAGCGTACGCGAACCTCCACCCCGAAAACGGCCCGTATCAGCCAGCCGCACCAACAAATGCGAACCGCACACCACTCAATAAAGCGTACGCGAACCTCACCCAGAAAACGGCCCGTATCAGTCAGCCGCACCAACAAATACGAACCACTCAATAAAGCGTACGCGAACACACCCAAAACGTCCCGTATGACCCAGCAGCACCAACAAATACGAACCGCACCCCTCCCCCCCACTAATAAAGCGCACGCGAACCCGAAAACCAGCACAAGGAGGGTGCAAACGAGTTGCACAACCCCACAAAACATGTCTCCTGTGTACACACCATTGGAAAACAATGTCCTGGCTACATCCAAACAGGCAAAGAGAGGGCCCAAGTCACACACACCCCTTACAACAAGTCAAGTCAAGTCAAGTCAAAGAATTTGTATAGCGCACTACATACCCAGAGGGTTTCAAGGCGCTTAGGAAGGGGGGGGATTACTTGTCAAATATCCAAGTTTTAAGTTGCTTTCTGAATGCTAGGTGGTTCTGGGTAAGGCGAAGGTAGGCGGGGAGTGAGTTCCATGTTCTAGCAGCTAGGTATGAAAAGGATCTGCCTCCCATGGTGGTCTTGTTGATGCGAGGTACAGTGGCGAGGGCTTGGTTGGAAGAACGTAGTTGGCGGGAGGGGGTGTAGAAGGACAGTCGTGAGTTGAGGCATTCTGGACCGATGTCGTAGAGTGATTTGTGTGCGTGGGTAAGCAGTCTGAAAGTGATTCTCTTATTGACGGGAAGCCAGTGGAGGTCTTTAAGGTGGCCAGAGATGTGTTCGTTGCGTGGGATGTCTAATATGAGTCTGGCTGAGGCGTTTTGGATTCGTTGGAGTTTCTTCTGGAGTTTTGCGGTAGTACCTGCGTAGAGGGTGTTTCCATAGTCCAGTCGGCTCGTGACCAGAGCGTGGGTGACTGTTTTCCTTGTGTCGGAGGGGATCCAGCGAAATGTTTTTTTGAGCATGCGAAGAATGTTGAAGCAGGAAGAGGATACGGCGCTGACTTGTCTGTTCATTGAAAGTGAAGAATCCAGGATGACGCCTAGGTTCCGTGCGTGGTCTGTCGGGATGGGTGCTTTTCCGAGGGCTTCCGGCCACCAGGAGTCGTCCCACCATAAATTCAAAATAAGTCACACCCACAAATGGACCAATAAAAGGGCCCACACATATAGCCCATCATCCATTGCAACATACCTATTTGCACAAAGACACTGACAGCACACCAACAACTGCACCCATACACCTTCACACATACACCCTATCTCATTCACACCCACACCACCCCCTTCACAATCAGACCCACACACCCTCATCCATACACACCATCACCCCCCCAATCACATACACCCCACACCATGATCACACCAAAGAATCCAAAGTTCACTAACCCGGAGATGGAGATCCTTACAGATGAAGTCATCAGAGTTGAGCCACAGCTGTTTGGTGCATTGGTCAGACAGACCAGCATTGCAGACAAAACACGCCTGTGGGCGAGGATTGTCGATAAGGTCAATGCTGTTGCACCCATCAGGTGCACTAGGAGGGATTGCCCGGCCAGGTGTTACGATCTGCGGAGGATGGTCAAGAGGAAGATGGATGAAGCCTACGCCCATGCACAAAAAACATATGGAAATGATCGGTCTTCTATGTGTTGCTGTACTAGAAACTGAGAAAACAGGACTTATGCAAATAGAGAAGGTCCTGCCTTCACTATTTGCATAAGTCCTGTTTTCTCAGTTTCTAGTACAGCAACACATAGAAGACCGATCATTTCCATATGTTTTTTGGGTTTAGTCTATGATGTAGGGAAATGAAATGATAGGTCGTTAAATATATTCCCTTGACCCTCCTTAAATTTGGTTATTGGTACGCCCATGCACACCACACTGGAGGTGGTGGTCCCCGCAGACCTGCACAATACCATCCCTGGGAGGAGAAAGTCATGGCCCTGCTACCACCGGTGGGAGTTCACAGAATTGAAGGAGCCGTGGAGCCTGGTGAGTATACAAACAACTCATGTAACATGGGGGGACTTCCAGCAGTGCCTAACAGTATGGGGGTGGGTGGGGTTGACTCCCAGCAGTGCCTAACAGTATGGGGTGGTATGTGGGTGGGTGGCCATCACTCCCAGCAGTGCCTAACGGTATGGGGGTGGGTGGCTATGACTCCCAGCAGTGCCTAACAGTATAGGGGTGGGTGGATATGACTCCCAGCAGTGCCTAACAGTATGGGGTTGGGTGGCTATGACTCCCAGTAGTGCCTAACAGTATGGGGGTGGGTGGCTATGACTCCCAGCAGTGACTAACAGTATGGGGTGGTATGTGGGTGGGTGGCTATGACTCCCAGCAGTGCCTAACAGTATGAGGGTGGGTGGCTATGACTCCCAGCAGTGCCTAACAGTATGTGGGTGGGTGGCTATGACTCCCAGCAGTGCCTAACAGTATGGGGTGGATGGCTATGACTCCCAGCAGTGACTAACAGTATGGGGGTGGGTGGCTATGACTCACAGCAGTGACTAACAGTATGGGGGTGGTATGAGGGTGAGTGGCCATCACTCCCAGCAGTGCCTAACAGTATGGGGGTGGGTGGCTATGACTCCCAGCAGTGCCTAACAGTATGGGGGTGGGTGGATGTGACTCCCAGCAGTGACTAACAGTATGGGGGTGGTATGTGGGTGGATGGCCATCACTCCCAGCAGTGCCTAACAGTATGGGGGTGGGTGGCTATGACTCCCAGCAGTGCCTAACAGTATGGGGGTGGGTGGCTATGACTCCCAGCAGTGCCTAACAGTATGGGGTGGATGGCTATGACTCCCAGCAGTGACTAACAGTATGGGGGTGGGTGGCTATGACTCACAGCAGTGACTAATAGTATGGGGGTGGTATGTGGGTGAGTGGCCATCACTCCCAGCAGTGCCTAACAGTATGGGGGTGGGTGGCTATGACTCCCAGCAGTGCCTAACAGTATGGGGGTGGGTGGCTATGACTCCCAGCAGTGACTAACAGTATGGGGGTGGTATGTGGGTGAGTGGCCATCACTCCCAGCAGTTCCTAACAGTATGGGGGTGGGTGGCTATGACTCACAGCAGTGCCTAACAGTATGGTGGTGGGTGGCTATGACTCCCAGCAGTGCCTAACAGTATGGGGGTGGGTGGCTATGACTCCCAGCAGTGCCTAACAGTATGGGGGTGGTATGTGGGTGGTTGGCTATGACTCCCAGCAGTGCCTAACAGTAGGGGGGTGGGTGGCTATGACTCCCAGCAGTGACTAACAGTACGGGGTGGGTGGCTATGACTCCCAGCAGTAACTAACAGTACGGGGTGGGTGGCTATGACTCCCAGCAGTGACTAACAGTATGGGGGTGGTATGTGGGTGGGTGGCTATCACTCCCAACAGTGCCTAACAGTATGGGGGTGGGTGGCTATGACTCCCAGCAGTGCCTAACAGTATGGGGGTGGGTGACTATGTCTCCCAGCAGTGCCTAACAGTATGGGGGTGGGTGGCTATGACTCCCAGCAGTGACTAACAGTATGGGGGTGGTATGTGGGTAGGTGACCATCACTCCCAGCAGTGCCTAACAGTATGGGGGTGGGTGGCTATGACTCCCAGCAGTGCCTAACAGTATGGGGGTGGGTGGCTATGACTCCCAGCAGTGCCTAACAGTATGGGGGTGAGTGCTAGGGGAGTGCCAGAAGGCTGGAAGGGGGAGGGTGAGAGGGTTCAAGGTGTAGGGTAGGAGGCTGCACTCATCCCATATGGCCCAGGTACACACCCATGCACCATGCTCAATGCACAGGGAGTGTGAAAGTACTGACAAGATAGCTGACACTGGGCCCTTGTGTGCGCGGCACAAGGCCCTCCTGTGACCAGTGCAAACACTAACACCAGGACAAGGTCAGATATCCTGCACAGGAACTCACAACCACCATCATGGCAGCATGCATCATGGGGGGACAGACACACCACGAAGGACGGCCACTTGCAAATCACACTCAAACTACTAGCATGGCCTGTCACACACACTCCCCACAGAAACAGAGCCTCTGGGGACAGGCAATGGAGTGCACCACTGTCACAATCGTCATGTAACACAACAAAACAAATACTGATCTGATGACGCATCCAAGCAAAAAATGCACAGTGCTGAATCACAAGCCTATTGTGCCTCTCACACAATGCTGTTGCCACAGCTTTTGGACGCTGTGGATGCACTTAAGTAGCACCATGTACCTGGGTATTGACAAGGTGATGCATCTTGGAGAAGTGCCACGTTCTAAAGCCCCGTGCCAGAAGTAGGTGTACTGGTCCAGGGGGGTTGGCAGTGGGTGGCCGTCATGGCACAGCAACACCTCTCAAAAGTTGCTGACTGAAATCAGAAAAATTCCACTCAGTCTCTATCATAAGCATGCTGCATTAAAACCCTGTGCATGCTTGAACCAGGCATAAGGATTGACGCTGCATTGTGCAGATTGGGCCACACAGAGCACAGCTGGATCTGTGTCGTGCTGGCGAAACAAGCCACAGCAATGGCTGTGCCAGTCATCGTAAACAGTACCGAACATGTCAATGACCCCTGAGCACATGTCAATCTGATCCCACAACATACCCATACACAAGTGAACAATGACAACAATCCAAAGCAGGTGGAACAGTGGATATCAAAATTGGATGTTGCATGATAGTGCATTAACAGTGTCTGTCTCTCACACCCACAGGGCAATGTGTGGAAACTACCCCCAACCAGGGGGGAGATGGATCCCAGTCCCAGGCTCAGCCGGACCCTGACCCCACCGACAGCGACGCCTCTCAAAATACCGTGGCTGACCCCAACCAACCTGGCCCCTCTGGATCCCAAACCCGTGCAGCAGCTGGATCAGATACATCTGTGCCAACCACCACACCCATTCCCGCCACATCCCAGCAGACAGCTCGGAGCCCTGCCCATAATCCACAACAGAGCCAGTCTGACAATGAGGGACAAGGTTCGCCGGGCAGGAGGTGGCAGACGACACCACCACTTCCATCACTCATGGGTCCCGTCGATCCGATGTGTCCACAAGCGCAGGCCAGGCTCGTGTGGGCAGGGGTGGTGGGAGTGGCGCAAGGCGGAGGCGAGAACCTGACCAGCAAGCTGCAGGGCCAGAAACATCAAGGCAAAGACCAACACCAGCCACAGGGAGAGAGGAGGAGGAGGAGGAATTGTCTGACGGATCGTCCCAGGCATCGTCAAGGCCTGCATGGCAGGGTCTCACAAGGAAGGTTGGTCGTCCACGGCTAAGACGTTGAGAGGCAGTGGGCTATACACAACTCCCAGGTCACCTGGTCTGGCATCTTGCCTTTGTGTGCAATAGCATCACCTTATTGACTCTCCCACATGGACTTGCTGGTCGCAGTGTGCCCAATGATGCCAAGCACTGTGGCCTGGACTCTGTTGACTCAAACTGTAAGGCATCACATCTCCAGCTGTGAACTTTGGATTCCCCCCCTTTTTGTACAGCACCTACTCACGTTTCCCGCACAAGACCAGAAAATAAATCTAAATACCATATTACTCATTGGTGGAGAAGTCTTGTACCCAGAGTCAAAAACATATGTGTGGGGATATGTATAAAAAGCCAGAGTGTTGAACAAACTGCAGCCATCCACACACTGGGATCTGAGTCCGGTTGAGGACACACATAGGTCACAATATTCCAACAACTACATACATGGATGGCAATACACACCCGTGATGTTTACAAAATGCTGAAGGGGGGGGTGCAATTACAGGCAGGTACAGAAGAGTCCCTTGGAGGTGTACAGACATGAGTAATATGTATGTGTCCACGGAGGGAGTACCAGGATCTGTTTTCTGAGGTATGAGAACTATCAGCCACTTGCAGTTGTACTGTGGATGTGATAAATGGTGCCCAGGCCAAGGGTGGCAGGACGGACTGTGGGCAACGGGGATGGTAGACGTCCATATTAGTTTATTGGCCTGGGCCTGTGGAGTGCCTACTGAGTGTGGCTGAGGAGTATGAAGGTGAACCTGCAGTTGACTGTGGGACTATTGTATGTATCTCAGGTGGACGGTCATGTGGCAGTAGCAGGGGATGTTGAGGATGAGGTGTGTGCATGCACCCTGGATTTGCACAAGTTCTCCTGGAGTCTGGTTCTTGTACTTGTGTAGAGGTTGCTGCTGTAGTTGGGCTGGCTGGTGTCGTTGGCGGCGACCAGGTTGAACACCACCTCATCAACAGACATCACCATAGCCATCCCAGAATGCTATAAGATCTCCCACAGACACCGCACCAACAGAGTGGGAGGAGGAATCGCCATCATCCACATGAACACTCCCAGAGTCACTACCAACACCGACAACACCCTCCCCACGCCTAGCACATGCAATTACAGATCCACACTGACGCCAACAACACCCTCAGAGGAACACTCATCGACAGACCACCTGGACCCCGACCACAATCCATCAACTCCATCGCTGACCTCATCATCACGCACGCCCTCGGCTACACGGATTACATCCTCCTTGGGGACATCAACTTCCAACTTGAGAACAACAGCGACGCAAACTCCACTGCCCTGATCAACAACCTCGTCAACCTCGGCTTTAAACTACTCGTGACGACACCCACCCACACCGCTGGACACACATAGGACCCCATCTTCTCCGCAACTCCACACGTTTCCTTCAATCATACCACCGAACACCACTGGACAGACCACAGATGCCTCCACTTCATCTTCAGTAAACCCACCACACCACCCCGCACACAGGACATGCCACGTCGCTGCTGGTGCAAGCCCACCGTGGACTAACTGACTGCCACCCTCACCCTGGGCCCACCCGCCGACCACACCTACCCCGACACCGCTGCCATCAACCTCAAACAGTTGATCAACGACTGCGCCGACACCCTCACCACACTCAAGACCTCCGCCACCTATCACAACAACAAGATAACCGCTTGCTTCACAGAAGACCTCAGGACCTCCATGTGCACCTGTCGGAAGCTGTAGAGGAGCTGGCTCCGCAACCAAACACCAGGCAGCTACACCGCACACACGAGCACCACCCGCAGACACCACCAACTCATCAGGACCGCCAACAGGACAGGCTAGACAGCAACGCACACAACAGCAAACAGCACATCAACATCGTGATTGAACTCACAACTCCCACCTACAACACCAATGACATACCACCATCACAAGACCTGTGTGACTCACTGTCCACCTTCTTACACCGTAAGATCATTGACATCCAAAACAGCTTCCACTCCGCTACCCCCACACCCACAAACGAGTCAACCCCCCCTTAGACCAACACCCACACAAATAACCTGACCATCCGGTACAACATCAGCGACGAAGACACCATCACCATGGACTCCATCCACTCCGGATCCCCATCTGACACATGGCTTCTCCACATTTTCAACAAATCCAACTAAGCCAGCACACCCGTTCTCCAAATAACAATCAACATCTCCTTCGAGACAGCGACCTTCACTGGGAGCTGGGAGAATGCTGAGATCAACGCCTTAGTGAATAAACAAAAGGCGGACCCCTAATACCTCAAGAACTTCAGGGCCATCTCCCTGCTCCCCTTCATAGAAAGGGTCACGTAGAAGATCGTCAACAGACTGCTGACCTGCTACCTCGAAGACAACAACATCATGGGACCATCCCAGTCTGGATTCCGCAGCAACCACAGCACGGACACCGCCCTCATCACTGCCAACGACGACATAAGCATCCTCAAGGAGAATCAGACGCCCTCATCCTTCTGGACCTATCACCAGCCTTCCACACGGTCTGCCAAGACACCCTAACAGCTCGCATCCATGAAACCGGAATCCAAGAGATTGCCCTGGCCTGGGCCACATCCTTCCTCTCCGGCAGAGCCCAGAGCGTCTGCCTCCCACACTTCCGTTCCAAGACCACTGAGACCATCCGCAGTGTCCCACAGGGATCATCCCTCAGCCCGACGTTGATCAATATCCACATGACACCACTCACCCATGTTGCACAACAACATAGCCTCAACATCATCTCCTACGCCAATTACACCCAGCTGATCATATCCCTCACCGAAGAACCACACACTGCCAAAGGAAACTTCCACAGAGGAATGAAGGCCGTTGCCAAATGGATGAAGGACAGCAGGCTTAAGCACAATTCTGACTAAACGGAGGTCCTCATCCCTGGCACCACCACCTCAGCCTGTGACGACTCCTGGTGGCCAACATCGCTTGGAACAGCCCCAGAACCCACCAACCACGCACGCAACCTGTGGGTCATCCTCAAATCCTCCCTCTCCATGACCAAGCAGAACAACGCCATCTCAGCTTCCTGCTTCAACACCCTCTGAATGCCCCGCAGGATCTTCAAATGGATCACCTCCAACATGTGAAAAACAGTCATCTGTGCCCTCTCCACGAGCTCACTGGATTACGGGAACGCCCCCTATGCAGCTACAACAACCAAACTCCTGAGACGGCTGCAACGCATCCAGAACGCCTCGCCACGTATGATCGTCGATTTCCCCAACTTGGCCACATCACACCAGACCTGAGAGGCTGCACTGGCTACCTGTCAACAACAGGATCACCTTCAAACTCCTCATCCACGCACACAAAGCTCCTAACCACGCCGGATCAGCAGACCACAACGACCGACTCAGCTTCTACACACCCACCCGCAGCCTCCGCTCTACAAACCTCGTACTTGCCACAGTCCCTCACATTGAAAACCACCGCCAGTGACAGATCCTTCTCCTACCTCACCTCAAAGACCTGGAACACCCCCCTACAAGGCTACAACAGACCCAGGACCGGCTGACCTTCAGAAGACTTCTCAAGACCAGGATTTTTGATCTGTAGCAGCCCAGCCTCCCCCCCAGCGCATTGAGACCCTCACGGGCAGGTAGGGGGGGTTCTCAACAAATGAATTGATTGATTGATTGATAGATGGCTTAGCCACATTTTGTGTGTAGGAATGGAGAGCTGTAGATGATAGTTACAATGAGGGTGGTCAGGCTGCTGGTGTGATACCGGATGTGCAGATGTTTGACAATGCGGAGTGTGTCCTTGGTGTTGTATGTGACTCTGAGGGTGTACCTTGTTAAGTTAGACCAATCATAATCCTGGTTTTGGTGTGTGGTCCCTGTGGGTTTTGGACTATCCGTCTATGATGGCTATGTAGAAGTGGTGTGCTGAGGTTGCGTACTACCACGTTACAGTAATGAAGGCGATGTGTGGTGCTGTTGTGTTGACGAGGTAACACAGTGCAATGTGGTGCTGCTGGAAGTTGTGTGTGTGCTGTACGAGGCACATGGCTTGGTTGTATGTAGACGCACTGTTATGTGGGGCTGCATCGTGTTGCCTGTATGAGTTGCACACACAGGCTGAGAAGCTGGCATGGGTGTGTTTGTGGTAGTGTGATACCAGGTGGATGATTGTCTGGTGTTCACTGTGTGGAGGGTGGCTGGAGCACGAGTCTGTTGTGTCACATGAGTCATGAAATGAGCTTAGTGTCTTGCAGTGTGCATACTGCAGGTGCTGACGGAACTGCCTTTGTCATGGAGGTTTTGCAACAGTGGCACAGACAAGCTGCGGCATGCCATAAGAATAGATGGATGGAGGAGTATCTTGTAGGCGTGTGTGGTGCAGGATCTGTCCACTCGGTGCTGCGTTGTGGTTGGGGATGCAGCAGCAGGAATGATTGAACACGTGACGGCAGAAGGGGTGAGACAACATGCAAAACAAGCACACAAACCCAAGGATTATTGCAAGGTACAAAGTGACATGTGTATGTGAAGACAGGATTGTCTGGTTACCCATGGGTCACCGCAAGCAAAATGAGTGAACAATGACCAATGATCATGGGCACAGGATTAGGCACCCTAAGGCCAAGCGGGGCACAGGACACACAGCCTCAGCAGGTGTAGCCTGCACGTCATGTGTAGCAAGCTAAACAACACATACACAACCATGTACGTCACGCACAATATGGTACATTTGCCTTTACCAACAGCATGCATGTTGTCACTGTACACGTAACCACATATGAACAATCATCGTAAACAATGCCATATTGAACGCATGCAGACTGGCAAGAGATGTGAGTTGACAGCAATGAGGCACAATGTACTGTGGGAAACACACTTCCTACACAATAGGATATGTGTGATCACAGATTTTGCAATGAGACAAGATCAGATGCTTGAAAACGGACACATAAAAGGTAGCCTAGTTTGTCACTTAAATGAAGCATGTGTAACGCTCACAAGGCTGCTACTATGCAATTAGATCCATGCGGCCATCAACTAAGTCACAGTGTATGATTGAGGGTCCTAATCTCTGAAAATGTAATGTATAGCAGTGCTACTGACACAAAGCCAACAATCCGTAGTAACCCCCGTGAATCTGTAAGGGCCATGAAGGGAAAGTAGACATCACCCGCAAGAGCCATAAGCAGCTTCTCCAATGAGGAAGGGAATGACCTAAACACAAGGAAGCCCCGCAGGAGCCAGTCATTGACTCTTCAAACTGTACCTCACTATGCTAAACATGACAAGCAGGTGGAACCAAACTCTAAAGCGATTAATGAGGAACAAAGCCACAAAAAAAACCCTACTGTGACCATGAGATGCTGCACGGCACAAGATAATCCTGTGAATAACCTCACTCGACTGGTGCCACTGAGATTTAACATTTGCTACAGCCCAACATTGTGATGTCATCAGTGCAACATACCAGGCATCATGGGAATGGAAAGTTAACATCAACTCAAAGAGAAGGCTAGCGAAGCAGTGTTCTCCACCGGCACTGAGGTAACGACATGACAGTGACATGACATACTGGCACAAGGGGCAATGCATCCATGCAAACAGACTCACAGGACAGTTGACTGAACATGTGGGACATACACTGGCCCACACCACCACAACATGGTTTTTGGGAAATCAAACTGTTCTGGCCTACAAGGTTGAGGGGATGATCCAGATACATCCTGCTGCACACAGTGAGGCTGCAATTCCCCACAGAGGCCATGGTTGTGATGTCCCACACAATGTCAAACCGTAGTATCTACAATGTTTCAGGGTCAAGGTTTACACACATCGATGCATTCACCAGAGTCAAAACTCAACTACAGATGACTGTCAAGAAGGGTGACTGTCCTGTCATGGGAGTGGGGCAACAAGAAGTTTGAGACATGTTAATGTGACATGTATGTGTGGGCATAATTCCAATGGGTCTCCGTGTGCGGAACATTCCTGGTCTTTTCGTGCATTATAAAGCCTTTTTCGATAAATGGAGCAGGATTGGAATCAGGTGTTCACGTGATCTAATGATGTCAATCGTTGAAACTGCAGAAGAATTAGCAGCCGAAGTCAGAACAGAGGTTGATGAATTAGAGGATAAAATAAAAAAGATTGGTAACATAGAAGAGGCTATGAAGAAGATTGAGGAATGTAATAAGGAACTTGAATCATTCTCCACTTATTTAGAAAAATGAAAAAATGACAAATTATTGAAAGATAAGCGGTTCTCTACAATTGAAAACACTTACCTTTACTTAAAAGCTGAATTTTATAAACAGAACCATTACACCGAAGAGAATAGGGACCAACAACAACGAGTGAATACTTTCTCAGAGACCTCTGACTCTGAGAATGAGAATAATGAGGGCTATTATGAACCTGAGGCCAATTATAATTCAACCCAAGGAAGAGGTAACCGTAGACAGCCTTTTTTAGGGAACCGCGGGATGGGCCGGGGGCGCTCGAGGGTCCGCTTTCAGGGTCAACCTAGAGGGAATTACAAGCCTCAGCATCATCACCAGCAAGAGGAACCACAATTCATTCGGGAAACCAGGAACCGGCAGTACTGGAAGCCGGGAATGTAATTCCTATTTTTAACTTAACAAAGATAGAATTAGATGATCCCAGTACTAGATTACTATCTAAAGGTTTGCCATATGTCCCCCATTCTACATTAAATCTCTTTGAACTTTACTGTGACATTATATCTTTCTTTCGAAAGGTTTGTTTGAAAAAATTATTTGCTTTAAATTCATCAGCAGATGAAGAGACTGCATTTGTGAGACCTCTTAGCCTTTCCTCCACATTCAGCCCTTCCCTTGATCAGCTAGGACCAGAAGTGGCCACCTTTGAATTGGTGGTGTTGAAGAAACTAGATCAAGCTTTACGCTTTGTCCCAAAACCTATATACAACTTGCGTAAAGACGAACACCAAGTCTTACTTTCTCTCTCCTCCAATGAGAATTTAACTATAAAAGGATATGATAAGGGTGGCGGTATAGTCATCATTGATACTACCCAATATGAGATGAACATGCTTAAAATGGTTGACAATCCTGTATTCTATAGCCCTGTAAAGACATATTCCACTTTGAATTTGTCTAGAAAAATACACTCTCTTACAAAGCAAGCCCTGGAGGATGGAGACATCTCAAATAAAGAATATGATTTTTTAAATCATAATCAAGGTAAAATGGCATGTATATACGGATTACCGAAAATACATAAAAATCAAAATGACCCTCCATATCGCCCGATAGTCTCTACTATCGGTACGATAACAGAACCCTTATCCAAGTATATGGACAACTATCTGCGCCCCTACATACCCAGAATTGACTCGTATGTACGGGACACAGGCCACATGATTGTGAAAACTGAGGGTCTAGCCTTCAACTCCACCCAAGACTTACTGGTAACTATGGATGTGGAATCTTTATATAGTAACATTCCGCTTACAGAAGCAATGAAAACCACTGCTTGGTTTATTGAACAACATAGTATTCCTTGCCCAGTAACTTTTGTACTTGGCTGCCTGGAAATTGTTCTCACTGAAAACATCTTTGGATTTGGACCCCATGTTTACCGACAAGTTAAGGGAGTAAGCATGGGTGCATCGGTAGCCCCATCGGTTGCTAACATATTTATGGCCGCTTTTGAAAAGAAATACATCCAGAATGAAGTTGCTCCCTTCTTCGAGTCAATCTCCCATTGGTCCAGATATATCGATGATATATTCTTTGTCTGGATTGATGGGAGAGAAACTCTAGAGGAGTTCATTGCATGGATAAATGCAGCAGATCCTAATTTGCGCTTCACTTCACATATTAGTGCCGAAAAGGTGGAATTCCTTGATATTGTTATAATAAACAATCAAGGGAAGTTAAAAGTTGATCTTCATGTAAAACCTACAGCTAGAAATACTCTCCTGCACTACAGAAGTTTTCATCCTGGAACACAAAAAGATAGCATCCCGTTTTCGCAATTTCTGCGTGTCAGACGCAACTGAACAGACCTTGCTGATTTTGACAGGCAAGCGTTAATTATGAGGTCCAAATTTATTGAAAGGGGCTACCCTTACCGGCTGGTGAGACACTCATATAAAAGGGCCCGTTACTACGACCGAGACTGTCTGTTGAAAGTTAAAACACCTAAAGTAAAAGAACAGGTGGTCTGCATTACCAAGCATTCTACTGTGAATGCCAAAGTGAAGCAGATCATAAGCTCTAATTGGCACATTCTCAACAGTAACTGCTCAGTGGAGCAGAAATTAGTTAAACCACTATTTGTACACAGACGGAATAAGAACATTAAGGAATACATTGTACATTCCAGGTTCAAGATTCCAACAGATGAACAGAGTTTAGTGCAGAGATCAATTTTAACTAACAATCCAATCAAAGGAACGTTTCCTTGCTCTTCATGCACATCATGTAAAAACATCATTGCAGGTGAAGAATTCAGCTGTAATGGACATACGACTAGAGCAAAAGAGATGTGGAATTGTAGATCTTCCAATGTGATTTACTTTATACAGTGTCCTTTTTTCTTAGGATACATAGGAGAGACATCCAGAATGATCCAAACCCGTCTTACCAAACATCGTTCTGCCATCAGAACAAAAAAGATTATTGCTCCCATGGTGAAACATTTCATTGAAAAAAATCATTGCCCAGAAGACATGAAATAGCGAGTATTGAAAAAGATCCAAACACCAGACTCTAAAGGTAGAGCAATAATAAGGAAGAAAAGAGAGGTGTACTGGATATTCATTTTTGATATATTTCGGAACGGCCTTAATAGCGAAATCCCATGGGAGAACGCAATCTGTTAATTAGGACCAGTGATACATATTAGGACCATTAAGTATTTATGACCCATAAAATAATTAACCTCACTCAATGGCTAACCAACAGCGCCGACAACCTAGCACCTTTGAAAAAACCTCAAATCAAACTAGGCAGCAAAAACGCCCCCTGGTTCAACGATGATCTTAAGAAATCCAAGAAACTCTGTCGCTCCCTTGAGAAAGCCTGGAAAAAAGACCCAAACACCAGCACCAGAAACGCCTTCAAAAGCGCCACCCGCATACACCACCAACTGATCCGAACTGCCAAGAAAGCTGCATTCAAAGACCGACTACACAACAACGCCCACAACAGCAACATCGTCAAAGAGTTTACCAACCCCACTGCCAACTCCAACGACATCACTCCTTCTCAAACCCTTTGCGACTCCCTAGCTTCGTTCTTCCACGACAAAATTGCAGACATCCACAGCAGCTTCGACAACCAACCCGGAGACCAACCCACCCAACCTTCTACCGTACCTTCACCCCCCTTGAACATCCTTAATGACTGGAACCCAATCTCCACTGAGGACACCATCCGCCTGATGAACTCCATCCACTCAGGATCCCCCACACACCCATGTCCTCACCACATCTTCAACAAAGCAGACTCCATCATAGCACCCTATCTCCAAGACGTCATCAATTGCTCCTTCAAATCCGCCACCTTCCCGGAAAGCTGGAAACACGCCGAACTCAGCGCCCTCCTGAAAAAACCCACAGCTGATCCCACCGAACTCAAAAACTACCGCCCCATTTCGCTCCTACCATTCCTAGCCAAAGTCATCGAGAAAGCAGTCAACAACCAGCTTGCCGCCTTCCTCGAAGCCAACAAATCCCTCGACTCATCACAGTCCGGCTTCCGAGCCAAACACAGCACTGAGACCGCCCTCATCGCAGCAACAGATGACATTCGAACACTACTGGACAATGGAGACACAGTCGCCCTCATCCTCCTTGACCTCTCCGCAGCCTTCGACACAGTCTGCCACAGCACCCTTTTACAACGCCTCAACAACATCGGAATCCAAGGAAAAGCACTGGACTGGATCACCTCGTTCCTCGCCGGAAGAACTCAGAGAGTCCGCCTCCCACCGTTCAAGTCGGAGGCCACCGAAGTCACCTGCGGCGTGCCACAAGGCTCCTCACTCAGCCCCACCCTCTTCAACGTATACATGAGCCCCCTCGTGGCCATCGCACGCCAACACAACCTCAACATCATCTCCTACGCTGATGACACTAAGCTGATCCTCTCCCTCACCAAAGACCCAAACACCGCTAAAACCAACCTACATGAAGGAATGAAAGAAGTAGCCGAGTGGATAAAGCACAGCCGTCTTAAACTGAACTCAGACAAAACAGAAGTCCTCATCTTAGGTACTTCCCCTTCCGCCTGGGATGATTCTTGGTGGCCAGCTGCCCTAGGAAAAGCACCCATTCCAACGGACCGCACATGGAACCTGGGCGTCATCCTGGACTCCTCTCTCTCGATGACCAGACAAGTCAACGCAGTTTCTTCATCTTAAAAAAACATTTCGCTGGATCCCCACCGAAACTAGAAAAACGGTCACCTACGCACTAGTTACAAGCCGCCTGGACTACGGAAACACCCTATACGCCGGTACCACAGCTAAACTTCAGAGAAAACTCCAACGCATCCAAAACGCATCAGCCAGACTCATACTAGACATCCCGCGTATAAACCACATTTCCGGTCACCTAAAAGACCTCCACTGGCTCCCTGTCAATAAGAGGATAACGTTCCGCCTCCTCACTCATGCACACAAAGCACTCTACGAACTTGGACCAGAATGCCTCAACACGCGATTATCCTTCTACTCCCCCTCCCGCCAGCTACGTTCCTCCAACCAAGCCCTCGCTGCGGTTCCACGCATCAACAAATCCACCATGGGGGGAAGATACTTCTCCTAACTAGCGGCTAAAACATGGAACTCCTTCCCATTCACCTCCGCCTCACTCAAAACCACCCAGCCTTCAGAAAGCAGCTTAAAACCTGGATTTTCAACAAATAATTCCCCACCATTCCTCAAGCGCCTTGAGACCCTCTGGGTATGTAGTGCACTATATAAATTATTTGACTTGACTTGACTTGACTAGATAATTGGGACCGACTTTTGAGTTAAAACATTTAGACCCTCAAGATTCATAAAATAATAGTGTCACACCTGGCTCATCGATACATAATATCAAGATTCATAAAATAATAGCGTCACACCTGGCTCATCGATACATAATATCGGGATTTGTACTATTTATATGTCATATCCAACACGAGAACGTTAGAATGATGTCTGAAATGATTACCCTTACTACAGAAAATGGGTTTCATTAGTTTTATCATGCCCCATCTAGTTCTGTCAAAGATTATCGCAACATCTGTCTATATCATCTTGTAGTTGATATAGTAATAAATTGATGCTTTACTTTTCCTTTATTATTATTTCGAACACTTGCGGATCTATGTAGTTGTCAGAATATCAACAAACCAATATAGGTTGTTACAGAGTGGTATTGGTGTTTTCCGCGTATTACGTGTGATAGTCTGTGGTCTGTCTTCTCGTTCTATCACTCCGTCGTATTCCAGAGACGGGAAGTCCTTCTTTTGTATCTCCTTAGTATCTGATACAATAGTCCATTTTTGATCTTTATAAACAGAGTCAAGTATCGTCACATTTTAGATGACGACATATTATACACAGCTGAAGCCGATGACTCCTAGAAACGTTTTATAAAAGCGTCGTTTGCCCATTACTTGAGGTATATCGGTTGTTTGGTGTTGCTTCCAGAATCCCGCTTCTCGCCTCCGGACCTTATGAGCTCTTTACGATAACATAATTAGGTAAGAGCTATGCAACTTTATGTGTTCCATTACGCTATCTAGCAGAAATCTAGTTACGTGTTGGCTTTGTCCGACGGTAACAACTAACATAATGCACCCTTGTCATAAATTATTAGGAACCTGAAAAAGAAGGAATTTCCCCACATCAGGAGGACTTTCCGATATAGCCGGAATCTGCACGGCCATTAAGGTATGCCGATATTTCGCATCCTTCAAGTCTCCTTTATCAATATGGCGTAATATGAAAGGATAATCATTTTTGCCCCATATATTTTCTGTTTCCAGCTGGCAAATTATCAAGTAATCGGCATTCCGGACGGCGAGAGGGCACCTTTCTTATATATATCAGGTATATGTCTTCTCAGTTCATTTGTGGTTATTCATACATAGCGGCCATGGATGTAGTTGAGTATACCATATTGTCACTGAATAAGAATGTGACCTTAAGTACTAAGGGAACCTCGTATGCCAATATGGTGATATATATATCTCTCACCTTATAGACCCTGTTTTTTCCTGGACATAAATTCCAGTACTACAAGTACTCATTAACTCTATATTAGAGCTCGACATCATACAAGGGTAATTACATATTTTTTTGCCGCATATTAATCTTTTTTCAACATGTCAGGAACGGAACGTGATTGTAACAAGGGGAATCCCCGCTCTATGTCTAAATCTTGTTATGATATAGGAACCGGGAAAACGAGTGAAAATAAAAAGTTATCCCTTCGTCTCATCATACACCTAAGGATAGTGATGTCTCTGGGACGCACCGAACTAAATTTAATAGGTAAATGTTATAATTTTCAAAGTAGGCTTTAAGGGCCTTCGCTCAACATCGGCCTAGTTTATCCATCATCATATTGGAGACCCTAATTGTGATATGTTGTTCACAGTTCTGAGACCGTTTATTTAGAACATTACCGTGAAGAAAGAAACCGAGCCATTCAGCTCTGACCTTAATACATCACGACTTTATCTAGCACGAACTGTAAGTATCAAAGACATGGAATTAAGTCCCCCAAAAATAGGCATTGGAGACCCTAATTGTGATATGTTGTTCACAGTTCTGAGACCTGCTATTTAGAACACTATTGTATCTAAATTAGGCATTAAACCTAGTTATAGACATGCTTGAATTAATTGTTTTCTCCTTTTTATAGAAAATTACTATCTTGACTTATGTTTGAATTCACTAAGATAAGCCTTGAGCTTTTCATCCATAAATAGTTAATGACTCCTCTATAGATAACAGGGTTTATGGAAAGGGGCGACCACTCGGTCCCCCCGAACGTATGGTGGAGTACCCCGATCCCCCCGGGAGGCCATCTTGGGCGGGGGGCGAGTCTCGGCTGGTATGCCCGAAGCGGCGTAGCCGGGGCGCGCCTTTTCCCGCCCTGGAGTGGGTTGTCCTAGACGCTGACGCCGCCGGCCACGCCCCCGGGGGGCAGGCGGAGGCGGGTTTACGCCCGCCCGAAGACGGATAAAAGGAGCAACAAGCCAAGAAAGCATCCTCTTGTTCCTGTGCTCTGAAGCTGCACCTCCCCGCTGCACGTGAGCTCGAGACGGAACGAAGAGCCAATTTTGAGCGTTGTAATTTTGTTCTTGTTTTTACAGATATCTTTGTCGGAGAATGCCGGGCAAGAAGGTCGGAAAGCGGGTCGGTACCGATCAGATGCTCCGCATGCTCGTAAAGGAGGTAGCCGAGTTGAAGAAACAGATGGCGGTAAAGAACGGGGAGGGAGGCCCGAAGTGAGTCGTAGGACCAGCACTGCCGGGAGTAGTCCCTAGCGGGAGAGACAAGAGGCCCAAGAGGGGGGCACCTGGGGGGGAGGCCCCGGTTCCCGATACACCGATAGAGGAGGCAGTCCCAGCTCCGAAGGAGGGGCATCCGATCCCCGTGGTAGTCACCCCCGTGGACGAAGAAGATATGCCTCCCGAGTTGGCTGCACAACTGGCAGCATGGTTGGGAAAGGATAGTGAGGGCACCATGAGGCAACTACGGGAATCTAGACAGGCTGCGAAGGCACCATCTTCTGTTCCCCCGCAGGTTCCGGTGGCTGAGATCGCAACAGGCGCAAGTTCGTCGGCAAGTACAGCACCTTGTTCAGGTAAGCGGCTACTGCCGATTGCGGGGGAGGGGTCTGTACCCTCGCGAAGGGAAAAAGTGGCCCAGCATGTTCCACTGGAAATTAAGGAAAAGATTTGGGCCAATAAGTATGTTAACATGTTTTCTTTGCTTACTGATCATTACGAGATCGAGCATGTGAAGGCCCAAAAGGAGTTAATGCATCCAAGTGTTTGGCGCGCAAAAATGGCCGCCTTTAAAGTCGACGAGAACATTGGTACTTGGGGCAGAGCATTTGGCATTTTTACCTCCATTATGGGTGAGCGAAGGCCTGAATTGTTGACAGAGTTGCCTATTTATCAGACTCGTATTATGGAGTATTCTGTAGCGTACGAGGGCAATCAGTGGTTCTGCTATGACAATGTTTTTAGGAAGGCCATGGAACACGACCCAGCTCTAACTTGGGATTGTTATGACTCCATTTCCTGGCAAAAAATGGAGAATTCAGGCATGTTAAAGGTACCATTGTTGGGGGGTAGCGGGGGTGAGTCTTCCCGCCAAACCTCTGGGACACCCTTTCGGACGGGTGCAGGTAACGAGTATCACTCGAAGTCGAGTGGCAACTCAGGTAAAAAGGGGATTTGTTGGAATTTTAACAGGGGAAAATGTACTAGGCCTCAGGGGTCATGCAAGTTTAGACACGAATGTGGGGGGTGTGGACAGTCCTCTCATCCCGAGACCATGTGCAGAGCCAAAACGGGTGATAACGGAGGTAGGGGAAGCGCCAAACAGGTCTGAAATAGTCCGAGGGGCGCCTTTACCTACCCCGGTTGATACCATGGCAATGATTCCTTGGCTCAATGAATACCCGGATCATGTCTCCGCTGGGGTGTTGCGAGACGGGTTTTCGTGTGGTTTTCGCATTCCAGTGGGCGATTTTCAGGGTAAAACGAGTTGTAAGAACCAACTGTCGGTCCTGCAGCATACGGAGGTGGTACAGGTAAAGATTGCGAAAGAGGTGACTCGAGGGCGCGTTGCCGGTCCATTCGATGTTCCACCGGTTGCTAACTTTGTTTGTTCCCCCTTAGGGGTGGTCCCCAAGAAGGACCCGGGTGAGTTTAGGCTGATACATAATTTGTCAGCCCCACGAGGTTTTTCCGTGAATGATGCGTTAGACCCGGAAGTGTGTTCGGTGCGGTACGCATCTTTCGATGAGGCCGTCGCCATGTTGAATCGCCTGGGGCCCGGAGCGCTGATGGCCAAATCAGACATCGAGTCAGCGTTCCGGTTGCTCCCGGTACACCCAGACGATCAGCGTCTCCTTGGTTTCATGTTTCAGGGCCGCTATTACATGGATAAATGTATGCCAATGGGTTGCTCCATATCTTGTGCTTATTTTGAGAAGTTCAGTTGCTTTTTGCAATGGGTATTCACAAGAAAGACGGGTTTTCAGCATGTGATGCATTATCTCGATGACTTTCTGTTCTTGGGGGCAGCCGGGGATCCAGAATGTGGGCAGGCCTTAAAACAGTTTTGTGTCTTAATGAATCACTTTGGTGTGCCATTGGCACCAGGTAAGACTGTGGGTCCCTCGACTACACTCGAGTTTCTGGGGATCGAGCTCGACTCGGGGGAGGGCTGTTTTCGGTTGCCCAAAGAAAAGGTGTTGAAGTTCAGGGCATCCCTTGAAACATGTATTCGAGAGACGAAGGTAACACTGCATCAATTACAACAGACGGTGGGCCAGTTGAATTTTGCCCTTAGAGTAATCCCAATGGCCCGCCCCTCTTCCCGCTCGATTGCACAAGCCATGGTCGGCCTTAAGGAGGGACACCACCGCACGAGGCTCTCGGCAGAGATTCGTCAGGACATGCGCATTTGGTTGGCGTTCCTGGCGGATTTCAATGGGCGAATTGTCTGGAACAAGCCGGCGGTGTCCTCCGAAGAGCTGGGGCTGTGGACAGATTCGGCGGGGAGTGTAGGTTTTGGCGCCATATTCGGTACACAATGGTCGGCTCAGAAATGGCCGACATGGTGGCATGAGTGCGGGTTGACAAGTAACATTGCTTTCCTCGAACTCTTTCCTATTTTGGTGGCCCTAAAAACATGGCTTGAGGGGTTCCGAGATCACTCTGTGGTTTTCTGGTCTGATAACATGACCGTGGTTGAGTGTATCAATAGTCAGGCAGCTCGTTGCAAATGGATTCTGAGACTGCTGAAAGAAATTGTATTGTTGTGTATGCAGTTGAATGTGCTCTTTAGGGCGCGACATGTCCCAGGGGTGCTGAACCATGCGGCTGATGCGCTTTCTCGTTTCCGTATGCAGGCCTTCTGGGGTTTTCTGCCCACAGCGGACCCGGTGGCGGCACCCTTTCCCGAAGCTCTCTGGTCTCTCGGTGCCCCGAACTACAAAACCTCGTGGGAGAGAGTTTAGCACCCAGGACAAGGAAGGCATATGAAGGGGCGTTCCGTTCCTATTGGTCCTTTTTGGGTTCTGCTAGGAGGGAGCTTTGGGGACAGGAAGAGCTTGTTGTACAATTCTTGCTGTCTTTACATCAGGCAGGCAAATCTGTAGCTAGGGCCCAGAGGCATAGGGCCGCCATTTCTTTTATGGCAAGGGCTCATGGGATCCAGGACCCGACAGCGTCTTTCGTGGTTCAGAAAGCGCTTCGTGGGTGGCAACGCCTTGAGGGTCGCAGAATAGATGAGAGGCGCCCGATAGGTCTGGATAGGTTGGCCCTGTTGTTATCCGTACTCCCTGCGACATGTTCATCCCAGTATGAAACAGGGTTATTCCGGGCCGCCTTTGCGTTAGCATTTCATGGGGCAATGCGGGTAAGCGAACTGGTGGCGAAGAACAAGCGGGATACGATGGGGGGACTGTGCCGAGAGCACATTCAGGTAAAGAGGGAAACGATGACTGTCTCGTTTGTCAGGTCCAAGGCCGATCAGGGTGCGATAGGGGATTGTGTAGTCATACATCGTATTCCCGGATCTCCCATGTGCCCTGTTGTTTGCGTAGAGGAATATTTAGCGCAGAGGGCGTCCTCATGGGGGGGGACCTTGTTGAGGCACGCTGATGCTACCCCACTGACGAGGTTTCAGTTCCAGCGGGTGCTTGCGATGGCAATTTTGGCCGCGGGCTTGAACCCCGGCGAGTTTGGGACCCATTCCTTTTGGATAGGGGCTGCTACTGAGGCTACAGCCAGGGGTCTGAGTATAGAAAAAGTGAAACGTTTGGGGCGTTGGTCCTCGAATTGTTACAAAAGGTATGTGCGATTGCACTTGTTGTGAAGCTGCTATCATGTACTCACGCTTCTTGTTTTTGTTTGGTTTTACAGTTTCGCAAGCTTACGAGGCGGGGCGGACTGTGCAGTCGACCCGACACCTGGGAACCAGCGGTCAAACATCACCGGCTGCGAAAAAAGTGGTGTGGGTCGTTGGCCACTCATACGTGAGGCGTGCCGCGGACGTATTCGAAGCAGGTGACATGATTCACATGGCTGGGGAATACGGGTACAGGGTGACCTTCTACGGAAGGGGCGGGCTCTGTATTGACCAGTTTCAATCCTTTTTCGAGGGTTTGTTAGGGCGGACAAGGTCACCGCCGTCTATAATCATAGTCCATCTTGGGGGTAATGATTTGGTGACCACTGGTAGACGACTGCTTCTCGAGGCAATGCTTTCCACTGTAAGTTGGTTGGCGAGAAGAGTTCCAGGGTGCACAATTGCATGGTCCCATATGATTCCACGAAAAGTGTGGCGGGGGGCGATTTCTGTTTCTGCTCTAAATCACTCAGTGAAGGAGGTAAATAACAAGTTGGGTAGATTGTTTCGTTCAAGTGCACTGCATTCTATTCCGCATGGTTGTATCAAGGGGGACAGTATGTATTTGGGAGATGGGGTCCATTTGTCCCGGGTGGGGAATGAGATACTCATAGGAGACCTCATAGCTTGGTTAAAGAGTTTAAAACATGACCTTTAGGTAGGAGTTGTTGTGGGGGGTCCGGATAGCCGGTCAACTATCCGGCCTGTGGCGGTAAGGTCATGATCGGTGAGCAGTAATTGGAAGATCCCTATGGGGGGGCGTCACCCATTACAGATGGGAGCGCCCGGGGGAGGTGGCCATTGGCCCCTCAACGGGGAGGCGGTCCCTTCTAAGGATGGGCCGCCGAAAGAAAAGGAAAGGCGGTCAAGGCCCCTTCCTTGATAGGAGGGGCTAAGGCCCCTCCTGGGGAATTTCCCGGGGCCAGGACACCTGCGACGGCAGATGTGGTAAGTTGTGTGGGGTGGGGAGGGGGTTTACGCTACCTTCTAGACACCTCACACGAGTCCTCGGACGACCTTTAAATGGCGTCGAGTTCATTGGGGCCCCCGTCAAGTCAAGGGAAATTTGTAGATGCATTTGAGGTACAGCCTCTGTGCGGTCGCCCCTCCCAAGTGGGGGGGGTAATTCTGGTTTAGGGATCTGACACCGGTTACGACCTTGCCGTTGGCCCTTAACGTTAGGATGTACAATTTCAAGTTAAATGTTTTGTAGGATGTTAGTTCGGCTAGGAGAACCTTTGTATTAGAAATATGTTAAGGTTAGCCAAACATCGTACTGTGGAAATGAAATTGTACATAATATGAAACTGTTATTTTAATGTTTTGATTTTGTTTCATATTTTAATAAATACGGCCGGGAGGGTCACTCCCTCCCGCCTTCCAAAAGTTCAGAACCGTTTCCAGTTTCCCATCCTTGGGGATTGCGTCGAGAGGGGGTGGCGGGTATCTCAGCCATATGGAAAGGGGCGACCATTCGGTCCCCCCGAACGTATGGTGGAGTACCCCGATCCCCCCGGGAGGCCATCTTGGGCGGGGGGCGAGTCTCGGCTGGTATGCCCGAAGCGGCGAAGCCGGGGCGCGCCTTTTCCCGCCCTGGAGTGGGTTGTCCTAGACGCTGACGCCGCCGGCCACGCCCCCGGGGGGCAGGCGGAGGCGGGTTTACGCCCGCCCGAAGACGGATAAAAGGAGCAACAAGCCAAGAAAGCATCCTCTTGTTCCTGTGCTCTGAAGCTGCACCTCCCCGCTGCACGTGAGCTCGAGACGGAACGAAGAGCCAATTTTGACCCACCCACCAGCCCCTGAAGACAGCAAGTGGTTTTTAAATAAAGTTTTGATGTGGTAATTCTATTTTCTTGCAGGTTGTGATGATGGACGTGTTTTTTGTGTATGCAATAAAGAGAATGATTATCTAGAGTATGTTTTGTGAATAAAGTTTTGCACTAGTGTTGATCAGTAATCATACGTGAAGTAGTTATGGTTGTCTTTTAGCAATCTTAGTTAATTGTCGTATTTATTTTGGTCGGGCGGTAAGGTCATGATCGGTGAGCAGTAATTGGAAGATCCCTATGGGGGGGCGTCACCCATTACGGATGGGAGCGCCCGGGGGAGGTGGCCATTGGCCCCTCAACGGGGAGGCGGTCCCTTCTAAGGATGGGCCGCCGAAAGAAAAGGAAAGGCGGTCAAGGCCCCTTCCTTGATAGGAGGGGCTAAGGCCCCTCCTGGGGAATTTCCCGGGGCCAGGACACCTGCGACGGCAGATGTGGTAAGTTGTGTGGGGTGGGGAGGGGGTTTACGCTACCTTCTAGACACCTCACACGAGTCCTCGGACGACCTTTAAATGGCGTCGAGTTCATTGGGGCCCCCGTCAAGTCAAGGGAAATTTGTAGATGCATTTGAGGTACAGCCTCTGTGCGGTCGCCCCTCCCAAGTGGGGGGGGGGGTAATTCTGGTTTAGGGATCTGACACCGGTTACGACCTTGCCGTTGGCCCTTAACGTTAGGATGTACAATTTCAAGTTAAATGTTTTGTAGGATGTTAGTTCGGCTAGGAGAACCTTTGTATTAGAAATATGTTAAGGTTAGCCAAACATCGTAATGTGGAAATGAAATTGTACATAATATGAAACTGTTATTTTAATGTTTTGATTTTGTTTCATATTTTAATAAATACGGCCGGGAGGGTCACTCCCTCCCACCTTCCAAAAGTTCAGAACCGTTTCCAGTTTCCCATCCTTGGGGATTGCGTCGAGAGGGGGTGGCGGGTATCTCAGCCATATTGATGAATCTATAAGAGAATTAGTAATCTGTGTCCTTCTTTCCCTGAGACAGTCCCCACTGCCCCCTGTTCTCCTTCTTCTTCCCCCCCCCAGCTGTCCTGATAATTGATCCTTTTTGGTTGGAAATATACAAGGAATTGAAATGAATGTTGAAATTACTTTATTAGTGAACTTGTCTCAATATAAGAGGTCTATATAAGGCTACTTGTCTATTTTATTATGTTCTTCCTAAAATTGAATTGTTCTTTTCTAATTGTATTTCTCCTTTGTTTTTTATCTTTTATTCTTATAACTTCAATTTATAGAAAATACGTGGCTCATCCAGAAGAAGGCGCTGGTCGCCGAAACGCGCGTCGAGAATTATTGTGCCACTTTTTACTTAAAAACGTTTTATTGTAATCCAACTTTGTTTTGCTGTACCCATTTGCATTAATGTACTGTAATTAATTTATTTGTCCATATACTTTGTTTGACATGTAATTGATGTTTTTAAATACAAATGTTAATAAATATTAGAAACTGACCTGATTGGTAGCTTTTCCTCTTCTAATATCTCACTTAACAAGTTCAAAACACTGATTGCCTCGGTTGTTTTATGCCAATTGTTTACTAATCCCTGACCTAGGAATCATAATATCTATGCCTTCAGGGGGTCCTTGATAATTAGACGTCATGGTCCTACAACATGCGCATGAACATTTACCACACAATTGAAACCATACCAACACAAAACAGCCTGTTTGGAATCCTTACCCAAACTGACATTTCAACATGTCCGTGCATGTACCGCTGATTCGGCTGACGTTGCTATCATCATGAGGAATAGCAGGAGGACTAAGATAACACAAACGGACAACAGGCAGGGCGACCTAGGAATGACAGGCACACAAGGGGTCACTTTCAGAATATTTTCATTCAGACATGGTCATGTATAATACACTAAGAATGTAGTACACTTGTACATTCCAAGTTCACACATTGCACGTATATGTGTGGCATTACATCAGCACTTGTGTGACACTGCATAACAAACATCAAAGTGACATTGCCTACAGTCAGCTGGACACACAGTATGCAACACATGCCACTCGATGGTACAAGCTTGCACAATATTTTCCTTGGACTCACCATTATGAGAAGAAGTTGCGTATGAGCTGACTCCGGATATCATCCTCCTCCTCCTCATTGCTTGCATCCTGGCCAAGGCCTTCATCCTCAATGGGTGAATGTTCCAGCTCATCAGCATCCAGGATGAGTGGCACAGCCTTCTCAACTCATGTTGTGCAGCATGCAGCACACAATGAAGATGTTACACACCTTGAGCGGGGCTTATGGGAGGGATCCGCCAGTCTTGTCGAGGCACCTGAACCGGCTCTTCAGGAGTCCAAACGTTCGCTCTATCACTCGCCTGGTCTGCCCGTGTGCATTGTTGTACCGCTGGTCTGCAGCTGTTCTGGGGTTGCGGAGCGGAGTCATGAGCCACGGCATGTTGGGATGTCCTGCGTCTCCTACAAATTGACATCATGGCAATGAGTGTGTAATGTGATGCAGTTAGAGAATAAATACAATTGAGACATACATGAGAAACAGAGTTTACCTACCAACAAGACATGCCCGATGGTTGCGCAGCTGCAGCATCATCTGTGGTACCCTGCTACGACTCATGATGAATGCATCGTGGCACGATCCTGGAAAACGTGCACAAACATGTGAAATCAGCATGTTAACATGAAGTGCGTTCAATTGAAAATTGATTGCATCCCTGGAGGCACACCAATAAGGAAATACTTCCTAATCCAATGCTTGAAAAAATGTTCATTAGGCTGAATTGAAGATGATGAAATTCAAATTTATTGCTTCATATTTATGATTTCATTCTTGTGAATTGTATTGTTAATTCATACAATGATTCATAGTTAATCCTTGCATTATTGTTATTAGCTCCAATGCATTTTGGGCAACCGCCCTTCATCTGGGAGCATATCTAGTTGAAGATGTCAAGAAGGATCATCTTGCACAGTGGTACTCAAAGTACGGCCAAGGGGCCGCTTGACCTTTTCATGAGGCCCCCCCCTAGTGAACAGTAGCACAGGATACTGTTTACTTACTGATTAATAATAGAATGTTTTTTAAATAAATGGGCAAGCATTATTTACAGGCTTACTGGCGTTATGAAGTAAGTAGGTTGCGTTCCTGCCCCACTTAACTTTAGGAAACATCTTGCAACACGTGTAAAAATAGGATTATGTACCTTCAAAATTCAAAAAATTGTATTTCATTTACATGCAGAAGCTTTTTACCATACCACTGCATTGAGAGTTTTTTTTAAGTGATAGTTTTGAAACATGAATTTAGAAGGAATTTAGAAACATGCATGCTTCTCCACCGCACCCTGACAACAATGCCAATAGCGAACTAAGAGGCAAGTTTGTGTGGAGGGAGTACCGGCTACAATCTCATCCAATTCCCCTCTTCCGGTTTGGAGACCGGAG
The DNA here is from genome assembly GCF_964263255.1 of Lissotriton vulgaris. Taxonomy (NCBI): domain Eukaryota; kingdom Metazoa; phylum Chordata; class Amphibia; order Caudata; family Salamandridae; genus Lissotriton; species Lissotriton vulgaris. The sequence continues at coordinate 199,827 of NW_028242580.1, read as the reverse complement.
AGGACGGAGTCCCAGCACTCCTACTTAAACAGATGCTTTCTCTTCCGAGCAGCAGACGCGAGCTGCATCTTTAGCTGAGTGTGTTATTTTGGTTGTTGGGTGTGAACTGCATCTGTTTACCTTCTTCACAAGTATTTTTAAAAACAAACTCTTTGCCTCACTGCTCCTTACCTGCACCCCGACCCACACTGCTCCCCGGTCCACCACGGGTCCTTGTCCCGTTTGTGTGGAGGGAGTACCTGCTACGATCTCATTCAATTCCCCTCTTCCGGGTTGGAAACCGGAGAGGGCGGAGTTCCAGCACTCCCCTGACATTCTTGCGGCACTCCCCGACAATTATCATATCCTTCAGGCCGACAGACCTGCGGGGAAGGTTGGAGATGGGGTGGCAGCCATAATCAATCAGAAACACAAATTCACTTCTTTGGTCTCCTTAGGCATCCCTTTAGTGGATAGCCTTTTATTAAAATTTGAGTCTCATGAGCTTTCATTTATCTGTGCTTTACTTTACAGGCCCCCAGACCATATACCAACATTTCCCCAGCTGGTAGCTGACAGGATAGCCGAGATAGTGGTTAATAATTCCCGAGTCTTAATTGTCAAGGACTTCAACTATTGGCCCAATGATGCACATGAAAGCCCCTGCTCTTTCAAATTTACAGAACTTTTAACGGGAATGAATTGTACTCAACATATAAAGGTTGCCACCCATGTTAAAGGGCATACTCTAGACCAGGTTTGGACGGGCAGCTTGGAAGTTTTCCATCTACAAGTGGCCCCGTGTACATGGTCGGATCACCACCTTGTCACCTTTCTCATCCCTACTGCCCGTCTCAACATCACCCCTCCGTTAGGCAACTTTTTAGCTAGAAACTGGAACCGAGTGAATATGGAGGACTTTTGCTCCTCATTAACTGCCTCGGCCCATACTGCCTCGGAGGAGTCCCCTCATATTCAAGAGGAAAATTTTAATTCCTGGTTGGACTTGGCCAGGGATAGTATAGCACCCTCTGAAGAAAATTAAAATAAAGAGGCCCCATGACGCACAATGATTGTTCTCAACAGAGCTGAAGGCAAAGAAACTAGCCTTGAGGCAAGCGGACCGCAATTGGCGACGTAATTATTGCCCTACTTTTAAGGTCATCTTCATGTCTCTAGTTAGAGACTATAAAACAACGATTCTTCTGACCAAGGCAGAATACTTATCTTCTAAAATACTGAACTCAGCTAATAAAGCCAAGGATATCTTTTCGATAGTGGACAAACTCTCTAAACTAGATCGAGTTATTGCAAAACCCACCCCCTCTCAATCTTTATGCAACTCACCTAACCACTTTTTTATTGAGAACATTGTCACTATCAAGGCTAGTATCGCTAAATCCATAGACTCTTTGCCTCTTTTATATTGCGGCACAAACACTGTTTCTCTGGATTACTTCCCCCCTGTCACTAGAGAAGCTTTCTTTGGCCTACTTAAAAAAATTGGATCTGGCTCCCCTATGGATAGCTGCCCCCCCCCCCCCCAACATCCTTCGGGAAGTTTTTCTACACTGTCTGGATCCCCCTTTATTGATCATTAACTATTCCCTTGACCAAGGGATTGTCCCAGATTTATCTAAGATGGCAGAAGTTGTTCCTATTCTTAGAAACCCCCACCCCCCTTCATCTCTCAGAGGTACCCAAGCACCTATTACCGTTATCCCTGAGACACCTTCGCCCTCGCAAGCTACCATGCTACCTCTCTGAGGAGGAAACCCTAACCCTCGTCCTCTCCTACAACTCCACCCTTGCAACCCCAAGTCCTCTCGAACTCAATGAAAAGGAAATCCTTGCCATCCTCCAGGACTATAACCCTGCCCCAGCTACCCCAGGCCTACTAGAGGTGAGTGCAGAACAGACCATTTGCACGGTCACTATCAACCCAAACAGATCAGCTGCCCTTAGTAATAGAAGTGTGGTTAAAAGCAATCTAACACCTGCCCGCCCTGACTCCCAACACTCCCTCCGACCCCTCTTTATCCGGTCTCTTAATCAACTGCCGATCTGCAGTCAAGCATGCTGTAGATATTGCCGATCTCATTCTAAACAATCATTTTGATTTAGCCATTCTTACAGAATCATGGCTTAACAAATACTCATCTCCATGCCTCGGCCTCTTAGTCCCTCCATACTATAACATTACAAGGCTGGACAGGCAATCTAGTAAGAAAGGAGGAGGCATCGCCTGCATCTACCACTCTAACCTCCTTGTCACGGAGCTCTTGGCGGATACCACCGACTTCTGCGAATACCTCGCCCTCTCCATTTGCAGCAACTCCACCCACCTGTGTAACCTACACATCTTCTACCACCCCCAGGGAAAAACGATTCCTTCACTGACCACCTCATGGAAATCATCACAGCTAAAACTTCCTCCAAAGCTAAAGATATTTTCCTTGGTGATTTTAACCTACACTGGAACGACCCCAAGGATCCTCATGTCAATGCCATCAAAAACCTCCTTGTCGATCAAGCCCTGCCCCAATCCTGCTCACTCCCAACTCTCTCAAAAGGGCCCACTCTTGAGTGGATCATCTCTAAGGAATCAACAGTCAAGCTCATCTCCATAGACCCTTGCAACTAGTCCGACCACCACACCACATCCCCTTCCTATTATCTTGCACCCTCAAGACAAAGGCACAGCAACCGGTGATTCCCAAATGCTGGATCAGAGACACCAGGAACCCAGACCACAGGGAACTAGAGGTTCATTGCAAATCAGACCTCCCCCCACCCTCGTTTACCACTATGGTTAGTGACCTCAATGATCACTATTCTACTACTATATCGAACATTTTGGATGATCTAGCCCCACTAAAACTAAAAAGAACCCAAATTAAAGACCGAAGCCCCTGATTCACTGGGTCTCTCAACAATTAAAGAAGATCCCTCCGGCAAGCCGAAAAGATCTGGAGACAACACCCATCTGCCGCCCATCTAAAACTACTTCGCCAGGCCAGAAATGCCTATAACAAGAACATCCTCACCTCAAGAAAACTGGAGAACACCAAGAACAGGCCCCACAAACTCTTCGAACTGGTCAAACACCAATCCAGTAAACTGGCCAAAACTTTGAAACCCCCAAGTCTCCAATCTCATCCGATGAATTCTCCTCTTACTTCACTGGCAAAATCACAGCCTTAGGAAAAGAACTGAGAACGGCCACATACTCCCAAACCCTTATTGACCTACCTGATCCTTCCACGCCACCCACCATCGCTTCACCTAACAATCAAGCACACTGGTCCGACTTCAAATTCTATGCAGAAGACTCCATCTCAAAAATCCTATCCACCTTAAACCCTAATAACCATTTTAATGACCCGCTCCCCTCCAACTGCCTTGCTGCCATCGCCCAATCAATTATTCCAAGCTGGACTGCAATAATTAACGACTCTCTCCGGCAGGGATCGATCCCTGATTCTTTGAATGAAGGCCGTCACCGACTGGATGAAGACCAGCTGTCTGAAGCTGAACTCGGACAAGACGGAGGTTCTCATCCTCGTCTCCAACCCTTCAGCCTGGGACTACTCCTGGTGGCCGACGGCACTGGGGGCAGCCCCGACACCCACCGACCATGCACGTAACCTGGGAATCATCCTCGACTCAACGCTCTCAATGACCAAGCAAGTCAACGCCGTCTCCTCCTCCTGCTTCAACACCCTCCGCATGTTCCGCAAGATCTACAGGTGGATCCCGACAGATACAAGAAAGACAGTCACCCAGGCCCTCGTCAGCAGCAGACTCGACTACGGAAACGCCCTCTTCGCAGGAGCACCGACCAAGCTCATCAAACGACTACAACGCATCCAAAATGCCTCGGCACGACTGATCCTTGTCGTACCACGCCACGCCCACATCACCCCCCACCTGAGAAACCTGCACTGTCTCCCCGTCAACAAGAGGATATCCTTCAAGCTCCTCACCCATGCACACAAGGCACTCCACAAGACTGGCCCAGCCAACCTCAACAGACGGCTCTCCTTCTACATCCCCAACTGCCAGCTCCACTCCACCGACCTCTCACTCTCCTCCGTCCTGCGCATCCAAAGAACAATCACCGGTGAGAGAACCTTCTCCCACCTCGCCGCCAAGACGTGGAACACCCTCCCACTGAGCCTACGACAGACCCAAGACCTGCTGACCTTCAGGAGGATACTCAAGACCTGGCTGTTCGATCAGTAGCGCCCCCCCAGCGCCTTGAGACCCTCGCGGGTATGTAGTGCGCATTGCAAATGATTGATTGATTGACTGATTGAAAGCTGGCCAAGTCCTCCCCATTTTGAAAAAACCTTCGCTGGATCCAGCCTCCCCCGATAACTTCAGACCTATCTCCAACATCTCTCTCTCTTAGCCAAAGTGTTGGAGAAGTGTGTGCAACAACAGCTAAATCAACACGTCAACAACTTCCACCTACTAGATGACTTCCAATCCGGGTTTAGACCTGGGCACAGCACCGAAACCACAATGCTCCACATCGTTGATGAGGCCCTCCGAGCCCTAGATCAAGGCAAAACCTGTCTCCTAATCCTCCTAGATCTATCCTCAGCCTTCGACACGGTCAACCACGAAATACTCCTTGAACGCCTCAAACTAAGAATGGGATTGGAAGGCTCTGTTCTAAAATGGTTTAGATCCTTCCTACAAAACCGATCACAGAGATTCCTAATTAACGGTAACCTGTCTGTTCCCCCTCTGGTCACGGTCGGAGTCGCTCAAGGATCAACCCTGTCCCCCACCCTCTTCAACCTTTATGTAGAACCGCTTACCAATGTTCTACGCACTGCAAATATCTCCTACCATATGTATGCTGATGATACCCAGATCTACATCAAAGTCTCTTCTATTGAGGAGATCCTCTCCCTGAATGAGGCAGTGAAACTGACTGTCCAATGGCTTGCCTCCAATCATCTTAAATTGAACGAAAAGAAAACTAAATTTTTCTTAATGTCCCCAACAAAAATCAATCCTGAGCTTCAGCTACGGATAAAATCCATCACAGCCTTAAACTGCCCACCAAATCTCTGGGAGTAACCTTGGGCAGCAATCTAAACATGCAAGATCACATTAACTCGATGGCTAAATCAGCCAGGTTACACCTGAGCTACCTAAGGATACTGAAACCCTTCCTCGACGCTCCTGACCTAAAAATGGCATTCCAAGCACTTGTCATCTCTGTACTGGATATGGCTGTTCCACTCTCCTTCGCACCTTTGAAAGCCTGCCTCAATGAGACCGCCAGACTACTTACCAGCACAAGGAAGTTTGACCACATTACTCCACACCTTAAAGCTCTGAACTGGCTTCCTCTCGAGGCTAGTATACAACTGAAACTGGCATGCATCACGCACAAGGCGCTATACGCAAACTCCACAGCATATCTTGCACAGAAACTTATGATATCTGGAGGAAGCAGAATCTCCCGGTCCGCTAGCGACCTCCTCCTCCAACCTGCACGTTTTCGGAAAAAGAAAATGTACAATCGGGCCTTCTCCGGGGCAGCAACAAGAATATGGAACTCTCTCCACTCGCCGTTAGAAGAATCCCTTCTCTGGCACGCTTCAAGAAGGAAGCCAAAACCTACCTTATGGGTAAATTCCTTGTTTAACTTTTGCCATCAACCACCACTGAAACCCAGTTTAACGTCCGGCTTTGGCCTCCCCTTTGACTACCTAGTTTTCCCCCAAGATACCTGGGGCCCTGTTTTTGAGTAATTATAAATATAATCTGTACATACTTGTCCTCTATCCATCATATTTCCTGCACTGTTGTGAATAATATGTGATGCTTAACCTTCGTAGAACTCTATGACCCTTATAAAGCGCTCTGATACCCTAACGGGTCAAGTTTGAGCTCTATCAAACACAAAATAAATAAATAAATAAATAACCCAGCCTAGACCCGCAGGTACCTGGTAATTACTGCCCCATTTCCTTGTTGCCCTACCTGAGCAAAGTTCTAGAAGCTCATGTTGCCAACTGCTTCAGCTCTTTTGTAGAACGGATTCACTATTTTGACTCTCACTAAGTAGGTTTTAGACCTGAACATTCCACAGAAGGGGCGGACCAGGGCACTACCAAGGCTCTGGTGCTCCTCGACTTGTCGTCTGCTTTCGACACAGTTGATCACCAGCTTTTGATCGACTGTGTCGGCAGCGCTCGGCTCCAAGGCCTGCCATTGAAAGGGATCACCTCCTTCCTTAGTAACCGCTCTCAATCTGTTCGCCTTGCTAGTTTCAGGGCAGAACAAAAAAAACTGACCTGTGGAGTCCTCCCTTTCACCCCTACTTTTAATTTGTACATTCTCCCCTGATCTTGGCCATGCGCAAGAGAAAGGTCGTCATTTTCAATTATGCTGACGACCTTCAGCTGATCTTTAACATTGATTTATCAGCCTCGCATCAAAATCACGTATATATTGTAATATTGTGTTAGATCTGGGTTTGGTGCGCAGGCCATTAACGTTCCAGGAGAGTATCTTAATAGTACTCATGGCTGATATATCTAGTGAGGCGAGATCTTGCTAGCTTATAGCCCTTGGTATATATCTGAGATATGTATTCTGTACAGTTTTTAAGAATAATATTGTCAACAACCAATTCAGAGATGAGAAACATTTTATACTTTTTTACCCTAACCCTCACCCACGTGAACCCAGCCCACCCTCCCTTGAGGAACCCTTGTTTGTCCACCGGAACACGTCCGGTTTGGTACCCCTAACCCATTCTAAGCCCCACGAAGCGCTATTAGTTATAGTGTTTGAGGACTAACTAGTCCTGCCTAATGATTAACTTATTATGGCTACTCCGAGACTCAGGAATAAATTCCTCAGAGAATGAGATGTTTAAGTTTTTGTGATTTTTGTGATTTTTTTGTTTTTTAACTTGTTGATGTTAAATTTCTTATTGCATTATGGTTCTACTAAAGACATTTAATTAGGTTTTTTTTCAGGGTTTTCTTCCCTTTTTTCCAATTTTCCCCCTTTCTTCTTCAAATCAAGATAGAGTAATAATATATAGACTAAATACTCAAGCTCACAAGCAGAGAGAGTGGACATACCCCAATCTCCTGTCCAATCCTAACCTGGTCCGGCCTTAACTTTTAGGAGTACCAATACTCATCAATAGATCATCTGCTGCCTGAACTGTACGGATGTTATACATTTTATTTTTAAACATAATCTTCAAAGCAGCAGGAAAACTCAACTGGACTGATGCACCCAGATTCTTAAAGGCCTCCATTCTCCTGCCCAGTTCCTACTGTCTATCTAAGGTTGCCCTTGAGAGATCAGATCTTATTTGAAAAGTGAAGTCACCTCCAGATAGGGATTTTTGTTTAAGGACTAAGTTGAGGATATGATCCTTCAGTACGAAAGTATGAAAGTTAACAAGTATCTTCCGGGGCTTCGTCCGCTGAAGATTTCGCCTGAAAGGGTCCCTGTGAACACGTTGGATGTCTGTATTCAATTCCTCCTCTGTATGGGTTAGATTGAGAGATCTTTTAAGGAGTTGGATGATATAGGACTTAATGCCGGATCCTTCGGTTCCTTCGGGTACATTTAAAATACGGATATTACAGCGCCTCACATTATTTTCCAGGACCTCCATTCTATCAGCTAATGCGATGTCCTCTCTTTTGAGTTTAACTATATCCTCCTTAGCACTTTCCAGTTCAAGAGACATTGCAGCAGACTTCCAGCACCCCAGTTCTTGCAAAAAGCCAGTCTATTTTGGTGTCTAGCGACTCACAGTAGGACCTGATCTCTCTCTGAATTTTTGATGACTCCTCGAACCCCCGTTTAATGTCAGCCGATAATTTAGAAAACATAGATGCTATTGAGGAGAGTGAGAGATCTGGGGGTATATTTGTGGCAAAAGCAGGTAGTCCAAGAGGGATGTCCGAGCTAGTAGGAGGATTATAGTTGGGTTGTGGCTGAATGTTTTGATTTACATTTAGAAGACATTCAAGTAGTTGATGACCTGTCTCTTCTGTCTCTTCTGTCTATTCTGGCTCGGGGCTTATATCAGTTTTCTGACTTATATGCTCAGCTGGAAAGCTACAGACTTCTGCTCCCGCAAAACCAATTGATATCGTAGGAGTTCGCAAAGAGCTAAGGAATCACTAAGAGTATTGTCGTTCTCAAGCCCCTGCTCTGCTAATGTATCTGTAGACAGAATAGCTGAGTTAACATCTGTCAAAACATCTGTCAAAATAAGATCAGTAGTTACACAGCCCTTCTCACTAGGTTGATCCTCATTATGGGCCTCCACCTCCATACTTAGTGAACTACACTCTAAAGAGGTCTGACTTCCTGATCTGGCTATATTCGGGCTTATAACTGAAGATGTGCAGACTACCGAGGGATTGCTCTGCACCAGATTCAAAACCTGAGGAATGACCTTAAAATAAGATCTCAATGAAGGCGTTATTTTAGAGCCCGAATCTAGAATTGTTTTTGCTTTCTTAGATTTTTTCGCACGTTTGGGCTTTACCTCAGAGGAGAGGTAGGAAGAGGTTTTTAATGACGTTTTACTGGCACTACTACTGGCATTGGAACTATTACTGTCGTTGGTGCTACTCGATATAACCAATTCAGATCTCACTGTGATAGTATCTTGGGCTTCTTCCCCAGACTCCAGCCTATTTTCTCGAACCGGGGGCCCACACGCTCCCCCTTTTTTCCAATTAGTACAATTAGCCTTTCTTCCCCTTGTTTCAGAAGGGTTCTGATACTTGGTAGCTTTACTTCCTCTACGACCCTTAGTATTGCCCGATGAATGCAAGATCGTGGAGAGCTTAACTTGGTTTAAATATTGGCTTCCAATGGTAGTGGAGCGTAAGTTTTTAACCAAACTGCTATTCGTGCCCGGGTCTAACCCCTCTTCAAATATCTCCTCAAGTGCCTTGTCACATTTACTATCAGCTGCCTTCCCCCCTCCTTGCCCCCCCTTCACCTTCTTTGTTGCTGTTATCTCCGATGGACACGATTCTCTTGTTTGTACTGCAGCCGTTGTAAATACCGTAACGGTTGCCGCTGATGCTGCACTGTCTTTCCGTGTGGTTTCGCCCTCCTCCGTAGTCTCAATTACAGGGCAAAGGTCTCTGCGAAGGGACCGCAGGCGCTACCCCGACGGAGCTCCAGGGCGTCTCGACACCACTTCCACGATACCGCTGACGTCTGCGTCCGTGTCCGCTGTGATGACTGAGCTGCTTCGGAGCTTAGCGAGAGAGCTCCGACGATCGTTGGATCAACCCGGAACACGCCCCTCTGGAAGCACATGAAAATCGAGGAGAGACTGAGCCAACGGTTCGCACAGTAAAAGTGTTTTTTCCGCTTTTCTTTAATGTAAATTTAAACTGTAACCTGTTAGTATCCCACTCTTACGCTACAAAGTTACAAAAAATCTTGAGGAGTCCTAATTTCTGCCTAAAGAATCAAACGCTCCGCAAGAGCTTAGAGCGGAGCACCGCGGCAGTTCAGCCTACTGCCGCCATGTTCCCCCGTTGATCTCCCGTTTATCCCTACATTACAATATATACAGTATATACGTGATTTTGATGCGCAGGTCATTATACTCCAGGAGACACATCTGGTCGAGGCTGAAGTCCATGACTTGGTAAATAAAAACAGTTGGATAGATCTAGCTGTTACTACTTCTCAAGCAATTAATACTAGAGGGGTTACCATTCTTTTCAAAAAAACAATTTCTACTAGACTCATAGAGCAGAAAGTAGATCCCACAGGTAGGTGGGCTATTGCAACTGTTGTGATAGGTGGCTCACGCCTTACGATAGTGGGATATTATGGGCCTAATAGGGATGATCCCTCTGCCTTGGTATAATTATTTTCTGAGCTTTTGCACTTTCCAGAACCTGTCATAATAGCAGGAGATTTTAATATTGTACTCGACCCCTCATTAGACAAGACTACCTCTAGTCGACAACATACCTTGTCTAAATCTAGAGATTTTTTACTCGAAACCATGTCGCAATACGGTATTATAGACATTTGGAGGGTGAGGTCAGGACAGAAAAACTGTTTTTTCTTTTCGAAATTATAAATATCGTCATAGATCCAGGATCGATTTCTTTCTAGTAAGTAGAGCTTTACTTAATTTAACAAAGAATGTTATCTACCTACCATCTCATTTGTCAGATCATTCGGCGGTTCTTTTAGATCTTGAAGTACTGATTCAACCTCCAATCAGGTCATGGTCTATTAAGTCTTTCCTTACATCTCCAGAAGACTTGAGTACATTAGAGCAGAAACGCAAGAATTTTTTCTAGTCAACATCGGTTCGGCGAGTCCAAGTTTTGTATGGGACGCTTTTAAATGTTTCTTGAGAGGGGTTATTAAGAACAAAATTACGTTCCGAAGGAAGCAATAACCCAAGAAGTTGCAGCTATTGAGGCTAACCTATTGCTAGCCCAGACTGAACTGGATGCTTCTGATTCTGCTACATTGCCTAAACAGGAGGAGGTGGCGAAACTTAAAGGGCAACTAGCTTCAGTACTTAATCAACGCATACTTCAAAGGTGGGAAGCAAGTAAACTGGCCCATTTTGAATTTGGAGAAGGGGCAGGTAAACTACTTGCTTGGAAATCTAGAACCGATCGGACCCGTAATGTCTATAAAATCTAGTTCAGGTACTGTAACTTCGGACTTAGAAATAAGATCTGCCTTTAAAGATTTCTTTCAGACCATATACCAGGAGGACAACAACATTTCCTCTGAAAATATAAAGAAGTGGCTGAGTAACATTTCACTGCCATCACTTTCCCCAGAACAAATGGCCTTTTTAGATCAGGCAATAACGGAAGAAGAGGTAGTGATTGCTATACATAACAGCAAAAGCGGTAAGGCGGCCGGGCCAGATGGCTTGCCCGCTGAGATATATAAACACCTTGCGGAAGATATCGCTCCTTTTCTAACCGTATTATTTAATCAAATTCTGCTGGAGGGGGATTTACCGCCTATATCTTGGAATAAAGCGTCGATTACACTCATTTTGAAACCAGGCGAGGTTTCTTCCGACTGCGGCTCTTCTCGCCCTATTTCAATACTTAATACTGACTATAAGATCTTTACCTCACTCTTGGCTAAGAGATTGGGTCAGGTTTCTCCCTCAGTCCTACATTCTAACCAAAAGGGCTTTGTCGAGGGTCACCAGCTCTTTGAGCTGACATACGACTTGATAGGAGCAATCGATATAGCAACAAGCTCCTCATTACCCTTGGCTATTCTCACGTTGGACGCTACCAAGGCCTTCGACAGGGTCAACTGGTTGTACCTGTCGGAGGCCTTGGAAAAATTCGACGTGAGTAGGGCCTTCTGCAGAGTGGTAGAACTCCTATACCATAATCCATCTGCTTCGGTCCTGGTTAATGGCGGTTTGTCGGAACCATTCACAATTACAAAGGGAACACGACAGGGTTGCCTTCTATCGCCCTTGCTTTTTGATCTCTATATTGAGCCGTTTGCTCAAAAAATTCGGGAGGAAAATAACATCATACCTTTTAAATATAGAGACTGGGAAAAAAAGGTGTCCCTATATGCCGACGATATTATGATTATGACTTCAGATATCAGCACTGCATGCCCAACAGCTATAAAGTTAGCATTGGAATTTGGTAACATCTCTGGGTATGAAGTAAACGCCACCAAGACCGAGGTTATGGTGTGGAATAGTGTAACAACTGGGCTTCCTGTGCAACTTTGTGGTAACATGAGATATCTAGGCATAAGAATCGTTAAGGATATAAACCTGATCGCTTCTACAAACTTTACCTTAGTTGCTAAAGAGTGTAGGAAATTAATGGGCTCTTGGGGTCATCTCCCATTGACACTTCTGGGTCGCTCAAACCTAGTGAAAATGTCCATTTTACCTAAGTTGACCTTTATTTTTAACAGTATACCACTATATTTTGAAACTTCACGAATAGCGAAGATGCAGAGTGATATCTCTTCATTTGTTTGGAAGAACAAATGTGTAAGAATAGCCTGGAAGAAATTAAGGCGTCGCAGGGAGAAGGGTGGTTTGGCAGGCCGGGACCTCCAGATTTACGCCTGGGCCTTTCAGATGTCACATGCCTGAATGCTCCTAAAAACTCCATCAGATCAAGACATCGGGTCGATGTTTACAACATTATTACAGTGTGAAGGGATAGGGCAGATGGGGTTTCTTTTTAAGTTTGGAGACCCCAAATTTTTCAAAAAGATCAAACTGAAGGTGTTGCTGGGCCTAGCAAAAACTTGGTATAATCTTAGAGTAATTTCTAAAATAGGATACTACTCAAATAGATCTCCCATTTGGGATCTCTCTGTTCCTCCTGGTTGGGTTAATGATGTATTGATAAATCAATTAATATGTGGAAGGGGACATGCTTTCCTGGGAACATCTAGCAAGCAAATTGGGCCCCAATCTCTCCAGATTGAAATTTTTACAAATTTCAAGTTGGGCGCAGGCACAATCATCTGGAGCTTCTCGTCGTGCCCAAATGCCCATAGGAGGAAGTAGTCAATTGGAATCTTCTCTGCTTGATAAAACACCGGCCGTTACAAAGAGGGGGGTTAACCCATGCAGTCGCGGGGACCTGGGCACTATGTGATACATATAAAAGGGGGTCCCCGTGGGAAAGAGATGTGTATTGTGTGTTACATACACGGCAAATATTCAAAAATCAATAAGGCAGAAATAATGTAAGCGAATATCGGATTGGCATATAATATTTAATGACCAATGCTTTGAGATTATCACGTATAATTACAAAATCATGTAGATTAAAGGCCCCAAAGGGGGAGAAAAGGGGGGGTAGTGCTCGAGGAAGTGTAAAGGTTATGACACAGTATAAAGAGGTAACAATACAAATTGACAAGGGTTATCAAAAGATAATCAGAATACAAACGTCCCAAATCAGGACTACAATTTAAAGAACAAATGTAAACAATGCAATTCAACGGTCACATCTGATTATTAGAGAATTAAGGGGTGTGCCGGAAGGACAAATTAAAGAAAGAACCGTCGACGTTTCGACCCCTATCTATAGGCCAATTGGAGTCCTTTTACGGGGTCTTCATCAGGACGTCAAAATGGGGAAAGAAGGTGGGGCCATTCTGTATAAAGGAATACAAACACGTATTTAGCTACAATTCATAGGGAGGATGAAGATCATCATCCTATCTACAGGTTAGACACAGATGAAAATAAATTAAATCTGATTTACCATGGTTGGAGACCCAGAAGGGTTCAATACATGAGCAGAGGAACCACGCTGAACGTCGTGGTCAGTCTGATGGAATGGACGATTAAAATGAATAGAAGAAACACCAATCTGTAAGAAATGGAGGGATCTTACTTTATGAGATCTGCAGTTAACTCAAAGGAGATTAACAACAGTTAACCTAAAATTGCACCTTATCCACGGTCCTATGGTCCGATACAACATGAAGATTACAAAATTAACTAGGAAAGACTATATCTAATCTGGGCTACATGGAGAATATTAAGATTTAAGGTAGTACCTATAGGTCGTTGCGATTAAGAACTTCAGATGGTGATGAATGTACAAACAGCTTCTATACTTGGTATGCCTTGGTTAATGAAAGAAATTGGAATTAGTTACCAATTGCGTGAGTGATTACAATAAATGAACATCAGGTATTTCAAATAGCAGGTAGGTAAGTACTCACAATTAAAGATGCGTAATTTCACCCTTAAAAAACCGGCTGAAGCTGCACGTAGTGTAGTTTCAAAATAACAGTCAAATCCGGAACATATGCCATGAACCATCGGATTCTTGCCTTTGAGGATGTAGTGACCTCATCGATAGATCGTTCACTTCAACAACCGAAATTCACAAAGCTCAACTTAGGCAAAACGGAGAGGACGGCTTTGACAAACCTACGTAACAACAAAAACATAGTTATTAAACCCGCGGATAAAGGCGGTGCAATTGTTGTGCAGGACCTCTCAGACTAGGGGAGCCTGTGGCGTGTGCCCGGTGCGGCTTAGTGGAGGCCTCGGATGCACACATGTTTTATGACTGTCCACATTTGACATCTTATTGGCAATCAATAGGCAATAAATTAACATCTTCAACAGGCTCCACTGTGGTTATAGATCTCCGGTTAGTAATATTTGGAGTAGCAGACCAGAAGCGTAACTCAAATAATAACCTTTTGTTCTACTCTATGCTGGTGGCCCGACGAGAAATCTGCAAGAGATGGAAAGAGGCTTCTCCTCCGACGTTACATGACTGGTGTTCCTCCATGTTACAAATATCAAAGATAGATCTTTCCAGGGCTGGAAAACCAGATAAAAGGGCTTTTTGGCAGATACGCAGATACTTGACTGGTCTCAATAGTTTGAGCTGTTTTTTTTTTCCCCCCAGTTCCAATGATTATGAAGCCATGATACACTTTTTCTGCTATAAACATCTTCGTCCCTTTCTTAGGCGAATTGGTGGTAAAAGCAATGGTGGTAACTGGCTAATGGTAAATATCTGTCTAAAACGATACAGGGTGCAAAGGTTTAATAGATGAACGACATAGCTGAAGGGTTTTGGCGGATTCGTATATCGAATATACCCCTACCAGTCTTTGACTGAGACAGCATGTCAGACTCACTATGAGCCAGTCTTCCCTGTCCATTGGTTCGACAGATTAGTACCATGGTGGAGATGAGGAACAAAAAAAACAAAAAAAAAACATTGATTTATCAGCCTCGTCTATCACAAACTTCCAATCTATAATGAATTTCATCAGTGACTGGATGAATGCTAATCAACTTAAACTAAACCCAGATAAAACAGAGTTGATTCTCACTGGTGGTTCGGGTAAGGGGAACATCACTTACAACGCATTTTTTACAACGCACTACCATTACATCGCAACCATTACAACGCAAACCATTACAACGCATTGCGCTGGGGGGCGCTCTAGGATAGGGAATATATTTAATTTACTATCCAACACCTTCCCTGCTATCCACGGGGACTGGAGTTGGAATAGTAAATTAAATAATTCACTATCCAGCGCCTAAAAGCATTATGCGTTGTATTGGACTGCGTGGTAAAAACCGTGTTGTAAAGGCATGCGATGTAAAAGCATGCGTTGTAGTGACACCAATCCTTCGGGTAATCCATGGAATTCTAACTTCTGGTCCACATCTCTAGGAAGCCCCCCAGCCCAGGCCTCTTTGGTAAAAAGTCTGGGAATCAAGATCAGCAATGATCTTACCATGAAGGCCCAGGTCAGCTCAGTGGTCTCGGCATACTTTTTCCATCTTCGAAGAATTAAAAAAATTAGCAGATTCCTCTCCACCGAAGCTCTGACCCAAGTTGTTCTCGCCCTAGTTATTTCGCGTATCTCGCCCTAGTTATTTCGCGTATTGACTACGCTAATTCCTCATACGTTGGCATACCTGCGTACCAATTACATCGCTTGCAACGGGTCCAGAACCAGGCAGCCAGACTCATTCTTGGGCAGCCAAAGGACTCTCATGTGAAACAACTGTTGAAAAATCCTTCACTGGCTTCCCATACCCCCTAGCTGTTTGTTTAAGTTGGGCTGTACCATCCATAAAGCCCTGTCAGGACGCGGTCCATTGCTCTAAACATTCAGCTGTATTTTCCCTCCTGTGACCTACGTTCCTGTAACAAGAACCTGTTGGTCCCCCACTCCTTTAAATGGAAGAAACCTGGCGGCCTCAGATATTCGACTTTGGCCCCCCAATTTTGGAACACCCTCCCCCTTGATTTGCGCATGGCGGACTCCTATACTCAATTTAGGAAACTACTCAACACCTGGCTTTTCTCCCATGCTTACAACTGATACTCACTCCCTGTTTGGTACTGCTACCGTTCTGCACATAGCACCAAGAAACAGTTTGGGGAACGCGTGCTTTATAAGTCAATTTTAACATAACATAACAAGTCAGCTGTCGTGCCCCTTTGAGGGGCCTAGGCTGCTAATATATGTGGACAACATTATAATCAAACACAGGAGAAGGCTTTGTACAGCTCACAGTCTGAGCTTATGTATTTCGAAGTCCTCTTATATGCCATAATAATTAAGAACGAGCAGTTAAAACATTATTAAACAATCAGTTATCAAACGAAGAATGGCCATCATTATAATTAGTCACAATTAATCAAAGTGGACCTTCTGCGCCACATGCCGTACAAAAAACGGGAAACTGAAAACACAATGAGAGGGGATGTATCATATTGAGCGCAATGTTTTAGTCCCAGATTTCTCCAGAGTGGTATCAGCCAAGCTCTCCGAATTGAGATATAAGCAGGGCAAAAGAACAGAACATGGGCAATGTCTTCTTTACTATTGTTGCAGACAGGGTAGATTCCCTCCTCTTGGCCTGACCATTTGCAGGCCAATGTCCCAATTGGCAGGCAACCGTGCCTTAATTGTGTATATAGTTTTCTTGCATGGCGGGGCGGGGGGGGGGTTCTATAAAGTCCAGAAATTCCTCCCTCCTGGGCACAAATTTTACTTGTAGAAATTCCGAAGATAACCTGCCCATACTGCCCATACTTGGGGAGCGGTGCAGCAAACTTATGTTATAGTGCCTCAAAGAGGCCAGAAGCTCAGTTCTCCGCACCACTGGGCAAGTAAATACGGCTAGCCACATGTAAACAAATGTGCACAGCCGCAATGAAACTGAAAGCACAGTAAAACAAGTGATTTGCATAGAATCTCGGAGTGTTGCATGGCGCAGCAGACTTGAACTGTGACCCCCAGCTCTCAAGTCAGCAGCCCTGGCCGGTGCACCACATCCTCTCCACTCTTGTCTTATTTGTTAGAAAGCTTTTTCCTTTTCACGGTCGATGATTTTTGAAAAGCAGCTCTTTATTCATTACTTTGGCAAAACTGTAGCATTATTGCTTAATCTCCCTAGCACTCTGCAGTCACTCTGCACTCCCTAGCAGTCTGCAGTCACTCTGCACTCCCTAGCACTCCCTAGCACTCTGCAGTCACTCTGCACTCCGTAGCACTCCCTAGCACTCTGCAGTCACTCTGCACTCCCTAGCACTCCCTAGTCACTCTGCACTCCCTAGTCACTCTGCAATCCCTAGCACTCCCTAGTCACTCTGCACTCCCTAGTCACTCTGCACCCCCTAGCACTCCCTAGTCACTCTGCACTCTCGAGCACTCCCTAGCACTCTGCAGTCACTCTGCACTCCCTAGCACTCCCTAGCACTCTGCAGTCACTGTGCACTCCCTAGCACTTCCTAGCACTCCCTAGCAGTCACTCTGCAGTCACTCTGCAGTCACTCTGCACTCCCTAGCAGTCACTCTGCAGTCACTCTGCAGTCCCTAGCACTCCCTAGCACTCCCTAGCACTCTGCAGTCACTCTGCAGTCCCTCACACTCCCTAGTCACTCTGCACTCCCTAGCACTCCCTAGTCACTCTGCACTCCCTAGCACTCCCTAGTCACTCTGCACTCCCTAGCACTCCCTAGCACTCTGCAGTCACTCTGCACTCCCTAGCACTCCCTAGTCACTCTGCACTCCCTAGCACTCTGCAGTCACTCTGCACTTCCTAGCACTCTGCAGTCACTCAGCACTCCCTAGCACTCTGCGGTCACTCTGCACTCCCTAGTCACTCTGCACTCCCTAGCACTCCCTAGTCACTCTGCACTCCCTAGCACTCCCTAGCACTCCCTAGTCACTCTGCACTCCCTAGCACTCCCTAGTCACTCTGCACTCCCTAGCACTCCCTAGTCACTCTGCACTCCCTATCACTCTGCACTTCCTAGTCACTCTGCACTCCCTGGTCACTCTGCACTCCCTAGCACTCCCTAACACTCTGCAGTCACTCTGCACTCCCTAGCACTCCCTAGTCACTCTGCACTCCCTAGCACTCCCAGGTCACTCTGCACTCCCTAGCACTCCCTAGTCACTCTGCATTCCCTAGCACTCCCTGGTCACTCTGCACTCCCTAGCACTGCCTAGCACCCCCTTGCACTCTGCAGTCACTCTGCACTCCCTAGCACTCCCTAGTCACTCTGCACTCCCTAGCACTCTGCAGTCACTCTGCAGTCACTCTGCACTCCCTAGCACTCCCTAGCACTCTGCAGTCACTCTGCACTCCCTAGCACTCCCTAGCACTCTACAGTCACTGCAGTCACTCTGCACTCCCTAGCACCCCCTAGTCACTCTGCACTCCCTAGCACTCCCTAGCACTCCCTAGTCACTCTGCACTCCCTAGCACTCCCTAGTCACTCGGCACTCCCTACCACTCTGCACTCCCTAGCACTCCCTGGTCACTCTGCACTCCCTAGTCACTCTGCACTCCCTAGCACTCCCTAGTCACTCTGCACTCCCTAGCACTCCCTAGTCACTCTGCACTCCCTAGCACTCCCTAGTCACTCTGCACTCCCTAGCACTCCCTAGCAGTCACTCTGCACTCCCTAGCACTCCCTAGTCACTCCCTAGTCACTCTGCACTCCCTAGTACTCCCTAGCACTCTGCACTCCCTAGCACTCCCTGGTCACTCTGCACTCCCTAGCACTCTGCACTCCCTAGCACTCCCTAGTCACTCTGCACTCCCTAGCACTCCCTAGCACTCTGCAGTCACTCTGCACTCCCTAGCACTCCCTAGCACTCTGAAGTCACTCTGCACTCCCTAGCACTCCCTAGCACTCTGCAGTCACTCTGCACTCCCTAGCACTCCCTAGTCACTCTGCACTCCCCTAGCACTCCCTAGTCACTCTGCACTCCCTAGCACTCTGCAGTCACTCTGCACTCCCTAGCACTCCCTAGTCACTCTGCACTCCCTAGCACTCTGAAGTCACTCTGCACTCCCTAGCACTCCCTAGCACTCTGCAGTCACTCAGCACTCCCTAACACTCCCTAGCACTCTGTAGTCACTCTGCAGTCACTCTGCACTCCCTAGCACTCCCTAGTCACTCTGCACTCCTAGGACTCCCTAGCACTCTGCAGTCACTCTGCACTCCTTAGCACTCCCTAGTCACTCTGCACTCCCTAGCACTCCATAGTCACTCTGCACTCCCTAGCACTCCTTAGTCACTCTGCACTCCCTAGCACTCCCTAGTCACTCTGCACTCCCTAGAACTCCCTGGTCACTCTGCACTCCCTAGCACTCCCTAGCAGCATATGTGTCAAGATCACATGCAGACTGTAGAAGAATTCCGTGTACGCTTTACGAGGTCTGATGCCCTGGGACTTAAAGCGCCAAGAATATATAGCAAGGGCGTACAAAGTAAAAAAACTACACCTTAAATAGCAAAATGTGCCTGCGCACAGGCGAAATTTCTGCTATATACGCTCTATGCGATATATTTTACTCAGGGGTCATGAAATGGCTCTTAATACAGAAAAGAAGGTCGAGACCATTCCATCACATATGAATACAGTTGCTGTAAATGTGCTAGAGGCTGAGGTAATATATTGTCTCTAGAGTTCCTAAAAATAGAAGCTCTGTTCTTTAAAAATAGTTCTACTTTAAGCAGAGTACATGTGCTAGAAAAAGGTCATTATTTTGGAAGTTGAAAAAAAATAATTTCGCTTTCAGGGGAGAAAATAGTTCCAAATGTTTTCAGTAGCTTTTGTTTATCAAAGCCGAAGGCCGAATTCAAAGTTCAGGGGAACGCTGTGTGCTTGTTGCTTAAAAAGTTATTCTTTCTGTTCAGGGGAGAACATCATTTCAGACAGACTCGCAAAGAATTGGTCTACGACATCAGGTGAAAGTTCGACCAAGTTTGAAAATGCCGCAACAGTGCAGTCGTGAGAATGATTGCTATCATCGATGTCAGGATCAGAAAATACTCACAGAATGTCGTACCTGGGTGATGCTGCTCTCATCTCGCACTTCACTGCCACCTAATACTTCACTGCCACCTAATCGTAGTGGTGAAGTCTCAACGAATGCCATCATCAGAATGGGTAGCCGCCGGGGACAACATGATGCATGAGCCGTTACAAGACTTAGCAAAGTATCTGTATCTAATGGTACTGCTGATGGTAGTGTAAGACAGACGTCCAACATGCATTCTTCTCCGCATAGCATACATCGAAGCACAGGTAGGATACAATTTTGCCAGATTGGTCTGAATGAAAGAAACCAGGTCATATTCAGATCTCTTAGCGGGGCTAATCCACGGACTTTAGTTATGCGGTCCCGATAGCGTATAGCTAGGATCGTTTCTTCCATCGTTGCTGGAGTCTTTCTGCGACTTGGCTTGCCATATCGGAGCAGAAGGATCAAAAATAAAATTCCTGCTACGAGTCCCAAAAGTAGTGGTAGGCCGCCAAAGACAGAATGGACAAAATTGGGAAAAATGCCCATAACTGTTTCGAAGGGTGTTAACAGTCCCGAAAAAATTGTCTTAAATATATGTGGGATACCACTGGTATCAGACATATTTAGGATTTGGCTTAGCATTTCTACGAAATGCACGGGGCAATTTGTTGATAAAAGGGTATGTATCTCTGCCGTTGTCCTTGCAACCAGAAGATCATATGTTTCTTTTGATGACGTTAAAGGCACGGTTGTCTGTAAAAGAACAGACTTCATTCTGCTTAAAGTATCAACTCGAATAGAAGAGATATTCAAAGAAGGCCAAATCGTCGCCTCCGTATCTGGAGTGCTGTTAGGATACAATACTTGCATACAGCAAGTGACCATGGAACTAACGCTTACGAGATAGGCTTTCCCTGGCACCATGCCACAACAGCTGCGGTCCACTATTAGAATATAGCTCCCGTTTAGAAAGCCGTCTAAAGAATGGCTCTATTTGTGTTGCAGGTGTGCCGTGCTGGTGACATCAAAGGTTATTTGAAGTCCCCTCACAGGCCCCATGTAAATTAATACCTTGGCACAGAAGTATACCTCTTAGTGATTGTTTACAATTGTTACCACTAAGAAATACATTCTGTTTCTTTTCACTATAACATGTGTGTGTGTAAGGCAATTTCCATGATGACTTAATATACCCTTTACCCAACCTTTCATACTGGCCCGCTGGTATATACTCTTGGCAGTATTTAAATTGGAAAGTTGTTATCGGAATTGTAATTATTCCGTGTATTATCCATTCAATGACAGGTCTTTCTGACATTGTCAATGGTAACCTCCCAATTTGTTCAATGCTCAGAATCGTATAGTCTGCTCCTTTTTGTGCCAAACTGATTTGTGTATCAGTAAGGTTAAAGGTAGAGAATAATGACGTTGTGTTTATCAAACGCCATGGCACGTAACCTGAACGCAGATTTTGCAACGTCCAGCCGAGCTGTACAATATAACGTAATTGGGACTGACCGTGTTGTAACATTAGTAAGTCCTGATCTATTATATCGATTGCAGATGATACAATACTGTCCAGTGAATATATTCTGGAGGACAGAGTCATTAACCCATTGTCCACAACAGAAAGTGATTTTTCCAAATTAATACGATCAATTTCTCGTATTTGTTCTGCTGTCTCAATTTGAGTTACTTTCCAAGCTTCGTTGTATGCAGCGTATATACCGGCCGCTATGAAACGTTTTTGATGCTGTTTGCTTGGTCCCATTATGAAATCACGCAAGTCTACACCGTCTTTAAGTTCAGTCAAGTGTTGCTTAATTTCAGCCAGTGTGAATTTCTGTAGCCACTCAGGGCATAGTTTCCCTACACTGTATGTTCTTACTATCCCTGAATGTGGTTTCTGGGAGTATCTAGGGTCTGGTCTGGTCATTTTGAACCCCTGTATTTTGTTCAGGAATCTATCTTGACAGTTATTTGTGTCTGTTGGCCAGATCAACCACTTTTTCCAATTAGGATGTGTTCTGTTTTGGTGTAAAACATGGGATACGTCTATCTCAACATCTGTAGTGGTATTACTATCAGGTATTGGCTTTGGAATAGACGGTTTGTTTAAGTCTTTAATCTTAGCTAGGCCAAGACAAGTGGTCTGTTAAATGGTGTCATTCAAGAATATTATTTGTTCTGGGATCATGTAGTCTCTAAATAATGCTTCTGGACCTGCCATTCTTTTGTACCCCAGATGGTTGGTTTTTGTTTCAATGTTGTTTTTCCAGAAATCAAAACCAAATGTAATAATTTTTTCATAAAATGTTTCAGAATAATTCAATTTAGTATTTGTCAACATTGTTTTTATCCCTGTCTTATTTAACAGTTTAAAATAAAACGTTTCTGCATCACTTGTGTTAAACCCTGAGAAGAATTTCTCATAAAATGTTTTCGAACTACTTTTAGGTGGAGTTGCACAATGTTCCCATTGATTATACTTAAAAACATTTCTAGGTTGAGCAGATTTATGCAAATAGCGATGTGCAAAGTGATTGTAACAGTACATTTGTTCATAATTCGACGAACCCTCTAAATAATCATGTTCTGTAACTTTTGCTGACATTACTAAATCTGACATCATATTATTTATGCTTTCAAATTCCCAATCATCAGAGAATGTACTTGGTTTTACAAAGTCACTTAATGAAACCTTGAACTGATGTGGATATTTCAAGAGTTCAACCGGGCCATAGATTTCGTAATCCGTTTTGTCCCAAGCTACCCCACCGGGTATTGGAATGGCTGTGACATTCACCGATGATAGTTCTCTTTTCTCGATGTGAGATGACTTCTGCGGCTTTAGGACCAAGTTGATGTTTTGACTTGCCGTGTCCAATGTACTGTATTTTCCCTCAATGAATTTTCCCAAACAAAGTACCATGATGAGCCAAAGCAGGAGGAAAAGTACACCTAACACAATCCAAAATTCAATCGATGGAGAAATCAGATAGGTTTCTTTGAGTTGATGAAAGAGTTTATTTACTTTGTCTTTGAAAGTTTTTGTTGTTGGCGTTTCTTCAGGTTCGCTTGGATCTTCAGAAAAGTTTTCGAAATTGATGAAGTAGCCAGATGCAGTTCTGTCAATTGTTGGAATTGCTTCCGAATTTTCCTTTGCTTTTTCATTTTTTGTTTCATTAGCATAGTCTGAGGCTACATCGTTGTAGACAGGTGTTTCTTGACGAACTGTTGCAATTTGGGTTTCAAGAGGCACAAGTTCCATGGCATTGTTGCATAGTCCTTTTTTATTCACTGCAGGTTTATCAAATTTGATTAGTCTCTCAGTTTGAACCTCTTGGATTGTAGCAAATTTTGGTATTCTGCTATTCCTTGGGAGTCCACTGGGCCTACTGCTTATTGTTGGCCAAATGATTGTGGTTTTACCAGGTCGATGGATACAACCCGTTTCTCCTTTTTACCAGCAAGGGGCGGTAGTACAACTGATCTTGTTCCGCTGACAGCTAAGACAGGTACTGCTTTTATGTAAGAAGGCCCAAATTCCTTCTTCACCGCGATCTTCTCTTTGACCAGATCCCCAATCTTTGGAATCCAGACAGACCTTGCTGGGACAGGTGGTTTATCTTCAGTGGCAGTTGGCTGCTGTTTTAACTTTATGTTGCTCAGGGCTTTTCTTGTTTTATTTAAGTCCTGTAAAACAGCCAAACGATCTTTGATACCAAAGCATTTCTTTTCTTCTACCACTGAAGTCTGACTATCTAAGTCCCGAATATGCATTCTAGTAATGAACAATAGTTCGTACGGACTGAAACCTTTTAGAGAATTTCTTAGTAGATTATTAAGACTACGTTGGACACTTGTTAAATGTTGGACCCACCCATCACCCGAACCTAATACCCTCACCGTTATAGATTACTTTATGTCCCGTTTTTTTCTTTCCACAATCCCATTTCCCTCAGGATGGAAGGGACAAGAGTACCGCAATGCAATGCCCATGCTGGTCATGGCCTCCTTATAAGCTCGAGAGCTAAAAGCAGGACCCTGGTCAGAATGTAGCATGCCAATTGCGTATGTGCCGATAAAGACTCGCAAATCTTTTATAACAGTTCTGGCATCAGCCGAGCGCTGGGGTCACATCCAAATAAATCTCGTGCAGGAATCCACTGCGACCATGATATATTTATAGTTACCATCCCTTTGTAAGGGACCACAGTGGTCCAGGTAAACACAAGCTAAAGGTCTATCTGAAATTAGAAGGGGCGTCTGTGCTCGTCGTTTCACTGTTGATACTTTCATTCTTTGGCATATTTCGCTTTCTAGAACATATTTCTTAGTTTGTATTCTCATGCGCAGCCACCAATATCTCTGTTTTAATAATGATATTGTGGCAGAACCCCCAGCATGTGCAGAAGCGAGCCCTTCGTGTGCCGCTGTAATTAGTCCTAACCTGTGTTCCATGTTTGGAATTGCCCTATCCCCCACTCCAGGGATTCGAGCAAAAGGAACGTAGTTTGCATCAATTATGTATGTATAATTGAGTGGATTGTTCACGGGTAGTGCTGCACAGTCGCCTTTTGAAGACGTTTTTACCGCTAGCATGGTTTCCCTGTCTATGTATTTTTCTGAACGCTTTTTTGTGGCTATGGAAGCCGGTTGAGCTGCTTCCGCTGTGGCTGTATTAGCCAATGAATTCCCTGCACTGTGAACGCCATCACGTTGATGACTCAGTGTATGTATCACGTGAGTCTTTCGTAGTTCTTTCTGCAAAAGAACTACCTGTTCCCAAAGCTTCTTAGGCTTTATTGTGGCACCTGTGTCATCTTTGTAATCGTTTTGAACCCTGTTCTGCAAGTCATTATTGTAAGATATGACGCGGAAATGTGAATCGCACACTATTAGTGTCGGGAATTCACGATCGGCATTTTCAAGCGCAATCTTTAAAGATCTGATTTCAGCTCGCTGAGCCAAACAGTTTCTCAGTGATTCAGTTTTTGTTATTTTTGGTCTGAATTTACCACAGCGCCAGCGACCTTTAACAATCACGCACGCTGCATTGTAGGATTTATTATCCACATCGTAATGTTGTGCAATTCTGTCCATATAGATTACACAAGAGTACTGTTGGAGAGGCAGAATTTCGATTGGCAGAGGATATTCTTCTTCATATTTTAGATCTTTCATTTTTTTCATGTTCGGGTCAAAATAGTATTTCACGTCTTCTGTAGCAAGAGAATTTTCCCACTGTATCCATTTTGGATCTAATGCCACCGTTTTTAGATTAACTGGGCTTAATAACGCCTCAAGGGCTGATTCTGCTGTATAAACAGTTATTCTTTTGCCTTGGGCTTGGGCTCTTTCTTTTGCTACAGTAGTTTGAACCGCATTTACAATATTTTCTGTAAGACTGAATGTTTTTTCAGCTTGTGTGTACAAATGTGATTTGTAAGCTATTGGTACCGTTTCTCCCTCATTAGAGGTCAGGTACGTGAATCCGCATCTTCCTGAGATGACTCGGATTACAAGGTTGCGTGTGTTGTCGCGAGTTTGTAATTTCGTTTTAGCTAACATGTCTGTTTGCAATGATCTCAAAATTTCTGTGTGTTTCTGAGTCCAATTGATTGGTTTAAAATCAGGTTTTATTAATTCATAGAGAGGTTTAACCCTCTCTGCATAATTTAGAATGTAAGTTCTTCCGAAATTCAGGAAACCTAGTATTGATTGTAAATTCTTTAGCGTTTTTGGTGCTTGGAGTACAGCGCACTTCTCTAAGAAGTTGTCTGCTAGGCTTTTGCCTTCACTTGATAATTCATATCCTAAAAACAGGACAGTTAGATGGGCAATTCGTGACTTTTTAAAGTTGAATTTGTAACCCTCAGCTGAAAACCCAAGTATTATGGTGTTCACTCTTTTCAAGTGAGCATCCAGGTCATCATTTGTGAGATAGATGTCATCGACATAAGATAATGCCTCATCATCATATATTTGAAGTAACTCTGTTACCCTTGCTGAGAATAATCCTGGGCTATTCTTGAATCCCTGTGGGAGTCGACAGAAATTTTTCTGTGACCCCATTATTGAGATAGCGGTTAAATACCTGCTTTCAGGTGCAATATTTTGACAAAAGAATCCATTAGAGATGTCTAATGTTATTTTGTATTTTTTGCGAACGATGTTATTCATTAGTGCTGCACTGTGTGAGTTTTGTACTGCAAATGTCTTGCAACATGAGTTAAGGTGTCTGTAGCCCAAGACTAGACGATATGAATCGTCTGGCTTGGAGACAGGAAACAAAGGATTGTTCATTTGAGAGGTGCATGTTTCTATCACCCCTTGGTATTCAAGCTGATCTAAGATCTCCCTGACTTGTTTTTTAGCTTCTTGCTTAATCGGGTACTGCCTTTGTGCAGTGGGTTGACATTTTAACTGGATTTTGTGAGGAAGGGAGCCCTCATCCCATCCTACATGATTTTTATATAATGAAGGAGCTCGGGCTATTGCCCATTTTCTTGCATATATGTATTTTCTATAAATTGGAATATGATTTGAGAAGGCAGGCATAATCATTTCTTGGCCATGAGGGCACTCCCTGACAAACTCTGGTGGCCAGTCTTTCTCAGCTAATAGGATGTCATAGCCTTTTGAAAGGTTATCCCAAAACAGACCCCTTACTTTCCTAGTCTTATCTCCCTCTATACGCAATGTTATTTCGTATATTTTATGAGGTTTGCTAACTCTGGTATCTGCAGTTTCCACCTGAATGTATTCATTCGTGTTCACTGTCTCCAGGTGATTCATCAGGATCTTGCGAGCTATTGTCACTTCTGCTGCGCTGTCTAGCATTGTCTGGGCCCACTCTCCATTTTTCAGCTGTGTCCTCAGTATCCTCGGCATGTTTGATTATTTTAATACTGGCTACCTTCTTTCTTGGAAATTGTAATTTTTACTTTGAGCAGGTTCCTTGTCTTTGGACTTGACGGGCTCTTCTCTGTGTTCTGACCAACCTCTTCTTTCCGATTTCTGTGAGGAAGATCGAGAAAGATTGAGTGAGAAGGATCGAGAGGGACGTGTATCAATATCTTGATATCTGTCAGGTTTTCTTATTTTATCCCTATCTCTAAGGTTGTATCTTTTTTCAGAGGGCTCCCTTTGGGGAGACTTGTCTTCTCGGCCTGGAGATCTTTCTCTACGCTGAGGAGACCTTCCTCTGGACTGGAATCTTTTTTCTTTGGGAGTGGATTGTTTATTTCCATCCCAGCTCCTTTTTGGAGTGTTTAGTTTATTTTTAATAAATATCTTTTCAGGATTTTCAGTTAGTTGGGGTTTTACCGGTTTCCCACCCAAACTATCTCTACCTAGTTCTTCATAGGATTTTTCTATGATTCTGGCAAGTTCAATTGGTTGGTCTGCTATATCTGTTTCTTTCAATTTCTGGTGGATCGCCACAGATGCTGCTTCTCCTTTTATGTTGGCTAATAATATAGCGGAGACCTGCTTGAAGTCTTTCAGTAGTTTCATACCCAGAGTTAAAGCAGGTTCTGGACTGTATTAATTTTGAATCTGTCTTAGTACATCTGGTATTACCGCCATGGACGGAACACCATGTGTTTTTGTGTAAATGGAAGCAAAGACTGTGCCCCAAGTGTCACAATCCTCCAAATGTGGTGCGATCCCCATTGGAAGGCAGATAGTCAGAATTCTGTGTTTCTCACTAGGGTTAGTATCCGGAAATACTGCCTCTATTTGAGTTACCTTTTGTGCTAGCCAGAATGGAATTTGTTCCCGTTTTGCGGGTGTTTTACCAAGACATGATTGTATGTTCTGTGGTGTAATTTTGTTTGTGTTTCCCTGATGAGGAATCAGCTGTGGAATGTTAATAGCTGGTTGGACTGTTGAAGTCTGCATTACATATTGGACTAATTGTCTATGTATTTTAATTAGTACTTTTAGCTGGGCTAAAAGTTCCTGGTCTGACTTTTTTCGATGTCTGGATGTGGTGTGTAGCTGGCTAGAACCGGCCACGTTGCTCATGGTGTACCTAGTGGACCGAGCCTGGTGATGTGATTATTATGTTTTAGGGCGCCTTTAAACCAGAGCAGGTGCTCTTAGTATTTTAATGGGATTTCAACCTCCTCGAAAGGAGTGTATTCATCCGGAGGTTCCTCTATTTTGTAATAGTGGAATTCGTGTGTTACAGCGTTTGCTGCTGGAAAGTTTATCTATGAATAGAATACCTCTGTCTGCCGATATTCATGGGCCTCTACCACGAATATGACTGTACCACCTCGTGATGTCAGTCCTTTTTCTATAAGTTTAAGAGTTATAGTTTTTCTTATGTTGACCGGAATGAGTATAGCATTCCGGTCATTCTGTAGGAGACTCGTGTCCTCCTCTAGGAGTTGAGCTGCTATTCTAGCTGCCTCCCTTTTGTCTTCACTTTCCCCCATTTTTACTGGCAGAAAGTTTTTGTTGCAGATCAAGTTTCAAGGAAACAAAGATTAGGTGCACAATATTTTGGAACACTGTATCCTTCAATGTTGACTAAACCAAAAACTATACATAGGAATCTCTTCCTACTTAGTTCCGGCGGATTTTAACCTCTTACCCACTCCAGACGTCTTTTGGAGTATTTACGGGAAAAAGGGTCTGTGTGAAAAAGCACGACTGAGTTACTCTAACGTCTTGCGTTAGATTTATCGCCTTACCAAACGTTGGGCGCCATGTAGTGTAGTTCCTATATTCCCAATAGGCTCTGCACATTGGAATAATATATTCAGCAGTGTAGACGTAGAACTGAGGTCGACTAGGTCTCTACTGACTATATTAGACTTAAGGTTTGCCAGCTAGCTCAGATGTCACTAGAAACTTTCTCGAATAAACGAGGAGGAGTTTAACCTCCTTGGATAGACAAGAAGGGATTAGCTTCTGACAACCATATAACATGACAACTTTGCTCCCTCATCATAAGAGTGTATCTCTAGAGTCGTGTGAAAACAATCGACAGCTATTTCACTCAGTCAATTTGTGCGTACTTAGTTTCACCAGAGTGCAGAGAAAAGAGAGACGGGCATTTTCAATAAAAGGTGTAATTTATTGAGCAGTCTTCTTTCTCATGCAAGAGAAATGAATTGCCATAATTGCAATACTTAATGTAAAGTGCGTACAGTAAAAGGAGTATTATGAAATAATACTGTAAAACTGTTAGGAATTAGGTCTAGTCTGTCTTCTATGGCCATACTCCACCATCACATGATTGACTCTGAGGGGGATAAAAGCACCGCCCCTTCCTCTCTTCAGTGCTTGGTATCTTTTAGCTTGGGGTTCCAGGTGCTGGGTCGGGGTATCTAAGCTATGAGAGGGTAATTTGGTTCACGGGCTCATGTTCCTTGTCTTTGGATTCCCCCTGAGTCAGTTGTTCTATTATTGCCTTTCCTGTTCCCTTCCCTAGTTGTTTTGTGGTTTCCCTTCATTGGAGTCGACTTAGGAGAATCTGCATCCTGTCACGCCCCCCCCCCTCCCCCGCGCCCCTTTCCCTTGTCTACCTTCGTAAACCTGGTCATCCTGAACTTTTGGCGCTGTGGTGTTTTTTGTTTATCGAGGGTACTGGGGCTCCAGTCCCCTCGAATCATGACTTCACGGGTGAACAGTCAGTTAGTGTCCGGAGCAATAATGCCGGGTGTCTGTGCTGCATGGATCCCGAGCAGCGACTTCTACTTCCGCGTGTTTAGTAGGCTATCCGCCTCATTGTGTGCCGCTTGGGCGCTTTCAGTCGCGCTGGGAGAGCGGAGGAGAGCTGATCCCGGACGAAGGAATTGTTTGTTTGTTTTGACCTCCTTCCCGTGTTTGAGACTGTAAAAGCTTACAAAGACATTTATTTTGGGTTTTTTTATGCCGAGTCCAAAGGCTTTTTCCCCTTAAAGTATCGTTTTTGGCAGGAAGCCCCCTCGTGTGCAGTCCCCTTATCTCCTACCCCTATCTGGTTCTGGGAACTTTTTCTTCAGAGGAGATTGAATCCTTCCTGCTGCCACAGACCTCCCGAGGCTGATCCTGTGCAAGTTTTCAAGTAAGGAGGTGTCTTTTCATTACATGGTGGAGTGTGGTTATGGTATTGGGAGATTAAGGGGTACATATCAGCATAGAACCCAGAGTAATTGTGTGTGTGTTGTTCCGTAGGTACAGAGGCGTGGAGGAGGTGGTCGAGTCCCATTGTCCAGTCCAGCGCAGGGGTGAAGCCTTTTTTTCTTTTGACGTCCCGTTCTTTCGTCTTCCTGTCCCCTGCCCTGGGCTCGGGTGTCCTCTCATGGCTATCTATATTATGGGAGGCATCTGAGTTGGGGTAGTGGATTTGGGCATACATCGTTCCTGCAGTGTTTGGGCCCGTGGAATCCAACAGAATAACAAGCCCACGATAAAATACACTGCCCGGACGAGGTATGGACGAAGACTTGGGAGGACCCATGGGGGGAGCTGAACGGACGCCTACGATGCAGGATATAGTAGGGGCGGTAGCTGCCTTACAGGCTCAGGTACAGGATTTACAACAGGAGAACATAGGACTTAAACAGGAGCTAGGGGCCGTGAAGGCCAGAGAACAGTTGAGAGATAGGGGACAGGGTTCTGTCATTCAACCAGCCACATTTCAGTATGGTGGCGGGACGGGACAGAGAGCGGAGGGGGGACTCCCTGTAGCTGTTACTGTTACGACGCCTGTTCCTGTTCCATTAGCCCCCCCCTGAGAGGTTCATGGGAGACAGCAATAAATATGGGACCTTTATGACTCAATGCCAACTGCATTTTATGTGTAGGCCAACAGCTTTCCCGGATGATACGGCTAAAGTGGCTTTTACAATATCGTATTTGGCTGGCACGGCAGCTCAGTGGGCTATTCCTCTGGTGGAAAGTGATGCTCCGGTATTGCACGATTACTTGGCATTTAAAGAATTAATGAGAGGCCTGTTTGCTAAACATGCTTTTATGCAGGCAAGCGATGCGGAGCTCCTTAAGTTAAGACAGGGCAAACAGGATCTGCTCACCTATGTGTCAACATTCAACAGGTTGGCGACAGAGACTCATTGGCCCACAGACAAAAGAACCTCCTTGTTTTATCAGGGTTTGTGTGACGAGCTGAAAGATGTGGTATCTCAGGTGGTTGATCCTCCAGACGACTGTGCTGCCTTTATCGATCTGGTGGTGAAGGTAAACCATAGGTTGACTGAGAGGCGGGGTGACCGTAGTCGGGTTCAGGGACCATGGAGGAGTTACACGAAACCAGAAACAACAAAACCCTTTGGGGAACATAAGCCTGCTCCTGAGCCTATGGAGATAGGGGGGGTGAGAGGCCCGTTAACCATGGAAGAGAAAAGAAGGAGAAGAGGACAGACCTATGATCAGTGAAGAGAAGATTGTAGGGGTGACACACACTGAGGATTTTCCCTCACTGGTCAAAGGGCAATTACGGCAATTGGATTTGGCCCCTTGGATGGCTTTGCCCCAGGTATTGATGCAGGATGGGTTGTTGTATCATGGGACCCATTTGTTCATTCCCCCTGCTTTGAGAAAGATGGTTTTGGAGTGGTGTCATTCCTCCTCGCTGGTAGCACATCCGGGGATACAAAAGACGAGGGAGATGTGTTTGCGATGGTTTTGGTGGGACTCGTTGGGTAAGGACATACAGTGTTACGTGGCCGCCTGTCCCATTTGTGCCACTAGTAAACCTACCCATAGCATGCCGTCAGGTCTGTTACAGCCCTTAGCGGTCCCTCCTGCTCCTTGGCACACTATTAGTATGGATTTTGTGACAGATCTACCTCCTGTGTCAGGACACACAGCCATAATGGTGGTAGTAGACCTGTTTACGAAGATGGCACACTTCATCCCGTTACTTAAGGTTCCTACTGCCAGGGAGATGGCTTTGGTCTTTATGTCATCCATAGTCAGGATCCATGGGTTGCCATCTGCGATTGTTTCTGACAGGGGAGCACAATTTGTGTCGCATTTTTGGACGGAACTGTGTTCTGTGCTGAGAATAGAGGTACGATTGTCATCTGCGTACCACCCGCAATCAGATGGTCAGACTGAAAGGACAAACCAGACTATGGAGCAATATTTGAGGTGTCTTGTGTCATCATTGTCTTGTGATTGGATGGTGGCTCTTCCTATTGCGGAGTTTGCCTACAATAACAGCCTGCATTCAGCAGTGGGTATGACTCCTTTCTTCTGTTCATTGGGTTACCATCCTAGGGCCTTAGCCATCCAGCCTAGTGGGCATGTACCAGCCATAGACGATATATGTAGGTCCTTGGGTGGAATATGGGACAAGGCTCGTGAACAGTTACAGGCAACCAAAGTCACCATGAAGGCCCAGGCAGATAAACACAGAGTCCCCGCTCCATCTTATAAGGCGGGTGATCAGGTGTGGCTAGCTTCGCGTAATCTTAGGTTACAGGGGTCACGTAAATTGCAGCCTCGGTTTGTGGGACCATTTGCTATAAAGCAGGTGATTAATCCTGTGGCCATGAAGCTTGTTCTGCCTGATGAGTACAAGGTCCATCCGGTGTTTCATACGTCACTGTTGAAACCCTATACACCAACAACACAGGTTCTGCCACCGCCCCCACCTTTGTTAATCGATGGGGAAGAGGAGTTCGAGGTTCAGGCTATACTGGATTCCAAGCGAAGGAGAGGTCGCCTCTTCTACCTTGTGGATTGGAAGGGTTATGCGCCTGAAGATCGGACATGGGAACCAGCAGGTAGTGTGCATTCGCCTCGATTGGTTCGTTTGTACCATAGACAGCACCCCTCTAAACCCTGTCCGATGGGGAGGGCCATTGGGGGGAGATACTGTTAGGAATTAGGTCTAGTCTGTCTTCTATGGCCATACTCCACCATCACATGATTGACTCTGAGGGGGATAAAAGCACCGCCCCTTCCTCTCTTCAGTGCTTGGTATCTTTTAGCTTGGGGTTCCAGGTGCT
The DNA here is from genome assembly GCF_964263255.1 of Lissotriton vulgaris. Taxonomy (NCBI): domain Eukaryota; kingdom Metazoa; phylum Chordata; class Amphibia; order Caudata; family Salamandridae; genus Lissotriton; species Lissotriton vulgaris. The sequence goes on along the minus strand of NW_028242580.1, from coordinate 167,031 downwards.
GGGTCGGGGTATCTAAGCTATGAGAGGGTAATTTGGTTCACGGGCTCGTGTTCCTTGTCTTTGGATTCCCCCTGAGTCAGTTGTTCTATTATTGCCTTTCCTGTTCCCTTCCCTTGTTGTTTTGTGGTTTCCCTTCATTGGAGTCGACTTAGGAGAATCTGCATCCTGTCACGCCCCTCCCCCTCCCCCGCGCCCCTTTCCCTTGTCTACCTTCGTAAACCTGGTCATCCTGAACTTTTGGCGCTGTGGTGTTTTTTGTTTATCGAGGGTACTGGGGCTCCAGTCCCCTCGAATCACGACTTCACGGGTGAACAGTCAGTTAGTGTCCGGAGCAACAACGCCGGGCGTCTGTGCTGCATGGATCCCGAGCAGCGACTTCTACTACGCGTGTTTAGTAGGCTATCCGCCTCATTGTGTGCCGCTTGGGCGCTTTCAGTCGCGCTGGGAGAGCGGAGGAGAGCTGATCCCGGACGAAGGAATTGTTTGTTTGTTTTGACCTCCTTCCCGTGTTTGAGACTGTAAAAGCTTACAAAGACATTTATTTTGGGGTTTTTTATGCCGAGTCCAAAGGCTTTTTCCCCTTAAAGTATCATTTTTGGCAGGAAGCCCCCTCGTGTGCAGTCCCCTTATCTCCTACCCCTATATGGTTCTGGGAACTTTTTCTTCAGAGGAGATTGAATCCTTCCTGCTGCCACAGACCTCCCGAGGCTGATCCTGTGCAAGTTTTCAAGTAAGGAGGTGTCTTTTCATTACATGGTGGAGTGTGGTTATGGTATTGGGAGATTAAGGGGTACATATCAGCATAGAACTCAGAGTAATTGTGTGTGTGTTGTTCCGTAGGTACAGAGGCGTGGAGGAGGTGGTCGAGTCCCATTGTCCAGTCCAGCGCAGGGGTGAAGCCTTTTTTTCTTTTGACGTCCCGTTCTTTCGTCTTCCTGTCCCCTGCCCTGGGCTCGGGTGTCCTCTCATGGCTATCTATATTGTGGGAGGCATCTGAGTTGGGGTAGTGGATTTGGGCATACATCGTTCCTGCAGTGTTTGGGCCCGTGGAATCCAACAAAAACCATTGATATGGTTTCTTAGCCATAATATACTTTAAAATGGATAAAATATATACATACATATATACATTGACTAACGTACTCAACTGGTGCTTCTAAATACGCCCACCCCGGTGTACCTGACCTAAGCCTAATACGTGGGAAGGAGTAAGTAAGTAGCAGTTTAAGTTAAGTTGGTTTTGCCAAGAATCTGACTCAAGAATTCTCTTTAAGGGTTTAGTCAGCTCCTTACCTGGGTAATAGAATGCAGGAGGTCTGGTATCTCTCTTTCAGGACTCGATATCCCAGCAGCCCGCGAAGGCGGCTGAGATCCCTGGAGCTGGATATCTCGGCAGGAGAAAAGACAGCGTCTCTCTCAGTGCGTCAAAAGGGAGGGGCAGCGTCCGTGGGCTCTCGCATCAGCTGGGCTCTCGGGCAAGTAGTTAGCTGCTCGGCTCCAAAACCACCACCGTGTGTTTGCTTAAGGCAACGTTGGTATATTTATACCTGAACGGTGCCGGGTTTGACGTAAGGTTGGACATAAGACGTCAATAAAGATTTCACTAAGAACTGGCCGTTCTTACAGTGCTTCACAGGAGTTCTAGGACGAAATCAAAACAAAAGCAAGTGGGGATTTCCCAGGTTGCTGGAGGTTTGGTTTGTTTAGAGAACTCGTTGTGCTTTCTAGGAGTCCGAGGAAGTATCCTTGCTTAATGTGACTGCATGGGCTACAACTAGATATGGATATGATTCCTATGCCATTATAGGGATATTATTGATTATAACCGTACAAGAGCATAAAATAGAAATATCGATTTAGGTTCCTAGATAAAAAAACACAATACTGGTGCCTCCGTATTGCTTCACCAGACCTCCACTATCATCCCTCACACACTCCCTGCGCGAATTCGCTTTAAGCCCTAGCAGAAATACGTCCAAATGTCTCCCTTGAGTGCCGTCGTGATCCCACAGAGGCAGAGTCCACACAATCAAAGAGTATCCTTCTATTACTGTGCCTTTCCATCACACAGGACTTTGCAGGGATCGCGCACGCTGGCACTATCAATAAACCTCCTCCCCTCCCCACCCCCCCAGGCACAGTCACTGCTAGCACAGGAGAGAGCAGCAGTGTACTCTTCATTGAGGCAGGCACGATTCCCATGAGCATATAGGTGCCCTGTGGGTGACTCATGCAGTGCCCTCTCACAGACAACCAAGGGTATCTGTGAGCGCACACTAGCCATGAGCTCTACTACACCGCTGCATTCTCACTCGCCCACCTCACTCGAATTTACAGTGATCGATTAGCACCACCCCATCCTCTCTCCAAACATTCTAATGACCCATACTAGTGTGTATATCTACCTCTGCTGTGATCTTGCGCACTCTCTGTCCTTCCTCATGCAGAGGGAAAGTTATGCATCCCTCCCGTCCTCATATTCCCTCAGTTTACAATAGTTTCTTCCAAGACGCACTGCCTGCATAGATAGCCGTGGAAGCCTGAGTATGAGCGTCTGGTCCCGGCTACCCGGCATGAAAAATTGGTGATCTTGTGCAAAACTCTATCTGGTTGTGTCTCGTTACTCTTATCCACCGAAGCTTGCATAATTGTAATCTCGTTCATAGGCTTGCGTTAGGCTCTATTTAATAACAGCACGTTTACATAGGTCAAGTGTTCTATGCACCTTTCAATCTCCGCTCGAATGACTCAGCAATCATTTGAAACGATAATGTGGCGATCGCCCTCGCCTAGGTCCAATGTATAATAAATCGTATGCATACATGCAGTACAATATCAGAACCATGTATGCATCTGTTGGCATTCGCCACTGTGTGCCCCCTGCGTATTCTTTCCAGAGTCAGTGACGCAATTGTCCTCCAGCAGGTACACTGGCACCGTTCACCACAGTACACATAGTATTACAGCTTAACCTTCTCGCGCAGACACAGCTACACAAAATCAGAGCTCACCCCCTTCGTGCCAGCCAGTGACACATCTAATTAACCTCAAGCAGGTTCAGAGGCACAACTATGCTTGTGCACTCGCAGTGTCACAAATGACTATGCGCAAGCAGACATAGTGGCACATCTCACCTTCCTCTTGCAAAGTGGTACCGGTGACCACCCTCTCATGGACACAGTGACATGCCTGCCTAGACCCCGCAGAGAGAGGCCTGATCCTCTGCCCACGCGGCGGTGCCGGCCCGGCCAGCTCAGTGTTAGCACAACTTCTACATTTTAGCACCGCTGGATCGCTCTGCTCTTCAGTGCCCACCAGGAGATTCTCACCCAATCCTCACAAATCAACACAGCAACCCACATGCCCCTCATTCCGAGGCTTTCAAGTGATATCTTGAGGGGGAGTGTGTTACATATATAAAGAATTGTGGCCGCGTACCTTCAATCCCACATTAAATGCCTCATGGGTAGACGCACTGACTTTTAACGCAGCAAAGAAATGGTTGTACGTCCGCCTGACCCACAACAGGGGACTAGCCAAGAAGACTAACTTCCCACGCACCCCAGCACAGACTCACAAACACGCCCCCAACAATGGCGGTCTCCAGCCTTCCCAATACTACAATATCCTCACAGGAAAGATCACCCCTTTTTTCACACAATCTCCTCCTCCTCCAATCACTTAGTTTGTTCACGTTGATCTGCGAGGGGGGGGGCGGGAACAAAGACAAGGACAGCCGGAGGGGGGACGGACAGCAGGAAGGTGGTCAGGATACAGCCACGCGGGACAGGGACAAAGTTAATAATGAAGACAAACATCGTTGTAAAAAAAAAAAAAGTACACGCCCAGAGTGGCCACGTCTTCATGACGTTGCGGAGAGGGAAAGAATCTGCGGAACGCCCAAGAATCGCCTCGGACAATGATGGACGCCTCTCTCTTCCAATGACTAGCCTCCATTTATGGAGCCAGCCAATGGAACAGAGAGGCGGTGACCAAGCCACATACTGTTCTCATTAGATTTCGCCTGTGCGAAAAGCTGCGAAGTGCGCAGCTTTCGACAGGCGAAACCTACCGTGGTCTTCTGATTCTACATTCTACAGATAGTGCCTGCACTCTTTCTCCTGGAGACTGATGCGCTTGTTGCATGGAGCTCTTTGTTTACCTATAACTGCTTCTCATTATTTGGTCTGTCAAAAACAAACCTCTCTAGGATGGTACGAACACATATATGACACATTCTTACAAAGCATTTAGCATTTTTCTTTCAAGTGCCATTGCCTTGCCAATGACAATCCTATGTTTATTACCCTCATTTATTAGCACATCTTCATGCACTAATCCTCTAGGATTAAAGAACTGTGATAAATTCACAATTCATGGCCTTAGCCTTCCAAGCCTGGCTTTGTTTCTAAACCTCTAGCTGTACCTGCTTGTTTATCCCCTCCAATCATCCTCTCTTAAAGAATGGAAGGTATGTTATTAGGACAAGCACTTCTTACGCCGACGACACCCAGCTGATCCTCTCCCTCACCAACGACCCCGCCACCGCCAGAGCCAACCTTCACAAAGGGATGAAAGAGGTAGCCGAATGGATGAAGAACAGCCGCCTGAAACTGAACTCGGACAAGACGGAAGTCCTCATCCTGGGATCTTCACCCTCCGCCTGGGACGACTCCTGGTGGCCCCCTGCCCTAGGCAGCGCACCCAAACCAACAGACCACGCACGCAACCTGGGCTTCATCCTGGACTCCTCCCTCTCCATGACCAGACAAGTCAACGCCGTCTCCTCGTCGTGCTTCAACATCCTGCGCATGCTACGTAAGATCTTCCGGTGGATCCCCACCGAGACCAGGAAGACGGTCAACCAGGCCCTCGTCACCAGCCGTCTGGACTACGGCAACTCCCTCTACGCCGGAACCACCGCCAAATTTCAGAAGAAACTCCAGCGTATCCAGAACGCCTCAGCACGACTCATCCTGGACATCCCCCGTCGCAGCCACATCTCCGGACACCTGAGAGACCTGCACTGGCTCCCGGTCAACAAGAGAATCACCTTCCGTCTCCTCACCCACGCACACAAAGCCCTACACAACCAAGGCCCAGGATACCTCAACAGCCGCCTCAACTTCTACGCCCCCAAACGCCAGCTTCGATCGACAGGCCACGCCCTCGCCGCAGTCCCCCGCATCCGAAGAGCCACCACAGGGGGACGGTCCTTCTCCTACCTCGCCACCAAATCTTGGAACTCCCTCCCGACCCACCTCCGCCTGACCCAGGACCACCTCGCCTTCAGGAAGCAACTCAAGACCTGGCTGTTCGAGCAGTAGCGTACCTCCCCCCTGGCGCCTTGAGACCCTCTGGGTGAGTAGTGCGCTATATAAATGCTTTGATTGATTGATTGATTGATTGCAGGAGTTGTGTCCAAGCACACATCTATGAACTGTTAGTAACATTTAGTGGATTAAAGCTGTATCCCCCCCCCTCCCAAAGAAGACTTCTTACATTGCTCTGTGGCAGAAGGTTAATATAACAAATATGCTCCTCGATATGCTTGCATAGGTTTGCTGAATACATTGCCTGCAATTGTAACATAAAATCAAGTTCCTTTAATGACTGGATTGAAATGTTTCTGCTGCAAACAGCACACTCTGCAGCAGAAGCAGCAGATGTTGCACACTCCAATTCCTGACATTATGCTGGTGCTGTATTTCATGCCTCTAATGCAGCTGGTTTTTCACATGTTTTTCAAACTAACTGCTCTGGAGTATTAACCGACTCTTAGGTTATTTTCCGAACTGTTTGATGGAATCTCAACGGCATTCACTGTCGTAGGTGCTGTTGTAGCCTTCAACCTTCTAAGGTGATAAGAATGAACAACAATGCATGATATCCAAGTGAACAACACTGTCGACAACCTACACTTGCCTGATTGGGTGCTTTCTAGTCTGAATAAACATTGGATTCTCTGACAGACTGTATCCTTTCTGGGTGAAACCTCTTTTAATGCTTAAACTGCTTAAATGTTCCAATGGAACCCCAAGCTGTGGTCCTAGTAGATCTGAGAGTAGATTCAACGAGTAGTGCATCTTCAGACTTATTGCAAGTGCCTACCCTTATAGCTATTTCAACGGAGTCACCTCTGGTGTCGCAACATGTGCTGCAATCAGCATTTGTGAGACCACCTCTTTCCCCATTCTCAGATGAGTCAAGTGTGACTTTGCATGTGAATCCCACTGCAGCTGCTGCACCATCAGTTTCAACAGCAATGCCAAATGTGATGTTTTATTCACTTGCACCTTCTAATACTTTAGGTCTAGCTCACATTAGGGCATCTCCAACATTTACCGTGGTACCTGCATATTTTATTTATGCAACTTATATAGCGCACAAATACACTGGGGTGTCTCGGCGCTGTGGAGTAAAGCAGGAGGAAAGCAGCTGAGTGTGGTGACTACTGGTTGAAGAGCCAGGTTTTTAGTAGCTTCCTAAATCTCATGAGGATGGGACTGGTTTTAATGTGGAGGGTATTCCAAAGTCTGGCTGTGGCGACTGTAAAACATCGGTCTCCCCAGGAGGTTTTCTTAGTGTGGGGGACAGGAAGTAGGTGAGCTGTGGAGGAGCGCAGAGGTCAGTTCGGGCGTATGGGCATAGTACTTTTTTTAGAAACTCTGGTCCTGTGTTGTTGATCGCTTTATACGCGATGCACAGTGCTTTAAATTTGGTTCGGCTTCTGATAGGCAACCAGTGGAGTTGACGTATGACAGGTGAGATCGATTTGGACTTGGGGGTGCCGGACAAAATTCTGGCAGCTGAGTTCTGAACTAACTGCAGCTTGTTCAGGACTTTCTCCTGGGCCTTGAGGAGGAGTCAGTTGCAGTAGTCTACTTTTGACATGATCAGTGTGGACATCAGGGTCTTGCCAGTGCTGGAGGGGAGGAATGGTAGAAGTTTCCTTATTGTTTTAGGGTGTAGAAGGAGGAAGAGACGACCGCATTTGCGTGGTGGATGAACGAGAGCTTGTCATCGAACAGTACACCCAAGTTCCTGACCTTAGTGACCGGTTCTGATGGGGATCTCAGATCGTTTGGCCACCAAGTGGGAGACCAACTAAGGGCAAGCCTGCCAAAGATCACTACTTCCGTTTTATCTGAGTTAAGTTTTAGGCAGTTGTTTGCCATCCAGAAGCTGAGGGCTAGCATTCCCTCCTGGAATCTGGCTGCAACTGCTCCTCCATCGTTATGTACTGCCAATACCAGTTGTGTGTCATCGGCATATGAAGTTAGCCTCATCCCGTGTGCTTGGATGACCCTGGCCAAGTCCGACATATAGATGTTAAATAAGGTCAGACTTAGGGAGGATCCTTGGGGCACACCACAGGGAAGAGCTAATACCGGGGAATAGAAGTCGCCTAGTTTTCCTGATTGGGTGCGGTTGGCGAGGAAAGGGGCTAGAAGGGCATTGGAGTTATGGTTAATGCCTGTAGGGGAGACACAGTCGTTTAGGGTGGCGTGATCGACCGTGTCAAAGGTGGCAGACAGGTCCAGTAGTATCAGGACTGCCGCGCCGCCTTGGTCTAGGATCATCCTGATCTCTTCAGTTGCCTTGATGAGGGCCGTCTTGGTCGCATGGCCCTTTCTGAACTTAAATTGGGTGTCATCCAAGAGGTGATTGTGATCGATGAACTCAGATAGTTGAATGTTCATTAATTTTTCAAAATGTTTTGATGGAAATGGGAGGCACGCAATGGGTCTATAGTTTTAAGAATCTGAGGGATCGAGATTGGATTTTTTTTAGGAGGGGTTTGATAATGGCCTTTTTCCAGACTGAGGGGTAGGAGCCTGTGTGGAACATTAAGTTGCAGATATTTGTAAGGGTGGGACTTATCGAGTCGGGATGAGTTTTAGAATGGAAGGGGGACAAGGGTCAAGAGGGGATCCTGATCTAATGGCGGATATTAATTCTGATATCTGCTCGGGTGAGATCTGGCTGAATTCAGAGAATACAGTGGCAGTGGTGTTGATGGGAGTGTAGCCGTTAGGGTGGTCGGGTTAACCTGGGAGGAGAAGTTGGAGTAAATTGTATTGACCTTGTCTGCAAAGAAGTTAGCGAGGGAGTTACAGAGGGCTTGAGATGTGTCTATGTTTGGGCTCGTGGGTGGACTGGATAGTTTGGGTACCACCTGGAATAGCTGTTTGGAGGAGTTTTGGGTCGATTCTATTGGTGTCAGGTAAAATTTGCTCTTCTCTGTGACAATGAGATGTTTGTATTTGGCTATTGCGTCCTTATATATCAATTTGTCCTGGTTGTTGAAGTGTTTGCGCCAGTGCCTTTCTAGATTTCTGCAGTGTTGCTTTTCGAGTCTGAGCGCCTCTGAGAACCAAGGGGCGGAGGGGGCATTCCGATTGGTATAGATGTTCTTGGGTGGTGCTAGGGTGCTAAAGGCACTGTGTAGCCAGTGTGAGTAGTTATTGGAGGCTAGCTCAGGGTCTGGCGTGGAATCGAGTTGCATAGAGGAAACAGGTTGTTTTTAGGAGGTGGGTGTCAATGTTTTTCCATGCTCAAGACTGTTTCGGGGTGCGGGAGGTTGGTGTTTCGCATCTGAATGGTAAGAATTACTGTGGAGTGGTCTGTCCAAGTGAGGGGGATAACAGATGAAAGGGAAATGTGGGTGTTGTTGGTGAAAAGACCATCAAGTGTGTGTCCAGCCAAGTGGGTGGGTTTTGTCACTAGCTGTAGTAGCCCCGCTGACCGTAGGTCTGTTGTGAGGGAGGAAGAGTCCTTGTCATCGAGACATTCAAGGTAAAAATTGAAGTCTCCCTAGATGGTATAGTCAGGAGCTCCCGCTATTGGCTCTATCAAGCTGTCTAGGGCTGTGAAGAAATTAGTTTGGAGGCCAGGAGGGCGGTAGAGGAGTGTTCCTTTGAATGATTGGGTGTTAGAGAGAGCAATCAAGAAGGTCAATGCTTTGCAGACCGGTGAATCAGTAGTTTCTATTTTACTTAGGTATTTTTTTCGGTAAATAATAGCTAGGCCGCCTCCCTTCTTTGTGGGTCTGTCCTGTCTGAGTACACAATAGCCATCGGGAGTGGCAGTGCAAAAATCTGGTCCAGAGGAAGTTGAAGTTGAAGGGTTTTGTAGAGCGCTCTACTACCAGGCGGTTTCTTGGCGCTGTAGGAGGGACCTGAAACTGAGGGAAAGAGGGAAGGAGTGTTAAAAGGAGTAAGTGTTAAGAGGAGTAGGCAGAAGAAAAGAGATGGGTTTTCAAAGCTGGCCGCAAGTCAAGGTAAGAGGGGGTGGATCTGATAGCTAAGGGGAGGGCATTCCAGAAGAGTGGAGCGAGTGTCGAAAGCCTGGAACCACCCGATTTCTTTTTGCGGAAGCTGGGGACCTGAAGGAGGGACTGGGTGGAGGAACGGAGAATTCTGGTTGGAGTATAGGCAGTGATTTTAGATCTGATGAATGCAGGGGCAGTGCCGGCTAGGGACATGAAAGTCAGGCAACCCATCTTGAAAAATGAGCGTTCCCTGATGGGGAGCCAATGGAGGGTCTTAAGCAAGGGAGTGGTGTGGCTAAATTTGGGGAGCCTGTAGATGAGGCATGCCGCTTGATTCTGGATGAGCTGTAGGCACCGGCACTCATAGGCTGGGATGCCTACATAGTGGGCATTGCCGTAATCTAGGCGAGATAGAATCATTGCCAGAGTGATGATTTTGAGGGCTCCGGCTGAGAAGTAGCGTGAGACTTTGTGGATGGTTCTCAGGGAAAGAAAGCAAGAGGAGACTACCGAGCTAATCTGAGGTCGCAGAGAGAGATCTTGGCTGACTTTGATGCCCAAGGTTTTCACAGAAGCAGAGGGAGACGGGGGAGAACCAAAGATGGGGGGCCAGAAAGCGGAAGACCAAGGATTAGAGGGGCCACCGATAAGAACAAGCTCTGTTTTATCGGGGTTTAGTTTTAGTTGGTTGAGGTTCATCCAGTTGTAAATGGAGGTAAGAGTGGAGTGGACCGTGGAGATAGAATCAGAAGAGGGGGTGAGATTGAAAATAAGTTGGAGGTCATCGGCGTAGTTAAACACCGTCACCTCCATGTCCTGTAAAGCAACAATGAGCGGGTATATGTAGAGGTTAAACAGGAGGGGGAAAAGTGAGGAGCCCTGGGGGACTCCACAGGAGACTGAGCGAGAAGCGGCCATGAAGCCCTCCAGGCGAACAGCCTGAGAGCGGTCTGCCAAGAAGGAAGTGAGCCAGGCCAGAGCCAATCCTCGAATGCCGGCGCCCCTGACACGATCGAGAAGGATGGAGTGGTCGACCGTGTCAAAGGCAGCGGAGAGATCGAGGAGGACTAGGGCCTGAGGGGAGTTGGTGTCAGTGCTCCGTCTGAGCTCATCGACCACCGAGAGAATGACAGATTCCGTGGAGTGAGCCGGTCTAAAGCCGGCCTGGTGGTCTGCTAGAAGGTGATGTGTCTTAATGTAGTTGGAAAGTGAGGAGGTGATGCGGCTCTCCAAGATTTTACCTAGGAGTAGAAGGAGTGAAATGGGTCTAAAGTTGGAGGGGATGGAGGGGTCGGCACCGGGTTTCTTTATGATAGGAATAACTGTAGCTGATTTGAACGCGTCAGGTACGGTACCTAGGGAGATAGAGGCATTGAGCTGAGTCAGAGGGGGGGGCGGACAGGGGGAAAAGATTTCCCTTAGGATGTGAGCCGGGCAGGCATCAGCAGGGGAGCCTGTTTTGACCTTTCCAAAGAGGGAGCAGAAGGTCTCTTCTGAGATTGCGGGAAACTGGTCAAAGGAGGAAGCAAGTGGGGGTAAGGGAGGGCAAAAGAAGGAGGGAGGTGCCAGGGGGATGTTCTGCTTTATAGTGGTGATATTTTCAATGAAGAAGTCATTAAGGGTGTTGCAGAGGAATTGGGAGGGGATGGGTCTGGGCACAACTCTGTCGGAAGCAGCAAGCTCATTCACAATTGTGAAGATCTCCTTGGGTTTATTGGCTGCCCGATGGATTTTCTGAGAGAAGTGTTCTAACTTGGCAGTAATTATAGCCTTTTTGTAGGCCCGAAGGGGAGTGAGGTAATGAGTCTTGAGATCTGGGCCGTAACTGCGACGCCAATAGCGCTCAGCCTGCCAGTTTTTGGGCTTTCAGGGTGTCGGAGAACCAACGGTTGGCGTCATGGGGACGGCGCGTTCTCACCCGTCTGAGAGGTGCAACTAAGTTGCAAGCCTCTAAGAGGTAGTTACCTGCCTGTTAGGGGGCATTTCTGCCAGGATGGGAGCGGAAGAGGCTAGGGAATGGCCTAAAGCGGTTAGATCTACCTTATTCCAGTTGCGAGCAAAGATATTTTTGGGGAGAGGAGGGATATTAATCTTCCCCAGGGGGGTGGAAAAGGTAATCAGGGAGTGGTCGGACCAAGCACAAGGGGATATCGAAGGCGGCGAGATAGAGAGATTGGTGGACCAGACTTGGTCAAGAATGTGACCGTGAGTGCGGGTGGGGGAAAAGATGTGAGGGGTAAAGTTCAAGCATTGGAGGGTGTCGGAGAAATCTTTGGACATGGTATCTTCACGTGGATCTCCCGGCCAAAAGTTGAAATCACCCAATAGGAGAACAGCAGCATTGTTAATCACAAGAGTAGCCAATAGATCCTGTATGGCTGGAATGAAATGGGACATAGGTTGAGGGGGACGATAAAGAAGCACAAGAGTGAGTGGGATCGCGAGATTAGTGGAGCGTACTATCAGAAGGTCAACGGAAGGAATGGACTGGTGGGCAATGGGCTGGAATTGGAAGTTAGATCGCACTATCATTGCCACACCACCGCCGGTCTTCCCCTCAGGGCGGTCAGCGCGGAGGATGTAGTAGGGCTCCAGAAGGGAAGTGAGGATGTCAGGTAGGGAAACGGCGTTGTACCAGGTTTCCGTGAGAAGTAGAATCTCAGGTTTAGTGGTTTCGAGGAGGTCAAAGAGCTCTAATTGATGTTTGACCACAGACAGGGTATTGAGGAGGGAGACTGAGGCCGTGGAAGGGAGGCCTTCCACGTGCTGGGAGCGGGAGAGTGAAGGGGCTGAACGTAACAACACCATGCGGGGGTCAGGGTATGGGTATGAGCAGTTGGTAGCTGCAGGTTGAGCAATATCAAGGGAGTGGATCCGGTCCATGGTGAAAGGGCTGATAGGCCAGTCACCGTGGCAGGCCAGAAGTTGGTTGAGCGAGTATGTGGTGGGCTGAGCAGGGTGGATGGCCCCGGCCTGGCGTGGACGGGCGCAGACGGGCTTGCAATAAGGGTGCCTTCGGCGCACAGACGGCGCGCCCGCTGCACGCGTCAGCTGCACGGCCGGGGTAAGCACATCACTAAGGGGGAGCAGAGGGAGGCGTGCCGAGCACTCCCGGCTTCCGCCTCAGGAGTCGGATTCCTTCTAAGACGCGCTGAAGATCGGGCGCGATTCATATAGTGGGGGGCGTGGCCGAGTGGCAGTGGGCGTGGCCTGGGCTGGTGGCTTCCCTGACAATGGCGGCAATTCCGCGGCAGCGCCTTAATCGGCTGCGCGGAGCAAGTAATCAGGGGAGCAGAGGTGAGTGTCCCAAGGCGAGGGTAGTCACAAGTGAAGTTTAAAAACAAATCACACAAGAATTTTTAAGAATAACAGCACTCCTGGCTTCCGCCTCAGGAGTCGGATTCATCCCAGGTTTCTGTTACGAATAGAGGTCTAGGTTATGGTTGGTTAGTAACTCGGAGATTTCGAAAGTATGCCTAGGGAGGGAGCGTGCGTTTATAAGGGCGGAATAAACATGTTCAGGGTTAGGGGTTCGGGTGGTAACTGCGGGGGGTGGGGGTAGGATAGGTAGGACCAGTTTGAAAGGGCAGTTGTGGCAGTGTGTGGATGGTTTATTGACGAATGAGTCCAGGCTGAACTGGGGGCAGTGATGGGTATTAGTGGTGTTGTTGATGTCCATGAGCTGGGCACTAGAGTAAGATAATACCTTATTGCCAGATTTGAGAATTGGTGGGCCAGGGGGTTCTCCTAGCTTCTCCTGGTTTTCCGGCTTTGTCTGACTCCAGTGAAAGTTCATTGCCTACCATCTTAGATTTTGTTTATGACATAGCAGATCTTAAATTCTAATCTTTTGGTATGCCATGGATTTTAAGAAAAAATGAACTCAGATAAACAAGAGAAAAGTGATCAATGACTGCTGCTGGTCCTTGTGTAGCCATCTGTGCCATATTGTTTGCTCGTTTAATCCTCTATGGACCAGCACATACACAATCATATATGTAAGTTTATTAGAATTTTTGTCCTACCAATCCTTTTGTCCTACCAATCCCTGTCCCAATCCCAATCTTATCATTCATGTATTTGTGTGCACATTATTATCATTTACAAGTGTATGGTTTGGTTAATCATTTTTTTACATGGATTCACAATATAATAGTGTTTTGATATAGGTTGATAGAGTAAAGAGCTCATTATTTGAGTGACCTTCAAAGTCATAAGCAGTGTGCTTGAAGGTCACGCGTTGGCACAAGCTAGTGCTATCTGCCCCAACAACTAGGCTAGCCTTTCTTCTGAAAGCAAAGTTGTAGACTGTAAAAACATTGATTATTTGGCGTTTAAGTATAAGATACGTGGACTTAAGGCCAACTAGGAAACTTATTTTGTGTGTTATTTTTGGTGATAATAGAGACATTAGCTAGGAGCAAGGGAAGAATGGATTCTAACATCGATTGTTTCCTTTAAATCCACCATTGAGCTTATCAATTAGTTCTTATCTAATATGTTTCCAAATGTCATAATTTTTACGTGCATTGAAGTTTCATGACAATCTTGGTATGTGTAATAATGCGTATTCATATAAACTACTGCTGAGACTTTTCTCTGCACATTGCGGACCCTTTGTGATGTTTGGAGCACTCCCTGCTAACCCCTTCATAAACAAATTCCCACAAATGTCACATAGGCCAAATCTGAATCCCTTTTTCCTCCCCATATGTTTCAAATTCTAAAAGTATCCAGAGTTTGTGGATTCCCATTTAGAGAACTGACAAAACAGACCAAATATTGCAAATTCAATTTTGAAGGGTTTTTTGAGAAAAAAGTGCTGTGCAAGAAAGTGTATGTTTTTAATCATCTAAAAATGTCATCAACAAAATGTTCGCTCTGAGTAGATCACCATATTTCCAGCTTTTTTCCAACTTTTCCCTATTTTTGTTGTTTCAACCTATTAGCAGTCTGTGGTAGAAGACCCTGGACTTGAGCCCTGCTTGTTCCATCCAATCCGTTTGTGTAGCAGGCGCTAAGCCCAGCCATACAAGTGGGGTACCGTTTTTATTGGTGTGCTGCGGGACGGGCTGACTTCTTGCCTGTTTGACTTCTGGCGGAATCCCTCATTGACCTAGCATACTCTGCCTACTTCTCGCAGCCCCCCGCTTCGCGGGGGCCGCTCGAGCTTACCGGATCATCACAGGACTCCCAACAACAGCGAGAGGAGCCTTGCAGCGACGCCTAACCCCTGCGGGACTGCGAGGACCAGCGGGCGTTGCGTCTGGAGACTCGCCACAGCTGGTCCTCTTCCGGCCCCCCTCCCGCTCAGATAAATCTGCGGAGGGCTTGGGTGCTGTGTGTGCTGCGGGACGGGCTGACTTCTTGCCTGTTTGACTTCTGGCGGAATCCCTCATTGACCTAGCATACTCTGCCTACTTCTCGCGGCCCCCGCTTCGCGGGAGCCGCTCGAGCTTACCGGATCATCACAGGACTCCCAACAACAGCGAGAGGAGCCTTGCAGCGATGCCTAATCCCTGCGGGACTGCGAGGACCAGCGGGCGTTGCGTCTGGAGACTCGCCACAGCTGGTCCTCTTCCCGCCCCCCTCCCGCTCGGATAAATCTGCGGAGGGCTTGGGTGCTGTGTGTGCTGCTGGACGGGCTAACTTCTTGCCTGTTTGACTTCTGGCGGAATCCCTCATTGACCTAGCATACTCTGCCTACTTCTCACGGCCTCTGCTTCGCGGGGGCCGCTCGAGCTATCGGATCATCACAGGACTCCCAACAACAGCGAGAGGAGCCTTGCAGCGACGCCTAACCCCTGCGGGACTGCGAGGACCAGCGGGCGTTGTGTCTGGAGACTCGCCACAGCTGGTCCTCTTCCCGCCCCCCTCCCGCTCGGATAAATCTGCGGAGGGCTTGGGTGCTGTGTGTGCTGCGGGACGGGCTGACTTCTTGCCTGTTTGACTTCTGGCGGAATCCCTCATTGACCTACCATACTCTGCCTACTTCTCGCGGCCCCGCTTCGCCGGAGCCGCTCGAGCTTACGGATCATCACAGGACTCCCAACAACAGCGAGAGGAGCCTTGCAGCGATGCCTAACCCCTGCGGGACTGCGAGGACCAGCGGGCGTTGCGTCTGGAGACTCGCCACAGCTGGTCCTCTTCCCGCCCCCCTCCCGCTCGGATAAATCTGCGGAGGGCTTGGGTGCTGTGTGTGCTGCGGGACGGGCTGACTTCTTGCCTGTTTGACTTCTGGTGGAATCCCTCATTGACCTAGCATACTCTGCCTATTTCTCGTGGCCCCCGCTTCGCGGGAGCCACTCGAGCTTACCGGATCATCACAGGACTCCCAACAACAGCGAGAGGAGCCTTGCAGCGACGCCTAACCCCTGCGGGACTGCGAGGACCAGCGCGCGTTGCGTCTGGAGACTCGCCACAGCTGGTCCTCTTCCCGCCCACCTCCCGTTTTAAACAGACAGCGCCGGACGCGCAAGCGGGATGCGCAAGCAGGACGTGCGCGGGGCAAAGCGCGGAGCGAAGCCCGGGCAAAGGGCGGGCCGTTTGCGGCCGTTCGAGGACCGGAGAGACCGGGCCCGGGCAACTCCCCCTGGCCGGCCCAGTACCATCGCCTCATTTCCAACGGACTTGGCCCACCGGGATCCAACGATGACCACCAGGGAAACGAGAAGCGAAACCGCATTGGCCGGAGTTGGAGTTCCCAAAGGTACTATTGATAATTATCTTGTTAAAGCTGGCTCATTGCTGATAGATGAAATCTCTGTGCTAGAACGACGCATCTCCCAAGAGATTGACTGGGTGAGCAGATCATCAATGGGGCCAATGGCTCTTGCTAAGACACCGGAAGAAAGGCCAGAACCTCATAATAATACCCAGAATGGTCCAGAGACAATCCACTCTGCCTCCAACATAGACCTAACTATGGAGGGCTCTAAGGACCTAGAGGACATGAGCCTCATGACCTTACCGATGACTCGCACATCATCTGTTCCACCCCCAGCCTCTAGTAAGGATCTGGCTACCCCTTGCATTACTGAGAATACCCCAGAACTACAGAGGGGGGCAAGGGAGGGAGCCATTCAAAAAAAGAAGAAAGGAGGGCAAACCAACGGTGGCAGTAAGCTAAAAACAACGGAGCCCAAACTTGTGGGTGACGCTGGTACCCTTGGCGGTAACACTCCGGGACAACCACCCATGAATACTAGGAACACTCGAAAAACCACCTCTCGACCTATAGACCCACCCCTCCACCAAGCTGATATTTCCATAGACTCCACAAATGAGGATATCACTCTTGCAGATATAGGCACACTTATCAGGTCACTCTTAAGCCCCTTGGAAGCCCGACTGATAAAGATCGAAGCAAGGCTGGTCAATATCGAGAAATCAACAGTCCAGCTGGCAGACAGTCTTAAGTCAGAAACCAAGGGCACCAAAGTAGGGTCAGATAGCATGCCTAAAAAGAGTATAGATCACACAATCCTGATGAAGAAAACTGGTCCTCCCACCTCGCAAAATATAAAATCTATTCCCAACCAAAACAAGACGAGGCAAGCCCCTGCTAGTGTAAACAAAACTATACCATCCATACCAATTCAATCACCCACACAAATTCAGACACCAACCCCTACGACCTCAAACACAACTAGCAAACCCACATATAAGTCCGATCCCCCAGACAGAGTTAAGAGTGCTATGAGGCCCTTAGACAACATCCAGACCAATACTCGGAAACCTAAACCCGTAAACTTACCTCCGGAGGCATCCTCCTACACAGTGATCTTGGCGGGAGTGCCTGAACTATCTCCCAATTCCATTGAGACGACAGCCTCGCTCAAAAACAATGTCATCAACTGGCTGTCCATATACAGACCCCTCCCGCAAGGAACAACTAGCGATGTACTCATGGTGAGACGCGTCACTTGGGTGGGTAACCTGAGAAAGACAATCAGGGGTGATTGCATCGTGGTCAGCTTTAGGGATCAAAGGACACCCTCGTACATTTCTAGCTGGGCTCCGGATGACCAAGGGAACCTAATCCAGGCTCTCCCCCTCTCGTTCTTGTACCCATCAAGTATCTATCTATCAGAAGATCCTAGATGGGGGCACCATCAGGAGTTACTGGGAGAGTGGGAAAGCAACAGTGTAGGGAGAAGGGAGCCTTATTACCGTAGGAACACGCTCCCTGAATACCCACGGTTACATGAAGAGGGGGAAGGGTGGGAGTACAGCACCAGAAGGAGAGGGGGATGGGGTGGCAGACCGAGAGGAGTCCCTGGCCCACATAGATTGCATCACCCAGCCTACCTTCCAATTTCAAATAGGTATAGCACCCTGGAAATGGTTGATTGACTGGTTGATTCCAATATAAGGGCGGTGGACCACCCTGCTATAGCAAATTATGGTGAGGATAGACCTACCACCGGAGACCAACCCCGGTCACAAATACAATTAAAAACCACTCCCAACACTCTAAACTGTTTCCAAGACCACGCTAGTCGTATAGTTGACATAGGGGACAATATTATCAATTTAGAGGTTGAACAAGGATAACTGCCACCAACTTTAATGGCAAATCCTACTCTCGCCCCTACAGAGAATATCCTGTCTAATACCGAGCTATTACCTCCAAGGCCTGCTGCGCTCAATATAATTTCATGGAACGTAGCAGGTATTGGCAACAAAATCGATTGTCCCGACTGGCTGTCATTCATCAGCTCAAAAGGAATCTGCCTTTTTCAGGAAACCTGGGCAAGAGAGGAGTTCACGTGCCCAGGTTTTGAAGTTTTTTCAAAAAAAGCAAAATGGGGGGCAAGGGACGTCCGTCAGGAGGGCTGGCAACTTTGATTGCCTCCCACCTGGGTTGTAAGGCTAGGTGTTTAGCCAAGGATTCTGAGGATATTTTACCCGCCCTCCTAGAATGGCCAAATCTGGTTAAGTTGTTGGTCATAAATGTTTACTCGAGACCCGTGCCTATATCAGGGGAATCGAAAACGATCGAGGATCTCTCAGCCTTCCTGAGCGATATCCCAAGGGATCTCCCACAGTTGGTAGCAGGAGACCTCAATTCCCACTACGAGCCACTCCCTGGCTTGTTGGAAGGACCTTCCTTAGAGGAGGATGCTATTTGCCTGATACCAGACACGGTGGCTCCCCCACCAAGAGCCTGGACACCCCTTGCATTACAAATTACAGCATTGACCCTTAATTATGGTCTAAGAGCATGCAATGGGCGTAGAAAATCAGATAACCCCTGTAAATGTACTTTCAACAAACCAGGCAGTGAATCCAGACTAGATTATATTCTAGTCCAAATAGCTAACTGGACACGAATAATTGATTTTAGGGTACTGAGTAGAGAGGATAGCGACCACCACAACGCCCTTATACTTGAATATGCCATTCCTGGTATAGAGGAAACGGGTTCGGATAATGGAAATGCGACCACTGGGCTACTCCTAGAGAATAATAGGAGGAGAGTGAGGTGGGGGAAGCTGGCAACAAATGACGTAAAACTATCTAGACTTTACGCCAGAATTACTCCAGTACTTGAAAAGGCATTTGGTCTTGCCGATAAATTAGATGACCGGGGGAATATAGAATCACTGGGACAAACACATAAAGAACTAATGAACACACTAGTGTTAGACCTATTAGCAGAAGCACCAGCAAAAACCAGTGTGTTAAACAAAAAATCCTGGTACAATGCCGCATGCCGGGAATCAAAACGAGAACTTTTATCTGTAATTAAGGCTCTTGGATGCCGCGAGATAATACAAGGGAAAAGACGGGCCTACAGGACACTGTTGGCAAATGCCAAGGCCGAATGGGACCAGAAGCATTGGGAATATCTATCTGAGGCTCTAGCCAATAAAGATTCTCGCAAATTCTGGCGAGTGGTTAACCACGGGTCAGAGGATCTCCCCTCTGCCATTGAACCCAATATTGCCCCTGCCCTATGGCAGGAACATTATCAATCCCTATACTCAATGGAGGGCATGCCCCATACCAATCCTAATAGTATTGCTATGACTGGTCAGGTGGGTGAACCATTCTTGTTAAAAGAAGTCCGCGCCGCAATTGCGGGGCTGGCAGGAGGTAAAGCACCGGGGTTGGATGGGTTCCCTGGAGACCTTTTTAAACAGGAACCAGAGATATGGGCACCGTATTTATTGCTGATATTTAATGCGGTGCTTGGGGGTATGGAGGTTCCAGATACTTGGCTGGGTGCAGAGGTGGTCCCTATATTTAAAAAGGGATCCCCTCTGCTCCCAGCCAACTATCGCCCCATAAGCCTCATTGGCGTCTCGCAGAAGCTTTTTGGTAGATTAATACTGAATCGCTTGCAGAATTGGCTGGAGGAAACGGACACTCTCAGCCCGTACCAGGCTGAATTCAGGAGGGGTGTCTCCACAATTGACCAAGTATTTATATTAAATCTCATATACTGGAGGAGGGCACTTATCGAGGGTGGCACCCTATACACGGTCTTTGTGGACCTGCGTGCCGCCTTCAACCTAGTGCCAAGAGTAAAATTGTGGGAGGTAATGATAGAACTAGGCGCCCCAAAAGACATCCTTGCGATTTTGATTAAATTGCATCACAACAACTTCGCAAGGGTCAGATGTGGGAGAAGTGGAAAACTGACTGAAAGATTCCCTGTTCGCAGAGGGGTGAGGCAGGGTTGTGTGCTCGCACCTACCCTGTTCTGCCTCTTTGTGAACGGGGTAATCTCACACCTGACCGGGATTGCCAACACCGACGCCCCAAAACTGACCGGCAGCAGGGTGCCTGCCATTATGTTTGCGGACGACACCCTGCTGCTATCTAAAACTCCGATGGGCATACATAGGGTGCTCGATGTCTTCCAGGACTTCTGCACAGAAAGGGGCCTCTAAATTAACCCCCAAAAAACTAAATTTATGATCTTAAATCCCAAGTACCCAAAGCGCCCAAATCCCTTACTTGGTTCAGTGCGTCTGGAAAGGGTATACACCATAGAGTATTTGGGGTTAACGCTAAATCAAAACTTGACGTGGGGGGCCCACCAGACAAAAGCCAACATGAGGCTAGACCAGAAGGCGGGGGGCATCATGAGAATTGCGTCAAAGTCAACTTTCCGCCCTCTGTCCCCCGCTATCCAAATTTATAAAATGCAGGCTCGGGCGGTGTTATCTACGGGGGCAAGATGTGGGGCCACACGTCATCTTCCAACCTACAGGTGACGGAAAAGAAATTTACAAGACAGCTCACTGCCCTACCACCAAGTACTCCACTCCTGCCCCTGAGACTGGACTTGGCTCTGAGGCCCATCGCAGAAGAACTAGGGCTAAAGCCCCTAACATTTTGGCGTCGCATTTGGAGCAGCCAGGACCTCACTTCCTATCGATCTGAGCTGCAGGAATTTTTAACTCTACCTAACGCTGCCAAGATACCTTGGCTAAATTACATTAAGACAACATGTGAGACCCTCGGATTACCAGAACTGTGGTCACACTAAGTATGGGCGAATTTTGCGAATCTCGCGTTCGCGAATTTTGCGGATTTGCGAACACGCAATCCGCAAAATCCGCGAATTCTCGCGAATTTGCGGATTTTTTTTTGTGTTCGCAAGGATTTCTGCCAGTTCGCGAGGGTTTTGTACCAGTTCGCAATTGAGAACTTACATTTCGGCTCGCAACGGTCGCGATTATGTTGTTTCTACGTCTGGTTCATCATCACAGGTTCCCAGCACCCTCTGTTTCACCACTGCCACCCTCTGTTACATCAATGCCACCCTCTGGTTCATCATCACTGTAGATTATGGGGGGGAAAAGCAAGCACACCAGCCCTGCTTCAACTGACATGAATTAATTTGGGGTTAGTTTATTAATGTGTCACTGTTTTAAAATTCCAGTCTGGCACCTGCTTCCTTATCTGTAATTTGCTTTCTGTTGCAGTGCATTTTTTTTTTCCAGGACCTTTGTGGCCTACTTGTAGCTATTCTATGAGCCTGCTGTGAGGGTCAGAGCAGGGTCATACAATTGTTGCAACTAGCAACTGAACTCTGGAGGGGCCCCAGTCAGGAAGCACTACAGGGAATTGTTACTAATGATGAGTTTTAACTCTTGCACCTGCCGAGTGCTTTCAGTTTTGCAAAACTCGTTTTACTGCAATTTCGCGGGATTTGCGGGGCGCGAACACTCGCAAGATCGGATTCGGAAGCCGCGAATTCGTGCGAATATGCGATTTGTTTTTTGCGGCGTGTTAGTTCGCAAGGTTTTGTGCGTTTTCGCGAGCCGCTCGTAGCGCAAGGCGCGAAGTTACCCTCGCGGTCGTTCAAGGGCGCGGCCATCTTGTTTGCCTGACGTGTTTCCGTTTCCGGGCGCGAAGTGTAATCTCGCAAAGTGTGCGGCTCGCCATTACAGTTTCGCAAGTGTTCGCGAGGAAAATCTTGTGCGAACTTACCCGCGCAGTCGTGAACGGGCGCAGCCATCTTGTTTCTCATTCATTGCTATGGTTCTGGGCATGGTCTTTGTATCCTCTCTAAATCTCTGCCATCCTTTGCTTGTTTGAAGTTTTTTTTTATCTATTTTACTTATTATCTATCCCTCTATTTTTCTAGCCCTATATTTTTGTGTTTACTGCTACTTTTGGTTAATTTTAAACTACTTTTTCAAACTCTTTTCTTTTCTTCTCTTCCCTATTCTATTTTCTTTATTCCTTTCCGCCCAGACCATGGTGAAGGGAGCCGGGAACCATCCCGAGAAGGGGAAGGGTCCCGCACCCCGTGTCCGGCTCCCGTGCGGGCGTTTGAGGGGGGAGGAGGTCGTACCCAGGGAGATCTTTAGCCCGGAGGAGGTGGGCCAACTAATTTTTTATGTTCAGCGCCGCCTCCCCAGGACCATCATGGGAGGCGGCAAGATCAGTGCCGGGTACGGGATCCGGGAGTGCCGGAAGCGGTGGGAGAAGGTGTGCCAGGCCATTTACCACCACTCTCGGGTCTGGCGCACCTACAACCAGGCCACCCACCGCTGGACGGATGTCCTGACCCGTGAGCGAGATCTGCTCGACCTCCTTGGCCTTGAGATCCCCGGGCTTGGTGAGTAGTAGTAGCTATTTCTTTACTACTCTGTTTTCTCCTGCTGTGTTATTATATTGCAAATTTTTGTTTTTTACCAAGAGCAATAATGCTGCTCATTACATTGTAGGTAAATTATATTTCAAAATCTTCTGTGCATTTCAGGTACACTGCTCTCCTTCTTCTCAGTAGTGTTGCTACTATGCTTATTTGTTTTAGATTTTGTGTTCATTTCATTGGCCTGTGAAATTATGTATGAGTGTAGTTTAAAGAACTGCGTAATGCTACACACTAAGGTTCAGATTTTTAATTACCGGCGCATCCCTGCAAAGTAGCAGGGACGCACCAGTAATTGTGCGTCACGCCACCATCACCCATGGTGCGCCGTATTTACAATGCGGCGCACCATGGGCCCAAAACGTCACCAAAGCGTTAGGCATCTGTGCCGTAAAGGCGGCGCATTGCTGGAGTTGCGTCACAACGATGGTGCAGCTCCATCAATGCTCTGGGGTGCCCTATCTCCCCAATGCTGCGTCAAGCCGTACGTCTGCTTCAAGCAGGCGCAGGGTTTGAGTCACGCATCATTGTCCTCAAAGTGACTGATTGAAATCTTGTAGATTTCCCTCAGCCACTTTTAGGATGCGTTCCTGCGCAGGAACGCCCTCCCTTGCGCCGGAACGCCCCCTATTGGCGCAGGGCTTTACAACGTGATGCATCTCCCATATGCGTCACGTTGTTAATATACACCGCACCATTGCACCTCTTTTGTGCTGCCGCTGCGTCACAAAAGTCACGCAACAATGGAGCAAAAGAGCCGCAAGGGGCTTCTAAATCAGCCCCTACAGACTCAAGTCCAGTCCTTCCTTTGTACACATGGCGATAAGAAGAAATAGTGGTGGTGGATTGATAGTTTGAGTATTTTAATGACTGGTTAATGTAGTAGGAAACTTTAGTGTTGTCGCTGATCTTCAATCACGATGGACTTTGGCTGTCACTTTGCGTGCTGCGGACTGCTGCCTGCCAATCCTAGGCAAACCTTTTTAGTACTTTGTTTAGTGAGTTACATAAGGTAATTTCCAATTCGACGGTTCGCAAATCAAGCAATACTAAAGTAATAACGTAGTCGACCACATGAGATTGGTCAATAATATATCCCGTGGAGTAGTTGTCTATTTGCTATTTCGCAAAAATATTTTGTTAGTTCTTTTGAAATGTTTGATTTGGTTGACAAATATCATCCATGTTTTCTGTTTTTCTTTCTTTCATGTTGTACATCAGCTTTCCCCAGGGGCAAGAGGAGGACACAGGAGGAGGAGGAGGAGGGTGCTGTTGACGATGCAGGCCAGGACCGGGCAGGCGAGGGCTCCTTTGCGGGCCCCAGTAAGTTTTAATTTTAATATAGAGTACTTATTTTTTCCTAGCGTTCCTCATTCGATTTTTTCTAAATCGTCTTTGATCTTCTTGTAGACAGGATCTAAATTCTTATCCTGCCTCGACTATGACTCCGTGTGGTATTACTAAATTATTCTTATTAGTCTGTCTGTGTAGCTAACTAAGATTGCACATTTGGCATTTCCATTGGACTCCCATTCTAGTCAGCAATAGCTCTATGCACTGAGTACAGTCCTCTGGGATTGTCCATAATGTCTTTTCAAGTATTCTAAATGTTTATGCTTTGACAATTGCCAACAATAAAAAGGTGAATGACCACCAAGAAAGAATAAGATATTACTTTACTTTTGGTTTGGATAGGAGGACAATCCATTCTACTACTGTTGCAGGGACAAATCTGCACAAACAGAACTATGGACACTAAATAATGCATTGCTTAGCTTATCAATTATAATAGGTGCTGTTAGACTTTCCACATACCTCTGTGATAACAGACTTTGTAGTTGAACCCCCAATCTCCTTACTGACTAGATAGTGTGGCAGAGTCATTTAGCTCCCAAAGTCACCGATGGCAGAGGCACGGACTTATGCTTGCAAAAATTCCAAAACCTTTAGCTCATCCACTCTAGTCTGGAGGACCAAAAACCACAGAGTCTACTTAAGTTTAAAAGCTTTATTAAAAGTAAACACATTTATTAAAATCAAGTTTGTCATAAAAGTAAACGTTTAACTGGAAATGGAAAAGTGCTTAGTGCTGACGATTAATTGGACACATTTCTTGTGGTCGAGCTGAGCTCTCACCTGGTTTGAACTTGATCCTGCTCGTGTTCTTAGAACTCAAGCTTCTGTCTGTTAGGAGAAAAAGTGGTGCGTGTTAAAAATAAAAAGCAAGCATTCATCAGTTGTGCCAAAAAGTGCAGCAAGACAACAGCCTTCCCTGGAAAAAGGGACATTTTTACTTTAGAGTAGACAGTCACAAATTATTAAATTGTATACTGTTTTTTTCACATTTCTTTCTTCCTCCTAGACCAAATATTATATAGTAGTGAGTGGTGTATTCTAACATTATTAAATGTACTTTGTAGGTGGAACATCTGGAGGCGGGGCCAGCGTCGAGGTGGTGGTGGCATTGGACGAGGACAACTCTGGGGAGGAGGCGGTGGAAGTGCCGGACAAATCTGTGGGGGATGACACGGTGGTGGCGGGCAGAAGTAAGCTATACATTCCTTACTCATTTGAGATTGAAGACTGCAGAGTGTGCTTTCTGCACGGGTGTATTATAAATAAACCAGGTAGTAGCCTCCTCTAAATGTACTTCGACTTAGCTGTGAAGTTTTTGGCGAGAAGAATCCCAATCAGATCTGAGGTGAACTTGATGGAAGGGATGAACGAAAAGCGAAAGAAGGGTGTAAGTAAGTGTGGAAGGACGAGAAATGTAATGATGACTGGCAAAGAAGAATGATATGTGTTTGCTTGGCCCCCGAGGTGGCTGGGAAGGAAAGAATATGGTATGGTGCATGGCTGGGTGAATGATGAAGCAAGGATGGTTGGAAGGAGAACAGCCTGGGTGGGTGAAACAGAAACTGTATGTGTGCATATACTTTGAATGGATGGATGCCTGGATCATTCATGGTACTATCTGACTCTTAGATAGCATATGTGTATCTAGAGAGAGTAGACGGTCACTGGATGAACTAAGTATTACTTTGAAGAGCATGTAACACCGCACCCGCACGTCCGTTCCAGTGTAGGAAAGGCAAGGAAAAGAAGTTGTAATTTTGTCCAAATACTACCATGAATAGTAGCAATAGTTTGTATTGCAAATGCAAGCACAGCATATATCCGGTTATTACGGTGGACACTCCCGACCTCTCTTAATAACTTTAGTTTAGTAGTAGTACGTCATTCATGTGTGGGGGTATCACTGTTCACTCAATAATAAGCAAAGCACCTAAAGTCATCCCATTTGTCATCAAATACATCCCATGTGAAGTGATAGATAATCAGATTATTTAGCTTCTTCGTTTTCCTTTTCTAATACTCATTTGCACTGTAGGGTGAAAGCTAAATTAATTAAGCAGTAGTCCTTTTAACAGAGTATTCTCAGTGCCACCCGTAATAGAAAAGTAAGAGCTTCACCACCTGCATGTACTGGACCGGTACAGTAACGCAAGTTTGTCTCACTCACCATGGTGTGCGTCTGTTTTTCTCGGGTGCAAGTTCACTGCGCTGGCATTATGCCGGCTTGCATAAGATAACGTACCAATTTTCCTAAACAAGAGAGAAGAAGAAGAAGAAGACTGGTGTACTGTCATAGTCGACTGTAATGGAAGTCCATAGTGCTTGTAGAATTTGTTCCTTAAACTCCCACTAATGTTAGAGCAAGGATGAAGAAGTCGGAGGTTACATAGATACTGTCCTCAATAGTTATGTACTGTGCTTTCAATTTGCTACTTGTACTGTGACAACTTTCTGCTCAATCATTTTGTGTTAATCTTAAGGAGCATTGGTTACAGACTATGTCTTTCTTTCTTCATGTAGTTGCTCCCTCCAAATCCAAGAGACCATCAAGGAGGAAGGAGCTGGCTCGAATGGCCCGGCAACGGAGGCTGGATGCCACTGTCGCTGAATATCGGCAGCTGGTGGCCCTGGAGGAGGAGGAGGAGACGCAGTCTGGTACAACAACAACGTCCACGGGGACAGCTGCATCCTCCTCCGTGCGGGCTGCCAGCCAGCGCAGTGCTCCAGCGGTACGGAGCCGGGCTACCAAAGCCAAACGCCACCGCCGAGCAGCAAAGACAGCAGCTGCCCCCCACAGGATTTGCAAGGCACACCGGCGCCGCTTATCCCTCAGACTGTCCTACCTGGAGCAGGAGGTCCTGAACTATAAGAACTTGGTGGAGGGCCTCCGCTTCGAACATGCCACCCTCCACACGGAGCATGATGCCCTGGCTGCTAAAGCCAACAGCACCCTGCCATAGTGTCCCTTGCCCCTTTTTTAGAGACTTTTGGGGGGTGGGAATTGGGAGTTGGGTTTTTTGGGGACTTTTGAAGGACAATCGTTGGGGTTAGGGAGGGTATTGCGGGAGAATATTTTGTTAGGGCTATAAAAATATACTTTTTGAAACTTTATCTGACCATACCTGTTTTTTACTGCTTTTGAGTCTGGTGGGTGCGGGTTTAACAGTAAGTTTGTTTTCCTGAATAGTCCTAGGACTTTAGTAGTACTACCATCAATCTCTCGTCTCTCCTAATACTCCATTATACTACCTCCAACCAAACGCCTATCTTACCTGTAATTTCTGTTTGCAAGTAGGGCTAGGCCCAGGGCTGGCTCCACGGGAAACAGCGAATAAGGTTGGCAATCCTGGGCGGATAAAATTTCCTCATAGCGGTGGATCTAGTGGTGTGACACAGTGGCAGTTGCATGCCTATGAAAAAAAAGAAAATGAAATCTGGTTTGTCCTCCTGAGCAATACAACGGTACAATAGAGAATATAGCAGGTGACAGTATACTAGAACAGTGCCACATTGTAGCCTAACAAATGGTAAAGTATAACTACTAATTCGGTTGAAGTTCTTTGACATTAGCCATGGGTCTTTGTCAAGCAGAGTAAGAATATATCCTCGGATTTCTTCACCAGCCTGTTGGTATCACCTTATCCTCCCCAGCAAGTGTGTGGATTTATTGCTGTAATTTAGTCACACATCAATCAAAACCACACAGCCCGGGGGAAGAGGGTTAGGGTTTGAAAAATGGATGGGTACGGGGGTTTTTGGGAAAGATTTTGGGAGACAAGAAAAAATAGCACAGCATGGACAAACAATTGTGAATATAAACAAATCTTTGGGTACAAACCTATCCATCAATCTTTGAAAGTGCATGCACTACTGCATGCATGTCAGTGAAAAGTAAGTAGTACTTTCGACAACTGTGGAAGAAAGAATGCGACAGTACAGGGCGTGTGTGGAAATATTGATAACTATATTCAAGATAAGGTCTCTGTTGCCAGATACCTGAGAGCCTTGCTGGTCACTATAAATCCATTCACAACACTCAATGGGGTTGGTCTGGAAGGTATAGTAGATAGAAAAGGAGAAATTGCTCTTTTTCTAGGTGTCCCCTCACTCACCAGGGTTGCCCCTTGGTGACATGCTTCATCATTGGGGCGATCCCAGTCCTCTACGGGCTGGGGCGTGCTGCGACTTGCGAGTTACGTAGGAGCACTTACAAATGACTATGTGTGGTGCAGATGTGATAGTGGAGTGGACTAAGGGATGTGTTAAAGGATCAATTTAGAAGCAGAGAGAGATCCAAGAAATGCAGTCACAGTCATAGAAAGAAACAATGGATACTGTATCTGTATGTTGTTGTAGTTGTCCTGTTGAAATTGGTAAGTAAGTTGCATGCAGAAAAAAATTCCTCTTATTAGCGGCACTCCTCCATTCCATCTGACGCTTCGTCCATCAATGTTGGTGACCAGAAGACACCCTGTCCACTGCCTGCCTGGCGGATGCTGAATTGCGGCTCGCTAATGTGAAGCCTGACTCCATCCTTTTTTCCCCATTGCACAGACTGAAACCCGGCCTGTAATTATTCAACGAAAAACAGGAAGTGATATAGTATTACAACACCACTGATAAATAAATATAAGGTATGTAGGCTGTGGAGTGCAAAAAGTCACACTTTGATTTTCCTAGTAGACAGTACAATATTTTTGAAAGTGCGTACTCTGTCTGAGTCACCTTTTGAAGGATAAATAAGTATGGGCAAATTAATGTAGCGGATCTTTCCCCTCAAGCTAGGTGTACTGTAAACTGTGTTTTAGAACAAAATTAGATCTTCCCAGCAGTGCTCCCACCCAGACCCTTACTAAAGCCAGTCGCAAAAATGTAGAAGACCCCCAATCAAATCTCAAAAAACGAGGCCTAGCAGAAAACTGGTGACAAAACGTACTTAGAAAGTAAAAGTAGGACCAAATACCCCCTTACCCACCGTGGATTGCATTCAAACCACTTGCAATGCAACCAAGCAAAAGTATCCATAGCCAGCATCGCTTCAAGACTCGAAAACCCCCCACCCAAACACATGCAATAGAAATACTGCTAACCCTAACGAACTATAGGTTAAGAATAGTAGCAAAGGCTTTCTTTAACTATGCCAAATCCCCCCTTTCCCACCATGGATTTTCTTCAAATGACTTGCAACCAAAATTACACATTCTCACTAGTGCTCTAAGACCCCAGAACTCAGTTGCAAAAATCTAGAACACCCCGAAACACATGCAATCCTGCTGCTAGGGCTAACCCTAACGAACCCTAAGTTACAAAAAGTGGCAAAAGGCTTTTCCGCATGGATTTTGTCCCAACCACTTCTATCCGGTATTAGACCTTCCCAGGAATGCCCCAAGACCCGTCAACCCACCCGCCAAAAAGCATAACACCCCCAAACAGGCCAAAAGCAAACTCTCATACTTACAATATTTCTCGGACTTCGGTCCAAACGCGCTGTGTAGCTAGGCCATAAGTCCAGTTTACCACCACGGATTTCCTGAAAAGCAAATGCAATCAAGATTAGAGTGTCCCAGCAGTGCTCACAGACCCCGAAACCCACCCACAAACACCAGGAAGCCCCCCAAACAGGCCCCCCGAAAACGCTACATTGAGCAAAATGTCAGAAATAGCAAAAAAAAATCAGTGTGGATTTTGTCCAAACCACTTTTATCCGGTATTAGAGCTCCCCAGCAATGGCCCCAGAGCCGTCAACCCAGGAGAAAACGAGTAGAAGACCCCCAAACAGCCAAAGAGCAAAAGTACAAAAATGGGGACTTAGTCATTTTTTGGCAAATTTCCCAAATCACTCCGCACGCGCTCTGCAGCTAGGCCCTAACTCCCCTCTGCCACCATGCATTTGCTTCAAACCTCTTGCAAAGTAAAGTATCCATAGCCAGCAGTGCTCTCAGACCCCGAAACCCACCCACAAACACCAGGAAGACCCCCAAACAGGCCCCCGAAAACGTTACATTGAGCAAAATGTCAGAAATAGCCAAAAGAAAATCGGCATGGATTTTGTCCCAACCACTTCTATCCGGTATTAGACCTTCCCAGGAATGCCCCAAGACCCGCCAACCCACCCGCCAAAAAGCATAACACCCCCAAACAGGCCAAAAGCAAAATCTCATACTTACAATATTTCTCGGCCTTTGGTCCAAACGCGCTGTGTAGCTAGGCCATAAGTCCGGTTTACCACCACGGATTTCCTGAAAAGCAAATGCAATCAAGATTAGAGTGTCCCAGCAGTGCTCCCAGACCCCGAAACTCACCCACAAACAGCCGGAACCCCCTCAAAGAGCACCTCAAAGGCAAGCAAATCAGCAAAAACACCAACAAATTTCCGCCTCGGATTTGGTCCAAACCACTTTTATCCAGTATTAGAGCTTCCCAGCAATGGCCCAGGGCCGTCAACCCAGGAGAAAACGAGTAGAAGACCCTCAAACAGCCAAAGAGCAAAAGTAGAAAAATGGGGACAGTAATTTTTCTGGCAAATTTCCCAAATCACTCCGCGCGCGCTCTGCAGCTAGGCCCTAACTCCCCTCTGCCACCATGGATTTGCTTCAAACCTCTTGCAAAGTAAAGTATCCATAGCCAGCAGTGCTCCCAGACCCCGAAACCCACCCACAAACACCAGGAAGACCCCCAAACAGGCCCCCGAAAACGCTACATTGAGCAAAATGTCAGAAATAGCCCAAAAAAATTCGGCGTGGATTTTGTCCCAACCACTTCTATCCGGTATTAGACCTTCCCAGGAATGCCAGAAGACCCGTCAACCGACCCGCCAAAAAGCATAACACCCCCAAACAGGCCAAAAGCAAAATCTCATACTTACAATATTTCTCGGCCTTCGGTCCAAACTCGCTGTGTAGCTAGGCCATAAGTCCGGTTTACCACCACGGATTTCCTGAAAAGCAAATGCAATCAAGATTAGAGTGTCCCAGCAGTGCTCCCAGACCCCGAAACTCACCCACAAACAGCCGGAACCCCTCAAAGAGCACCACAAAGGCAAGCAAGTCAGCAAAAACACCAAAAAAAATTCCGCCTCGGATTTGGTCCAAACCACTTTTATCCGGTATTAGAGCTTCCCAGCAATGGCCCCAGAGCTGTCAACCCAGGAGAAAACGAGTAGAAGACCCCCAAACAGCCAAAGAGCAAAAGTACAAAAATGGGGACTTAGTCATTTTTTGGCAAATTTCCCAAATCACTCCGCGCGCGCTCTGCAGCTAGGCCCTAACTCCCCTCTGCCACCATGGATTTGCTTCAAACCTCTTGCAAAGTAAAGTATCTATTGCCAGCAGTGCTCCCAGACTCCGAAACCCACCCACAAATACCAGGAAGACCCCCAAACAGGCCCCCGAAAATGCTACATTGAGCAAAATGTCAGAAATAGCCAAAAAAAATCGGCGTGGATTTTGTCCCAACCACTTCTATCCAGTATTAGACCTTCCCAGGAATGCCCCAAGACCCGCCAACCCACCCGCCAAAAAGCATAACACCCCCAAACAGGCCAAAAGCAAAATCTCATACTTACAATATTTCTCGGCCTTTGGTCCAAACGCGCTGTGTAGCTAGGCCATAAGTCCGGTTTACCACCACGGATTTCCTGAAAAGCAAATGCAATCAAGATTAGAGTATACCAGCAGTGCTCCCAGACCCCGAAACTCACCCACAAACAGCCGGAACCCCCTCAAAGAGCACCTCAAAGGCAAGCAAGTCAGCAAAAACACCAAAAAATGTCCGCCTCGGATTTGGTCCAAACCACTTTTATCCGGTATTAGAGCTTCCCAGCAATGGCCCCAGAGCCGCCAACCCAGGAGAAAACGAGTAGAAGACCCTCAAACAGCCAAAGAGCAAAAGTACAAAAATGGGGAGTTAGTAATTTTTCTGGCAAATTTCCCAAATCACTCCGCGCGCGCTCTGCAGCTAGGCCATAACTCCCCTCTGCCACCTTGGATTTGCTTCAAACCTCTTGCAAAGTAAAGTATCCATAGCCAGCAGTGCTCCCAGACCCCGAAACCCACCCACAAACACCAGGAAGACCCCCAAACAGGCCCCCGAAAACGCTACATTGAGCAAAATGTCAGAAATAGCCAAAATAAATCGGCGTGGATTTTGTCCCAACCACTTCTATCCGGTATTGGACCTTCCCAGGAATGACCCAAGACCCGCCAACCCACCCGCCAAAAAGCATAACACCCCCAAACAGGCCAAAAGCAAAATCTCATACTTACAATATTTCTCGGCCTTCGGTACAAACGCGCTGTGTAGCTAGGCCATAAGTCCGGTTTACCACCACGGATTTCCTGAAAAGCAAATGCAATCAAGATTAGAGTGTTCCAGCAGTGCTCCCAGACCCCGAAACTCACCCACAAACAGCCGGAACCCCCTCAAAGAGCACCTCAAAGGCAAGCAAATCAGCAAAAACACCAACAAATTTCCGCCTCGGATTTGGTCCAAACCACTTTTATCCAGTATTAGAGCTTCCCAGCAATGGCCCCAGGGCCGTCAACCCAGGAGAAAACGAGTAGAAGACCCTCAAACAGCCAAAGAGCAAAAGTACAAAAATGGGGACAGTAATTTTTCTGGCAAATTTCCCAAATCACTCCGCGCGCGCTCTGCAGCTAGGCCCTAACTCCCCTCTGCCACCATGGATTTGCTTCAAACCTCTTGCAAAGTAAAGTATCCATAGCCAGCAGTGCTCCCAGACCCCGAAACCCACCCACAAACACCAGGAAGACCCCCAAACAGGCCCCCGAAAACGCTACATTGAACAAAATGTCAGAAATAGCCCAAAAAAATCGGCGTGGATTTTGTCCCAACCACTTCTATCCGGTATTAGACCTTCCCAGGAATGCCCCAAGACCTGTCAACCCACCCGCCAAAAAGCATAACACCCCCAAACAGGCCAAAAGCAAAATCTCATACTTACAATATTTCTCGGCCTTCGGTCCAAACGCGCTGTGTAGCTAGGCCATAAGTCCGGTTTACCACCACGGATTTCCTGAAAAGCAAATGCAATCAAGATTAGAGTGTCCCAGCAGTGCTCCCAGACCCCGAAACTCACCCACAAACAGCCGGAACCCCTCAAAGAGCACCACAAAGGCAAGTAAGTCAGCAAAAACACCAAAAAAAATTCCGCCTCGGATTTGGTCCAAACCACTTTTATCCGGTATTAGAGCTTCCCAGGATTGGCCCCAGAGCCGTCAACCCAGGAGAAAACGAGTAGAAGACCCCCAAACAGCCAAAGAGCAAAAGTACAAAAATGGGGACCTAGTCATTTTTTGGCAAATTTCCCAAATCACTCCGCGTGCGCTCTGCAGCTAGGCCCTAACTCCCCTCTGCCACCATGGATTTGCTTCAAACCTCTTGCAAAGTAAAGTATCCATAGCCATCAGTGCTCCCAGACCCCGAAACCCACCCACAAACACCAGGAAGACCCCCAAACAGGCCCCCGAAAACGCTACATTGAGCAAAATGTCAGAAATAGCCAAAAAAATAATCGGCGTGGATTTTGTCCCAACCACTTCTATCCGGTATTAGACCTTCCCAGGAATGCCCCAAAACCCACCAACCCACCCGCCAAAAAGCATAACACCCCCAAACAGGCCAAAAGCAAAATCTCATACTTACAAAATTTCTCGGCCTTCGGTCCAAACGCGCTGTGTAGCTAGGCCATAAGTCCGGTTTACCACCACGGATTTCCTGAAAAGCAAATGCAATCAAGATTAGAGTGTCCCAGCAGTGCTCCCAGACCCCGAAACTCACCCACAAACAGCCGGAACCCCTCAAAGAGCACCACAAAGGCAAGCAAGTCAGCAAAAACACCAAAAAAATTTCCGCCTCGGATTTGGTCCAAACCACTTTTATCCGGTATTAGAGCTTCCCAGGATTGGCCCCAGAGCCGTCAACCCAGGAGAAAACGAGTAGAAGACCCCCAAACAGCCAAAGAGCAAAAGTACAAAAATGGGGACCTAGTCATTTTTTGGCAAATTTCCCAAATCACTCCGCGTGCGCTCTGCAGCTAGGCCCTAACTCCCCTCTGCCACCATGGATTTGCTTCAAACCTCTTGCAAAGTAAAGTATCCATAGCCATCAGTGCTCCCAGACCCCGAAACCCACCCACAAACACCAGGAAGACCCCCAAACAGGCCCCCGAAAACGCTACATTGAGCAAAATGTCAGAAATAGCCAAAAAAATAATCGGCGTGGATTTTGTCCCAACCACTTCTATCCGGTATTAGACCTTCCCAGGAATGCCCCAAGACCCGCCAAAAAGCATAACACCCCCAAACAGGCCGAAAGCAAAATCTCATACTTACAATATTTCTCGGCCTTCGGTCCAAACGCGCTGTGTAGCTAGGCCATAAGTCCGGTTTACCACCACGGATTTCCTGAAAAGCAAATGCAATCAAGATTAGAGTGTCCCAGCAGTGCTCCCAGACCCCGAAACTCACCCACAAACAGCCGGAACCCCTCAAAGAGCACCTCAAAGGCAAGCAAGTCAGCAAAAACACCAAAAAATTTCCGCCTCGGATTTGGTCCAAACCACTTTTATCCGGTATTAGAGCTTCCCAGCAATGGCCCCAGAGCTGTCAACCCAGGAGAAAACGAGTAGAAGACCCCCAAACAGCCAAAGAGCAAAAGTACAAAAATGGGGACTTAGTCATTTTTTGGCAAATTTCCCAAATCACTCCGCGCGCGCTCTGCAGCTAGGCCCTAACTCCCCTCTGCCACCATGGATTTGCTTCAAACCTCTTGCAAAGTAAAGTATCCATAGCCAGCAGTGCTCCCAGACACCGAAACCCACCCAAAAATACCAGGAAGACCCCCAAACAGGCCCCCGAAAACGCTAAATTGAGCAAAATGTCAGAAATAGCCAAAAAAAAATCGGCGTGGATTTTGTCCCAACCACTTCTATCCGGTATTAGACCTTCCCAGGAATGCCCCAAGACCCGCCAACCCACCCGCCAAAAAGCATAACACCCCCAAACAGGCCAAAAGCAAAATCTCATACCATATTTCTCGGCCTTCGGTCCAAACGCGCTGTGTAGCTAGGCCATAAGTCCGGTTTACCACCACGGATTTCCTGAAAAGCAAATGCAATCAAGATTAGAGTGTCCCAGCAGTGCTCCCAGACGCCGAAACTCACCCACAAACAGCCGGAACCCACTCAAAGAGCACCTCAAAGGCAAGCAAGTCAGCAAAAACACCAAAACATTTCCGCCTCGGATTTGGTCCAAACCACTTTTATCCGGTATTAGAGCTTCCCAGCATTGGCCCCAGAGCCGTCAACCCAGGAGAAAACGAGTAGAAGACCCCCAAACAGCCAAAGAGCAAATGTACAAAAATGGGGACTTAGTCATTTTTTGGCAAATTTCCCAAATCACTCCGCGCGAGCTCTGCAGCCAGGCCCTAACTCCCCTCTGCCACCATGGATTTGCTTCAAACCTCTTGCAAAGTAAAGTATCCCTAGCCAGCAGTGCTCCCAGACCCCGAAACCCACCCACAAACACCAGGAAGACCCCCAAACAGGACCCCGAAAACGCTACATTGAGCAAAATGTCAGAAATAGCCAAAAAAAAATCGGCGTGGATTTTGTCCCAACCACTTCTATCCGGTATTAGACCTTCCCAGGAATGCCCCAAGACTCGCCAACCCACCCGCCAAAAAGCATAACACCCCCAAACAGGCCAAAAGCAAAATCTCATACTTACAATACTTCTCGGCCTTCGGTCAAAACGCGCTGTGTAGCTAGGCCATAAGTCCGGTTTACCACCACGGATTTCCTGAAAAGCAAATGCAATCGAGATTAGAGTGTCCCAGCAGTGCTCCCAGACCCCGAAACTCACCCACAAACAGCCGGAACCCCCTCAAAGAGCACCTCAAAGGCAAGCAAGTCAGCAAAAACACCAAAAAAATTCCGCCTCAGATTTGATCCAAACCACTTTTATCCGGTATTAGAGATTCCCAGCAATGGCCCCAGAGCCGTTAACCCAGGAGAAAACGAGAAGAAGACCCTCAAACAGCCAAAGAGCAAAAGTACAAAAATGGGGACTTACTCATTTTTTGGCAAATTTCCCAAATCACTCCGCGCGCGCTCTGCAGCTAGGCCCTAACTCCCCTCTGCCACCATGGATTTGCTTCAAACCTCTTGCAAAGTAAAGTATCCATAGCCAGCAGTGCTCCCAGACCCCGAAACCCACCCACAAACACCAGGAAGACCCCCAAACAGGCCCCCGAAAACGCTACATTGAGCAAAATGTCAGAAATAGCCAAAAAAAAATCGGCGTGGATTTTGTCCCAACCACTTCTATCCGGTATTAGACCTTCCCAGGAATGCCCCAAGACCCGCCAACCCACCCGCCAAAAAGCATAACACCCCCAAACAGGCCAAAAGCAAAATCCCATACTTACAATATTTCTCGGCCTTCTGTCCAAACGCGCTGTGTAGCTAGGCCATAAGTCCGGTTTACCACCACGGATTTCCTGAAAAGCAAATGCAATCAAGATTAGAGTGTCCCAGCAGTGCTCCCAGACCCCGAAACTCACCCACAAACAGCCGGAACCCACTCAAAGAGCACCTCAAAGGCAAGCAAGTCAGCAAAAACACCAAAACATTTCCGCCTCGGATTTGGTCCAAACCACATTTATCCGGTATTAGAGCTTCCCAGCATTGGCCCCAGAGCCGTCAACCCAGGAGAAAACGAGTAGAAGACCCCCAAACAGCCAAAGAGCAAAAGTACAAAAATGGGGACTTAGTCATTTTTTGGCAAATTTCCCAAATCACTCCGCGCGCGCTCTGCAGCTAGGCCCTAACTCCCCTCTGCCACCATGGATTTGCTTCAAACCTCTTGCAAAGTAAAGTATCCATAGCCAGCAGTGCTCCCAGACCCCGAAACCCACCCACAAACACCAGGAAGACCCCCAAACAGGCCCCCGAAAACGCTACATTGAGCAAAATGTCAGAAATAGCCAAAAAAAAATCGGCGTGGATTTTGTCCCAACCACTTCTATCCGGTATTAGACCTTCCCAGGAATGCCCCAAGACCCGCCAACCCACCCGCCAAAAAAGCATAACACCCCCAAACAGGCCAAAAGCAAAATCTCATACTTACAATATTTCTCGGCCTTCGGTCCAAACGCGCTGTGTAGCTAGGCCATAAGTCCGGTTTACCACCACGGATTTCCTGAAAAGCAAATGCAATCAAGATTAGAGTGTCCCAGCAGTGCTCCCAGCCCCCGAAACTCACCCACAAACAGCCGGAACCCCCTCAAAGAGCACCTCAAAGGCAAGCAAGTCAGCAAAAACACCAAAACATTTCCGCCTCGGATTTGGTCCAAACCACTTTTATCCGGTATTAGAGCTTCCCAGGATTGGCCCCAGAGCCGTCAACCCAGGAGAAAACGAGTAGAAGACCCCCAAACAGCCAAAGAGCAAAAGTACAAAAATGGGGACCTAGTCATTTTTTGGCAAATTTCCCAAATCACTCCGCGCGCGCTCTGCAGCTAGGCCCTAACTCCCCTCTGCCACCTTGGATTTGCTTCAAACCTCTTGCAAAGTAAAGTATCCATAGCCAGCAGTGCTCCCAGACCCCGAACCCAACCCACAAACACCAGGAAGACCCCCAAACAGGCCCCCGAAAACGCTACATTGAGCAAAATGTCAGAAATAGCCAAAAAAAATCGGCGTGGATTTTGTCCCAACCACTTCTATCCGGTATTAGACCTTCCCAGGAATGCCCCAAGACCCGCCAAAAAGCATAACACCCCCAAACAGGCCAAAAGCAAAATCTCATACTTACAATATTTCTCGGCCTTCGGTCCAAACGCGCTGTGTAGCTAGGCCATAAGTCCGGTTTACCACCACGGATTTCCTGAAAAGCAAATGCAATCAAGATTAGAGTGTCCCAGCAGTGCTCCCAGACCCCAAAACTCACCCACAAACAGCCGGAACCCCCTCAAAGAGCACCTCAAAGACAAGCAAGTCAGCAAAAACACCAAAACATTTCCGCCTCGGATTTGGTCCAAACCACTTTTATCCGGTATTAGAGCTTCCCAGGATTGGCCCCAGAGCCGTCAACCCAGGAGAAAACGAGTAGAAGACCCCCAAACAGCCAAAGAGCAAAAGTACAAAAATGGGGACCTAGTCATTTTTTGGCAAATTTCCCAAATCACTCCGCGTGCGCTTTGCAGCTAGGCCCTAACTCCCCTCTGCCACCATGGATTTGCTTCAAACCTCTTGCAAAGTAAAGTATCCATAGCCAGCAGTGCTCCCAGACCCCGAAACCCACCCACAAACACCAGGAAGACCCCCAAACAGGCCCACGAAAACGCTACATTGAGCAAAATGTCAGAAATAGCCAAAAAAATAATCGGCGTGGATTTTGTCCCAACCACTTCTATCCGGTATTAGACCTTCCCAGGAATGCCCCAAGACCCACCAACCCACCCGCCAAAAAGCATAACACCCCCAAACAGGCCAAAAGCAAAATCTCATACTTACAATATTTCTCGGCCTTTGGTCCAAACGCGCTGTGTAGCTAGACCATAAGTCCGGTTTACCACCACGGATTTCCTGAAAAGCAAATGCAATCAAGATTAGAGTATACCAGCAGTGCTCCCAGACCCCGAAACTCACCCACAAACAGCCGGAACCCCCTCAAAGAGCACCTCAAAGGCAAGCAAGTCAGCAAAAACACCAAAACATTTCCGCCTCGGATTTGGTCCAAACCACTTTTATCCGGTATTAGAGCTTCCCAGCAATGGCCCCAGAGCCGCCAACCCAGGAGAAAACGAGTAGAAGACCCTCAAACAGCCAAAGAGCAAAAGTACAAAAATGGGGAGTTAGTAATTTTTCTGGCAAATTTCCCAAATCACTCCGCGCGCGCTCTGCAGCTAGGCCATAACTCCCCTCTGCCACCTTGGATTTGCTTCAAACCTCTTGCAAAGTAAAGTATCCATAGCCAGCAGTGCTCCCAGACCCCGAAACCCACCCACAAACACCAGGAAGACCCCCAAACAGGCCCCCGAAAACGCTACATTGAGCAAAATGTCAGAAATAGCCAAAATAAATCGGCGTGGATTTTGTCCCAACCACTTCTATCCGGTATTGGACCTTCCCAGGAATGCCCCAAGACCCGCCAACCCACCCGCCAAAAAGCATAACACCCCCAAACAGGCCAAAAGCAAAATCTCATACAATATTTCTCGGCCTTCGGTACAAACGCGCTGTGTAGCTAGGCCATAAGTCCGGTTTACCACCACGGATTTCCTGAGAAAGCAAATGCAAACAAGATTAGAGTGTCCCAGCAGTGCTCCCAGACCCCGAAACTCACCCACAAACAGCCGGAACCCCCTCAAAGAGCACCTCAAAGGCAAGCAAATCAGCAAAAACACCAACAAATTTCCGCCTCGGATTTGGTCCAAACCACTTTTATCCAGTATTAGAGCTTCCCAGCAATGGCCCCAGGGCCGTCAACCCAGGAGAAAACGAGTAGAAGACCCTCAAACAGCCAAAGAGCAAAAGTACAAAAATGGGGACAGTAATTTTTCTGGCAAATTTCCCAAATCACTCCGCGCGCGCTCTGCAGCTAGGCCCTAACTCCCCTCTGCCACCATGGATTTGCTTCAAACCTCTTGCAAAGTAAAGTATCCATAGCCAGCAGTGCTCCCAGACCCCGAAACCCACCCACAAACACCAGGAAGACCCCCAAACAGGCCCCCGAAAACGCTACATTGAACAAAATGTCAGAAATAGCCCAAAAAAATCGGCGTGGATTTTGTCCCAACCACTTCTATCCGGTATTAGACCTTCCCAGGAATGCCCCAAGACCTGTCAACCCACCCGCCAAAAAGCATAACACCCCCAAACAGGCCAAAAGCAAAATCTCATACTTACAATATTTCTCGGCCTTCGGTCCAAACGCGCTGTGTAGCTAGGCCATAAGTCCGGTTTACCACCACGGATTTCCTGAAAAGCAAATGCAATCAAGATTAGAGTGTCCCAGCAGTGCTCCCAGACCCCGAAACTCACCCACAAACAGCCGGAACCCCTCAAAGAGCACCACAAAGGCAAGCAAGTCAGCAAAAACACCAAAAAAAATTCCGCCTCGGATTTGGTCCAAACCACTTTTATCCGGTATTAGAGCTTCCCAGGATTGGCCCCAGAGCCGTCAACCCAGGAGAAAACGAGTAGAAGACCCCCAAACAGCCAAAGAGCAAAAGTACAAAAATGGGGACCTAGTCATTTTTTGGCAAATTTCCCAAATCACTCCGCGTGCGCTCTGCAGCTAGGCCCTAACTCCCCTCTGCCACCATGGATTTGCTTCAAACCTCTTGCAAAGTAAAGTATCCATAGCCATCAGTGCTCCCAGACCCCGAAACCCACCCACAAACACCAGGAAGACCCCCAAACAGGCCCCCGAAAACGCTACATTGAGCAAAATGTCAGAAATAGCCAAAAAAATAATCGGCGTGGATTTTGTCCCAACCACTTCTATCCGGTATTAGACCTTCCCAGGAATGCCCCAAGACCCACCAACCCACCCGCCAAAAAGCATAACACCCCCAAACAGGCCAAAAGCAAAATCTCATACTTACAATATTTCTCGGCCTTCGGTCCAAACGCGCTGTGTAGCTAGGCCATAAGTCCGGTTTACCACCACAGATTTCCTGAAAAGCAAATGCAATCAAGATTAGAGTGTCCCAGCAGAGCTCCCAGACCCCGAAACTCACCCACAAACAGCCGGAACCCACTCAAAGAGCACCTCAAAGGTAAGCAAGTCAGCAAAAACACCAAAACATTTCCGCCTCGGATTTGGTCCAAACCACTTTTATCCGGTATTAGAGCTTCCCAGGATTGGCCCCAGAGCCGTCAACCCAGGAGAAAACGAGTAGAAGACCCCCAAACAGCCAAAGAGCAAAAGTACAAAAATGGGGACCTAGTCATTTTTTGGCAAATTTCCCAAATCACTCCGCGCGCGCTCTGCAGCTAGGCCCTAACTCCCCTCTGCCACCATGGATTTGCTTCAAACCTCTTGCAAAGTAAAGTATCCATAGCCAGCAGTGCTCCCAGACCCCGAAACCAACCCACAAAAACCAGGAAGACCCCCAAACAGGCCCCCGAAAACGCTACATTGAGCAAAATGTCAGAAATAGCCAAAAAAATCGGCGTGGATTTTGTCCCAACCACTTCTATCCGGTATTAGACCTTCCCAGGAATGCCCCAAGACCCGCCAAAAAGCATAACACCCCCAAACAGGCCGAAAGCAAAATCTCATACTTACAATATTTCTCGGCCTTCGGTCCAAACGCGCTGTGTAGCTAGGCCATAAGTCCGGTTTACCACCACGGATTTCCTGAAAAGCAAATGCAATCAAGATTAGAGTGTACCAGCAGTGCTCCCAGACCCCGAAACTCACCCACAAACAGCCGGAACCCCTCAAAGAGCACCTCAAAGGCAAGCAAGTCAGCAAAAACACCAAAAAATTTCCGCCTCGGATTTGGTCCAAACCACTTTTATCCGGTATTAGAGCTTCCCAGCAATGGCCCCAGAGCTGTCAACCCAGGAGAAAACGAGTAGAAGACCCCCAAACAGCCAAAGAGCAAAAGTACAAAAATGGGGACTTAGTCATTTTTTGGCAAATTTCCCAAATCACTCCGCGCGCGCTCTGCAGCTAGGCCCTAACTCCCCTCTGCCACCATGGATTTGCTTCAAACCTCTTGCAAAGTAAAGTATCCATAGCCAGCAGTGCTCCCAGACACCGAAACCCACCCAAAAATACCAGGAAGACCCCCAAACAGGCCCCCGAAAACGCTAAATTGAGCAAAATGTCAGAAATAGCCAAAAAAAAATCGGCGTGGATTTTGTCCCAACCACTTCTATCCGGTATTAGACCTTCCCAGGAATGCCCCAAGACCCGCCAACCCACCCGCCAAAAAG
This sequence comes from Lissotriton vulgaris, assembly GCF_964263255.1. Classification (NCBI taxonomy): domain Eukaryota; kingdom Metazoa; phylum Chordata; class Amphibia; order Caudata; family Salamandridae; genus Lissotriton; species Lissotriton vulgaris. The sequence continues at coordinate 125,307 of NW_028242580.1, read as the reverse complement.
CATAACACCCCCAAACAGGCCAAAAGCAAAATCTCATACAATATTTCTCGGCCTTCGGTCCAAACGCGCTGTGTAGCTAGGCCATAAGTCCGGTTTACCACCACGGATTTCCTGAAAAGCAAATGCAATCAAGATTAGAGTGTCCCAGCAGTGCTCCCAGACGCCGAAACTCACCCACAAACAGCCGGAACCCACTCAAAGAGCACCTCAAAGGCAAGCAAGTCAGCAAAAACACCAAAACATTTCCGCCTCGGATTTGGTCCAAACCACTTTTATCCGGTATTAGAGCTTCCCAGCATTGGCCCCAGTGCCGTCAACCCAGGAGAAAACGAGTAGAAGACCCCCAAACAGCCAAAGAGCAAATGTACAAAAATGGGGACTTAGTCATTTTTTGGCAAATTTCCCAAATCACTCCGCGCACACTCTGCAGCCAGGCCCTAACTCCCCTCTGCCACCATGGATTTGCTTCAAACCTCTTGCAAAGTAAAGTATCCCTAGCCAGCAGTGCTCCCAGACCCCGAAACCCACCCACAAACACCAGGAAGACCCCCAAACAGGACCCCGAAAACGCTACATTGAGCAAAATGTCAGAAATAGCCAAAAAAAAAATCGGCGTGGATTTTGTCCCAACCACTTCTATCCGGTATTAGACCTTCCCAGGAATGCCCCAAGACTCGCCAACCCACCCGCCAAAAAGCATAACACCCCCAAACAGGCCAAAAGCAAAATCTCATACTTACAATACTTCTCGGCCTTCGGTCAAAACGCGCTGTGTAGCTAGGCCATAAGTCCGGTTTACCACCACGGATTTCCTGAAAAGCAAATGCAATCGAGATTAGAGTGTCCCAGCAGTGCTCCCAGACCCCGAAACTCACCCACAAACAGCCGGAACCCCCTCAAAGAGCACCTCAAAGGCAAGCAAGTCAGCAAAAACACCAAAAAAATTCCGCCTCGGATTTGATCCAAACCACTTTTATCCGGTATTAGAGATTCCCAGCAATGGCCCCAGAGCCGTTAACCCAGGAGAAAACGAGAAGAAGACCCTCAAACAGCCAAAGAGCAAAAGTACAAAAATGGGGACGTACTCATTTTTTGGCAAATTTCCCAAATCACTCCGCGCGCGCTCTGCAGCTAGGCCCTAACTCCCCTCTGCCACCATGGATTTGCTTCAAACCTCTTGCAAAGTAAAGTATCCATAGCCAGCAGTGCTCCCAGACCCCGAAACCCACCCACAAACACCAGGAAGACCCCCAAACAGGCCCCCGAAAACGCTACATTGAGCAAAATGTCAGAAATAGCCAAAAAAAATCGGCGTGGATTTTGTCCCAACCACTTCTATCCGGTATTAGACCTTCCCAGGAATGCCCCAAGACCCGCCAACCCACCCGCCAAAAAGCATAACACCCCCAAACAGGCCAAAAGCAAAATCCCATATTTACAATATTTCTCGGCCTTCTGTCCAAACGCGCTGTGTAGCTAGGCCATAAGTCCGGTTTACCACCACGGATTTCCTGAAAAGCAAATGCAATCAAGATTAGAGTGTCCCAGCAGTGCTCCCAGACCCCGAAACTCACCCACAAACAGCCGGAACCCACTCAAAGAGCACCTCAAAGGCAAGCAAGTCAGCAAAAACACCAAAACATTTCCGCCTCGGATTTGGTCCAAACCACATTTATCCGGTATTAGAGCTTCCCAGCATTGGCCCCAGAGCCGTCAACCCAGGAGAAAACGAGTAGAAGACCCCCAAACAGCCAAAGAGCAAAAGTACAAAAATGGGGACTTAGTCATTTTTTGGCAAATTTCCCAAATCACTCCGCGCGCGCTCTGCAGCTAGGCCCTAACTCCCCTCTGCCACCATGGATTTGCTTCAAACCTCTTGCAAAGTAAAGTATCCATAGCCAGCAGTGCTCCCAGACCCCGAAACCCACCCACAAACACCAGGAAGACCCCCAAACAGGCCCCCGAAAACGCTACATTTAGCAAAATGTCAGAAATAGCCAAAAAAAAATCGGCGTGGATTTTGTCCCAACCACTTCTATCCGGTATTAGACCTTCCCAGGAATGCCCCAAGACCCGCCAACCCACCCGCCAAAAAAGCATAACACCCCCAAACAGGCCAAAAGCAAAATCTCATACTTACAATATTTCTCGGCCTTCGGTCCAAACGCGCTGTGTAGCTAGGCCATAAGTCCGGTTTACCACCACGGATTTCCTGAAAAGCAAATGCAATCAAGATTAGAGTGTCCCAGCAGTGCTCCCAGCCCCCGAAACTCATCCACAAACAGCCGGAACCCCCTCAAAGAGCACCTCAAAGGCAAGCAAGTCAGCAAAAACACCAAAACATTTCCGCCTCGGATTTGGTCCAAACCACTTTTATCCGGTATTAGAGCTTCCCAGGATTGGCCCCAGAGCCGTCAACCCAGGAGAAAACGAGTAGAAGACCCCCAAACAGCCAAAGAGCAAAAGTACAAAAATGGGGACCTAGTCATTTTTTGGCAAATTTCCCAAATCACTCCGCGCGCGCTCTGCAGCTAGGCCCTAACTCCCCTCTGCCACCTTGGATTTGCTTCAAACCTCTTGCAAAGTAAAGTATCCATAGCCAGCAGTGCTCCCAGACCCCGAAACCCACCCACAAACACCAGGAAGACCCCCAAACAGGCCCACGAAAACGCTACATTGAGCAAAATGTCAGAAATAGCCAAAAAAATAATCGGCGTGGATTTTGTCCCAACCACTTCTATCCGGTATTAGACCTTCCCAGGAATGCCCCAAGACCCACCAACCCACCCGCCAAAAAGCATAACACCCCCAAACAGGCCAAAAGCAAAATCTCATACTTACAATATTTCTCGGCCTTCGGTCCAAACGCGCTGTGTAGCTAGGCCATAAGTCCGGTTTACCACCACGGATTTCCTGAAAAGCAAATGCAATCAAGATTAGAGTATCCCAGCAGTGCTCCCAGACCCCGAAACTCACCCACAAACAGCCGGAACCCCCTCAAAGAGCACCTCAAAGGCAAGCAAGTCAGCAAAAACACCAAAAAATTTCCGCCTCGGATTTGGTCCAAACCACTTTTATCCGGTATTAGAGCTTCCCAGCAATGGCCCCAGAGCCGCCAACCCAGGAGAAAACGAGTAGAAGACCCTCAAACAGCCAAAGAGCAAAAGTACAAAAATGGGGAGTTAGTAATTTTTCTGGCAAATTTCCCAAATCACTCCGCGCGCGCTCTGCAGCTAGGCCATTACTCCCCTCTGCCACCTTGGATTTGCTTCAAACCTCTTGCAAAGTAAAGTATCCATAGCCAGCAGTGCTCCCAGACCCCGAAACCCACCCACAAACACAAGGAAGACCCCCAAACAGGCCCCCGAAAACGCTACATTGAGCAAAATGTCAGAAATAGCCAAAAAAAATCGGCATGGATTTTGTCCCAACCACTTCTATCCGGTATTAGACCTTCCCAGGAATGCCCCAAGACCCGCCAAAAAGCATAACACCCCCAAACAGGCCAAAAGCAAAATCTCATACTTACAATATTTCTCGGCCTTCGGTCCAAACGCGCTGTGTAGCTAGGCCATAAGTCCGGTTTACCACCACGGATTTCCTGAAAAGCAAATGCAATCAAGATTAGAGTGTCCCAGCAGTGCTCCCAGACCCCAAAACTCACCCACAAACAGCCGGAACCCCCTCAAAGAGCACCTCAAAGGCAAGCAAGTCAGCAAAAACACCAAAACATTTCCGCCTCGGATTTGGTCCAAACCACTTTTATCCGGTATTAGAGCTTCCCAGGATTGGCCCCAGAGCCGTCAACCCAGGAGAAAACGAGTAGAAGACCCCCAAACAGCCAAAGAGCAAAAGTACAAAAATGGGGACCTAGTCATTTTTTGGCAAATTTCCCAAATCACTCCGCGTGCGCTTTGCAGCTAGGCCCTAACTCCCCTCTGCCACCATGGATTTGCTTCAAACCTCTTGCAAAGTAAAGTATCCATAGCCAGCAGTGCTCCCAGACCCCGAAACCCACCCACAAACACCAGGAAGACCCCCAAACAGGCCCACGAAAACGCTACATTGAGCAAAATGTCAGAAATAGCCAAAAAAATAATCGGCGTGGATTTTGTCCCAACCACTTCTATCCGGTATTAGACCTTCCCAGGAATGCCCCAAGACCCACCAACCCACCCGCCAAAAAGCATAACACCCCCAAACAGGCCAAAAGCAAAATCTCATACTTACAATATTTCTCGGCCTTTGGTCCAAACGCGCTGTGTAGCTAGGCCATAAGTCCGGTTTACCACCACGGATTTCCTGAAAAGCAAATGCAATCAAGATTAGAGTATACCAGCAGTGCTCCCAGACCCCGAAACTCACCCACAAACAGCCGGAACCCCCTCAAAGAGCACCTCAAAGGCAAGCAAGTCAGCAAAAACACCAAAAAATTTCCGCCTCGGATTTGGTCCAAACCACTTTTATCCGGTATTAGAGCTTCCCAGCAATGGCCCCAGAGCCGCCAACCCAGGAGAAAACGAGTAGAAGACCCTCAAACAGCCAAAGAGCAAAAGTACAAAAATGGGGAGTTAGTAATTTTTCTGACAAATTTCCCAAATCACTCCGCGCGCGCTCTGCAGCTAGGCCATAACTCCCCTCTGCCACCTTGGATTTGCTTCAAACCTCTTGCAAAGTAAAGTATCCATAGCCAGCAGTGCTCCCACACCCCGAAACCCACCCACAAACACCAGGAAGACCCCCAAACAGGCCCCCGAAAATGCTACATTGAGCAAAATGTCAGAAATAGCCAAAATAAATCGGCGTGGATTTTGTCCCAACCACTTCTATCCGGTATTGGACCTTCCCAGGAATGCCCCAAGACCCGCCAACCCACCCGCCAAAAAGCATAACACCCCCAAACAGGCCAAAAGCAAAATCTCATACTTACAATATTTCTCGGCCTTCGGTACAAACGCGCTGTGTAGCTAGGCCATAAGTCCGGTTTACCACCACGGATTTCCTGAAAAGCAAATGCAATCAAGATTAGAGTGTCCCAGCAGTGCTCCCAGACCCCGAAACTCACCCACAAACAGCCGGAACCCCCTCAAAGAGCACCTCAAAGGCAAGCAAATCAGCAAAAACACCAACAAATTTCCGCCTCGGATTTGGTCCAAACCACTTTTATCCAGTATTAGAGCTTCCCAGCAATGGCCCCAGGGCCGTCAACCCAGGAGAAAACGAGTAGAAGACCCTCAAACAGCCAAAGAGCAAAAGTACAAAAATGGGGACAGTAATTTTTCTGGCAAATTTCCCAAATCACTCCGCGCGCGCTCTGCAGCTAGGCCCTAACTCCCCTCTGCCACCATGGATTTGCTTCAAACCTCTTGCAAAGTAAAGTATCCATAGCCAGCAGTGCTCCCAGACCCCGAAACCCACCCACAAACACCAGGAAGACCCCCAAACAGGCCCCCGAAAACGCTACATTGAACAAAATGTCAGAAATAGCCCAAAAAATCGGCGTGGATTTTGTCCCAACCACTTCTATCCGGTATTAGACCTTCCCAGGAATGCCCCAAGACCTGTCAACCCACCCGCCAAAAAGCATAACACCCCCAAACAGGCCAAAAGCAAAATCTCATACTTACAATATTTCTCGGCCTTCGGTCCAAACGCGCTGTGTAGCTAGGCCATAAGTCCGGTTTACCACCACGGATTTCCTGAAAAGCAAATGCAATCAAGATTAGAGTGTCCCAGCAGTGCTCCCAGACCCCGAAACTCACCCACAAACAGCCGGAACCCCTCAAAGAGCACCACAAAGGCAAGCAAGTCAGCAAAAACACCAAAAAAATGTCCGCCTCGGATTTGGTCCAAACCACTTTTATCCGGTATTAGAGCTTCCCAGGATTGGCCCCAGAGCCGTCAACCCAGGAGAAAACGAGTAGAAGACCCCCAAACAGCCAAAGAGCAAAAGTACAAAAATGGGGACCTAGTCATTTTTTGGCAAATTTCCCAAATCACTCCGCGTGCGCTCTGCAGCTAGGCCCTAACTCCCCTCTGCCACCATGGATTTGCTTCAAACCTCTTGCAAAGTAAAGTATCCATAGCCATCAGTGCTCCCAGACCCCGAAACCCACCCACAAACACCAGGAAGACTCCCAAACAGGCCCCCGAAAACGCTACATTGAGCAAAATGTCAGAAATAGCCAAAAAAATAATCGGCGTGGATTTTGTCCCAACCACTTCTATCCGGTATTAGACCTTCCCAGGAATGCCCCAAGACCCACCAACCCACCCGCCAAAAAGCATAACACCCCCAAACAGGCCAAAAGCAAAATCTCATACTTACAATATTTCTCGGCCTTCGGTCCAAACGCGCTGTGTAGCTAGGCCATAAGTCCGGTTTACCACCACGGATTTCCTGAAAAGCAAATGCAATCAAGATTAGAGTATCCCAGCAGTGCTCCCAGACCCCGAAACTCACCCACAAACAGCCGGAACCCCCTCAAAGAGCACCTCAAAGGCAAGCAAGTCAGCAAAAACACCAAAAAATTTCCGCCTCGGGTTTGGTCCAAACCACTTTTATCCGGTATTAGAGCTTCCCAGCAATGGCCCCAGAGCCGCCAACCCAGGAGAAAACGAGTAGAAGACCCTCAAACAGCCAAAGAGCAAAAGTACAAAAATGGGGAGTTAGTAATTTTTCTGGCAAATTTCCCAAATCACTCCGCGCGCGCTCTGCAGCTAGGCCATAACTCCCCTCTGCCACCTTGGATTTGCTTCAAACCTCTTGCAAAGTAAAGTATCCATAGCCAGCAGTGCTCCCAGACCCCGAAACCCACCCACAAAAACCAGGAAGACCCCCAAACAGGCCCCCGAAAACGCTACATTGAGCAAAATGTCAGAAATAGCCAAAAAAATCGGCGTGGATTTTGTCCCAACCACTTCTATCCGGTATTAGACCTTCCCAGGAATGCCCCAAGACCCGCCAAAAAGCATAACACCCCCAAACAGGCCAAAAGCAAAATCTCATACTTACAATATTTCTCGGCCTTCGGTCCAAACGCGCTGTGTAGCTAGGCCATAAGTCCGGTTTACCACCACGGATTTCCTGAAAAGCAAATGCAATCAAGATTAGAGTGTCCCAGCAGTGCTCCCAGACCCCGAAACTCACCCACAAACAGCCGGAACCCCTCAAAGAGCACCTCAAAGGCAAACAAGTCAGCAAAAACACCAAAAAAATTCCGCCTCGGATTTGGTCCAAACCACTTTTATCCGGTATTAGAGCTTCCCAGCAATGGCCCCAGAGCTGTCAACCCAGGAGAAAACGAGTAGAAGACCCCCAAACAGCCAAAGAGCAAAAGTACAAAAATGGGGACTTAGTCATTTTTTGGCAAATTTCCCAAATCACTCCGCGCGCGCTCTGCAGCTAGGCCCTAACTCCCCTCTGCCACCATGGATTTGCTTCAAACCTCTTGCAAAGTAAAGTATCCATAGCCAGCAGTGCTCCCAGACACCGAAACCCACCCAAAAATACCAGGAAGACCCCCAAACAGGCCCCCGAAAACGCTAAATTGAGCAAAATGTCAGAAATAGCCAAAAAAAAATCGGCGTGGATTTTGTCCCAACCACTTCTATCCGGTATTAGACCTTCCCAGGAATGCCCCAAGACCCGCCAACCCACCCGCCAAAAAGCATAACACCCCCAAACAGGCCAAAAGCAAAATCTCATACAATATTTCTCGGCCTTCGGTCCAAACGCGCTGTGTAGCTAGGCCATAAGTCCGGTTTACCACCACGGATTTCCTGAAAAGCAAATGCAATCAAGATTAGAGTGTCCCAGCAGTGCTCCCAGACGCCGAAACTAACCCACAAACAGCCGGAACCCACTCAAAGAGCACCTCAAAGGCAAGCAAGTCAGCAAAAACACCAAAACATTTCCGCCTCGGATTTGGTCCAAACCACTTTTATCTGGTATTAGAGCTTCCCAGCATTGGCCCCAGAGCCGTCAACCCAGGAGAAAACGAGTAGAAGACCCCCAAACAGCCAAAGAGCAAATGTACAAAAATGGGGACTTAGTCATTTTTTGGCAAATTTCCCAAATCACTCCGCGCGCGCTCTGCAGCCAGGCCCTAACTCCCCTCTGCCACCATGGATTTGCTTCAAACCTCTTGCAAAGTAAAGTATCCCTAGCCAGCAGTGCTCCCAGACCCCGAAACCCACCCACAAACACCAGGAAGACCCCCAAACAGGACCCCGAAAACGCTACATTGAGCAAAATGTCAGAAATAGCCAAAAAAAAATCGGCGTGGATTTTGTCCCAACCACTTCTATCCGGTATTAGACCTTCCCAGGAATGCCCCAAGACTCGCCAACCCACCCGCCAAAAAGCATAACACCCCCAAACAGGCCAAAAGCAAAATCTCATACTTACAATACTTCTCGGCCTTCGGTCAAAACGCGCTGTGTAGCTAGGCCATAAGTCCGGTTTACCACCACGGATTTCCTGAAAAGCAAATGCAATCGAGATTAGAGTGTCCCAGCAGTGCTCCCAGACCCCGAAACTCACCCACAAACAGCCAGAACCCCCTCAAAGAGCACCTCAAAGGCAAGCAAGTCAGCAAAAACACCAAAAAAATTCCGCCTCGGATTTGATCCAAACCACTTTTATCCGGTATTAGAGATTCCCAGCAATGGCCCCAGAGCCGTTAACCCAGGAGAAAACGAGAAGAAGACCCTCAAACAGCCAAAGAGCAAAAGTACAAAAATGGGGACTTACTCATTTTTTGGCAAATTTCCCAAATCACTCCGCGCGCGCTCTGCAGCTAGGCCCTAACTCCCCTCTGCCACCATGGATTTGCTTCAAACCTCTTGCAAAGTAAAGTATCCATAGCCAGCAGTGCTCCCAGACCCCGAAACCCACCCACAAACACCAGGAAGACCCCCAAACAGGCCCCCGAAAACGCTACATTGAGCAAAATGTCAGAAATAGCCAAAAAAAAATCGGCGTGGATTTTGTCCCAACCACTTCTATCCGGTATTAGACCTTCCCAGGAATGCCCCAAGACCCGCCAACCCACCCGCCAAAAAGCATAACACCCCCAAACAGGCCAAAAGCAAAATCCCATACTTACAATATTTCTCGGCCTTCTGTCCAAACGCGCTGTGTAGCTAGGCCATAAGTCCGGTTTACCACCACGGATTTCCTGAAAAGCAAATGCAATCAAGATTAGAGTGTCCCAGCAGTGCTCCCAGACCCCGAAACTCACCCACAAACAGCCGGAACCCACTCAAAGAGCACCTCAAAGGCAAGCAAGTCAGCAAAAACACCAAAACATTTCCGCCTCGGATTTGGTCCAAACCACATTTATCCGGTATTAGAGCTTCCCAGCATTGGCCCCAGAGCCGTCAACCCAGGAGAAAACGAGTAGAAGACCCCCAAACAGCCAAAGAGCAAAAGTACAAAAATGGGGACTTAGTCATTTTTTGGCAAATTTCCCAAATCACTCCGCGCGCGCTCTGCAGCTAGGCCCTAACTCCCCTCTGCCACCATGGATTTGCTTCAAACCTCTTGCAAAGTAAAGTATCCATAGCCAGCAGTGCTCCCAGACCCCGAAACCCACCCACAAACACCAGGAAGACCCCCAAACAGGCCCCCGAAAACGCTACATTGAGCAAAATGTCAGAAATAGCCAAAAAAAAATCGGCGTGGATTTTGTCCCAACCACTTCTATCCGGTATTAGACCTTCCCAGGAATGCCCCAAGACCCGCCAACCCACCCGCCAAAAAAGCATAACACCCCCAAACAGGCCAAAAGCAAAATCTCATACTTACAATATTTCTCGGCCTTCGGTCCAAACGCGCTGTGTAGCTAGGCCATAAGTCCGGTTTACCACCACGGATTTCCTGAAAAGCAAATGCAATCAAGATTAGAGTGTCCCAGCAGTGCTCCCAGCCCCCGAAACTCACCCACAAACAGCCGGAACCCCCTCAAAGAGCACCTCAAAGGCAAGCAAGTCAGCAAAAACACCAAAACATTTCCGCCTCGGATTTGGTCCAAACCACTTTTATCCGGTATTAGAGCTTCCCAGGATTGGCCCCAGAGCCGTCAACCCAGGAGAAAACGAGTAGAAGACCCCCAAACAGCCAAAGAGCAAAAGTACAAAAATGGGGACCTAGTAATTTTTTGGCAAATTTCCCAAATCACTCCGCGCGCGCTCTGCAGCTAGGCCCTAACTCCCCTCTGCCACCTTGGATTTGCTTCAAACCTCTTGCAAAGTAAAGTATCCATAGCCAGCAGTGCTCCCAGACCCCGAAACCCACCCACAAACACCAGGAAGACCCCCAAACAGGCCCCCGAAAACGCTACATTGAGCAAAATGTCAGAAATAGCCAGAAAAAATCGGCGTGGATTTTTCCCCAACCACTTCTATCCGGTATTAGACCTTCCCAGGAATGCCCCAAGACCCGCCAAAAAGCATAACACCTCCAAACAGGCCAAAAGCAAAATCTCATACTTACAATATTTCTCGGCCTTCGGTCCAAACGCGCTGTGTAGCTAGGCCATAAGTCCGGTTTACCACCACGGATTTCCTGAAAAGCAAATGCAATCAAGATTAGAGTGTCCCAGCAGTGCTCCCAGACCCCGAAACTCACCCACAAACAGCCGGAACCCCTCAAAGAGCACCTCAAAGGCAAGCAAGTCAGCAAAAACACCCAAAAATTTCCACCTCGGATTTGGTCCAAACCACTTTTATCCGGTATTAGAGCTTCCCAGCAATGGCCCCAGAGCTGTCAACCCAGGAGAAAACGAGTAGAAGACCCCAAACAGCCAAAGAGCAAAAGTACAAAAATGGGGACTTAGTCATTTTTTGGCAAATTTCCCAAATCACTCCGCGCGCGCTCTGCAGCTAGGCCCTAACTCCCCTCTGCCACCATGGATTTGCTTCAAACCTCTTGCAAAGTAAAGTATCCATAGCCAGCAGTGCTCCCAGACACCGAAACCCACCCAAAAATACCAGGAAGACCCCCAAACAGGCCCCCGAAAACGCTAAATTGAGCAAAATGTCAGAAATAGCCAAAAAAAAATTGGCGTGGATTTTGTCCCAACCACTTCTATCCGGTATTAGACCTTCCCAGGAATGCCCCAAGACCCGCCAACCCACCCGCCAAAAAGCATAACACCCCCAAACAGGCCAAAAGCAAAATCTCATACAATATTTCTCGGCCTTCGGTCCAAACGCGCTGTGTAGCTAGGCCATAAGTCCGGTTTACCACCACGGATTTCCTGAAAAGCAAATGCAATCAAGATTAGAGTGTCCCAGCAGTGCTCCCAGACGCCGAAACTCACCCACAAACAGCCGGAACCCCCTCAAAGAGCACCTCAAAGGCAAGCAAGTCAGCAAAAACACCAAAACATTTCCGCCTCGGATTTGGTCCAAACCACTTTTATCCGGTATTAGAGCTTCCCAGCATTGGCCCCAGAGCCGTCAACCCAGGAGAAAACGAGTAGAAGACCCCCAAACAGCCAAAGAGCAAATGTACAAAAATGGGGACTTAGTCATTTTTTGGCAAATTTCCCAAATCACTCCGCGCGCGCTCTGCAGCCAGGCCCTAACTCCCCTCTGCCACCATGGATTTGCTTCAAACCTCTTGCAAAGTAAAGTATCCCTAGCCAGCAGTGCTCCCAGACCCCGAAACCCACCCACAAACACCAGGAAGACCCCCAAACAGGACCCCGAAAACGCTACATTGAGCAAAATGTCAGAAATAGCCAAAAAAAAAATCGGCGTGGATTTTGTCCCAACCACTTCTATCCGGTATTAGACCTTCCCAGGAATGCCCCAAAACTCGCCAACCCACCCGCCAAAAAGCATAACACCCCCAAACAGGCCAAAAGCAAAATCTCATACTTACAATATTTCTCGGCCTTCGGTCAAAACGCGCTGTGTAGCTAGGCCATAAGTCAGTTTACCACCACGGATTTCCTGAAAAGCAAATGCAATCGAGATTAGAGTGTCCCAGCAGTGCTCCCAGACCCCGAAACTCACCCACAAACAGCCGGAACCCCCTCAAAGAGCACCTCAAAGGCAAGCAAGTCAGCAAAAACACCAAAAAAAATCCGCCTCGGATTTGATCCAAACCACTTTTATCCGGTATTAGAGATTCCCAGCAATGGCCCCAGAGCCGTTAACCCAGGAGAAAACGAGAAGAAGACCCTCAAACAGCCAAAGAGCAAAAGTACAAAAATGGGGACTTACTCATTTTTTGGCAAATTTCCCAAATCACTCCGCGCGCGCTCTGCAGCTAGGCCCTAACTCCCCTCTGCCACCATGGATTTGCTTCAAACCTCTTGCAAAGTAAAGTATCCATAGCCAGCAGTGCTCCCAGACCCCGAAACCCACCCACAAACACCAGGAAGACCCCCAAACAGGCCCCCGAAAACGCTACATTGAGCAAAATGTCAGAAATAGCCAAAAAAAATCGGTGTGGATTTTGTCCCAACCACTTCTATCCGGTATTAGACCTTCCCAGGAATGCCCCAAGACCCGCCAACCCACCCGCCAAAAAGCATAACACCCCCAAACAGGCCAAAAGCAAAATCCCATACTTACAATATTTCTCGGCCTTCTGTCCAAATGCGCTGTGTAGCTAGGCCATAAGTCCGGTTTACCACCACGGATTTCCTGAAAAGCAAATGCAATCAAGATTAGAGTGTCCCAGCAGTGCTCCCAGACCCCGAAACTCACCCACAAACAGCCGGAACCCACTCAAAGAGCACCTCAAAGGCAAGCAAGTCAGCAAAAACACCAAAACATTTCCGCCTCGGATTTGGTCCAAACCACATTTATCCGGTATTAGAGCTTCCCAGCATTGGCCCCAGAGCCGTCAACCCAGGAGAAAACGAGTAGAAGACCCCCAAACAGCCAAAGAGCAAATGTACAAAAATGGGGACTTAGTCATTTTTTGGCAAATTTCCCAAATCACTCCGCGCGCGCTCTGCAGCTAGGCCCTAACTCCCCTCTGCCACCATGGATTTGCTTCAAACCTCTTGCAAAGTAAAGTATCCATAGCCAGCAGTGCTCCCAGACCCCGAAACCCACCCACAAACACCAGGAAGACCCCCAAACAGGCCCCCGAAAACGCTACATTGAGCAAAATGTCAGAAATAGCCACAAAAAAATCGGCGTGGATTTTGTCCCAACCACTTCTATCCAGTATTAGACCTTCCCAGGAATGCCCCAAGACCCGCCAACCCACCCGCCAAAAAAGCATAACACCCCCAAACAGGCCAAAAGCAAAATCTCATACTTACAATATTTCTCGGCCTTCGGTCCAAACGCGCTGTGTAGCTAGGCCATAAGTCCGGTTTACCACCACGGATTTCCTGAAAAGCAAATGCAATCAAGATTAGAGTGTCCCAGCAGTGCTCCCAGCCCCCGAAACTCACCCACAAACAGCCGGAACCCCCTCAAAGAGCACCTCAAAGGCAAGCAAGTCAGCAAAAACACCAAAACATTTCCGCCTCGGATTTGGTCCAAACCACTTTTATCCGGTATTAGAGCTTCCCAGGATTGGCCCCAGAGCCGTCAACCCAGGAGAAAACGAGTAGAAGACCCCCAAACAGCCAAAGAGCAAAAGTACAAAAATGGGGACCTAGTCATTTTTTGGCAAATTTCCCAAATCACTCCGCGCGCGCTCTGCAGCTAGGCCCTAACTCCCCTCTGCCACCATGGATTTGCTTCAAACCTCTTGCAAAGTAAAGTATCCATAGCCAGCAGTGCTCCCAGACCCCGAAACCCACCCACAAACACCAGGAAGACCCCCAAACAGGCCCCCAAAAACGCTACATTGAGCAAAATGTCAGAAATAGCCAAAAAAATAATCGGCGTGGATTTTGTCCCAACCACTTCTATCCGGTATTAGACCTTCCCAGGATTGCCCCAAGACCCACCAACCCACCCGCCAAAAAGCATAACACCCCCAAACAGGCCAAAAGCAAAATCTCATACTTACAATATTTCTCGGCCTTCGGTCCAAACGCGCTGTGTAGCTAGGCCATAAGTCCGGTTTACCACCACGGATTTCCTGAAAAGCAAATGCAATCAAGATTAGAGTATCCCAGCAGTGCTCCCAGACCCCGAAACTCACCCACAAACAGCCGGAACCCCCTCAAAGAGCACCTCAAAGGCAAGCAAGTCAGCAAAAACACCAAAAAATTTCCACCTCGGATTTGGTCCAAACCACTTTTATCCGGTATTAGAGCTTCCCAGCAATGGCCCCAGAGCCGCCAACCCAGGAGAAAACGAGTAGAAGACCCTCAAACAGCCAAAGAGCAAAAGTACAAAAATGGGGAGTTAGTAATTTTTCTGGCAAATTTCCCAAATCACAGCGCGCGCTCTGCAGCTAGGCCATAACTCCCCTCTGCCACCTTGGATTTGCTTCAAACCTCTTGCAAAGTAAAGTATCCATAGCCAGCAGTGCTCCCAGACCCCGAAACCCACCCACAAACACCAGGAAGACCCCCAAACAGGCCCCCGAAAACGCTACATTGAGCAAAATGTCAGAAATAGCCAAAAAAAAATCGGCGAGGATTTTGTCCCAACCACTTCTATCCGGTATTAGACCTTCCCAGGAATGCCCCAAGACCCGCCAAAAAGCATAACACCCCCAAACAGGCCAAAAGCAAAATCTCATACTTACAATATTTCTCGGCCTTCGGTCCAAACGCGCTGTGTAGCTAGGCCATAAGTCCGGTTTACCACCACGGATTTCCTGAAAAGCAAATGCAATCAAGATTAGAGTGTCCCGGCAGTGCTCCCAGACCCCGAAACTCACCCACAAACAGCCGGAACCCCTCAAAGAGCACCTCAAAGGCAAGCAAGTCAGCAAAAACACCAAAAAATTTCCGCCTCGGATTTGGTCCAAACCACTTTTATCCGGTATTAGAGCTTCCCAGCAATGGCCCCAGAGCTGTCAACCCAGGAGAAAACGAGTAGAAGACCCCCAAACAGCCAAAGAGCAAAAGTACAAAAATGGGGACTTAGTCATTTTTTGGCAAATTTCCCAAATCACTCCGCGCGCGTTCTGCAGCTAGGCCCTAACTCCCCTCTGCCACCATGGATTTGCTTCAAACCTCTTGCAAAGTAAAGTATCCATAGCCAGCAGTGCTCCCAGACCCCGAAACCCACCCACAAACACCAGGAAGACCCCCAAACAGGCCCACGAAAACGCTACATTGAGCAAAATGTCAGAAATAGCCAAAAAAATAATCGGCGTGGATTTTGTCCCAACCACTTCTATCCGGTATTAGACCTTCCCAGGAATGCCCCAAGACCCACCAACCCACCCGCCAAAAAGCATAACACCCCCAAACAGGCCAAAAGCAAAATCTCATACTTACAATATTTCTCGGCCTTTGGTCCAAACGCGCTGTGTAGCTAGGCCATAAGTCCGGTTTACCACCACGGATTTCCTGAAAAGCAAATGCAATCAAGATTAGAGTATACCAGCAGTGCTCCCAGACCCCGAAACTCACCCACAAACAGCCGGAACCCCCTCAAAGAGCACCTCAAAGGCAAGCAAGTCAGCAAAAACACCAAAAAATTTCCGCCTCGGATTTGGTCCAAACCACTTTTATCCGGTATTAGAGCTTCCCAGCAATGGCCCCAGAGCCGCCAACCCAGGAGAAAACGAGTAGAAGACCCTCAAACAGCCAAAGAGCAAAAGTACAAAAATGGGGAGTTAGTAATTTTTCTGGCAAATTTCCCAAATCACTCCGCGCGCGCTCTGCAGCTAGGCCATAACTCCCCTCTGCCACCTTGGATTTGCTTCAAACCTCTTGCAAAGTAAAGTATCCATAGCCAGCAGTGCTCCCACACCCCGAAACCCACCCACAAACACCAGGAAGACCCCCAAACAGGCCCCCGAAAATGCTACATTGAGCAAAATGTCAGAAATAGCCAAAATAAATCGGCGTGGATTTTGTCCCAACCACTTCTATCCGGTATTGGACCTTCCCAGGAATGCCCCAAGACCCGCCAACCCACCCGCCAAAAAGCATAACACCCCCAAACAGGCCAAAAGCAAAATCTCATACTTACAATATTTCTCGGCCTTCGGTACAAACGCGCTGTGTAGCTAGGCCATAAGTCCGGTTTACCACCACGGATTTCCTGAAAAGCAAATGCAATCAAGATTAGAGTGTCCCAGCAGTGCTCCCAGACCCCGAAACTCACCCACAAACAGCCGGAACCCCCTCAAAGAGCACCTCAAAGGCAAGCAAATCAGCAAAAACACCAACAAATTTCCGCCTCGGATTTGGTCCAAACCACTTTTATCCAGTATTAGAGCTTCCCAGCAATGGCCCCAGGGCCGTCAACCCAGGAGAAAACGAGTAGAAGACCCTCAAACAGCCAAAGAGCAAAAGTACAAAAATGGGGACAGTAATTTTTCTGGCAAATTTCCCAAATCACTCCGCGCGCGCTCTGCAGCTAGGCCCTAACTCCCCTCTGCCACCATGGATTTGCTTCAAACCTCTTGCAAAGTAAAGTATCCATAGCCAGCAGTGCTCCCAGACCCCGAAACCCACCCACAAACACCAGGAAGACCCCCAAACAGGCCCCCGAAAACGCTACATTGAACAAAATGTCAGAAATAGCCCAAAAAATCGGCGTGGATTTTGTCCCAACCACTTCTATCCGGTATTAGACCTTCCCAGGAATGCCCCAAGACCTGTCAACCCACCCGCCAAAAAGCATAACACCCCCAAACAGGCCAAAAGCAAAATCTCATACTTACAATATTTCTCGGCCTTCGGTCCAAACGCGCTGTGTAGCTAGGCCATAAGTCCGGTTTACCACCACGGATTTCCTGAAAAGCAAATGCAATCAAGATTAGAGTGTCCCAGCAGTGCTCCCAGACCCCGAAACTCACCCACAAACAGCCGGAACCCCTCAAAGAGCACCACAAAGGCAAGCAAGTCAGCAAAAACACCAAAAAAATGTCCGCCTCGGATTTGGTCCAAACCACTTTTATCCGGTATTAGAGCTTCCCAGGATTGGCCCCAGAGCCGTCAACCCAGGAGAAAACGAGTAGAAGACCCCCAAACAGCCAAAGAGCAAAAGTACAAAAATGGGGACCTAGTCATTTTTTGGCAAATTTCCCAAATCACTCCGCGTGCGCTCTGCAGCTAGGCCCTAACTCCCCTCTGCCACCATGGATTTGCTTCAAACCTCTTGCAAAGTAAAGTATCCATAGCCATCAGTGCTCCCAGACCCCGAAACCCACCCACAAACACCAGGAAGACTCCCAAACAGGCCCCCGAAAACGCTACATTGAGCAAAATGTCAGAAATAGCCAAAAAAATAATCGGCGTGGATTTTGTCCCAACCACTTCTATCCGGTATTAGACCTTCCCAGGAATGCCCCAAGACCCACCAACCCACCCGCCAAAAAGCATAACACCCCCAAACAGGCCAAAAGCAAAATCTCATACTTACAATATTTCTCGGCCTTCGGTCCAAACGCGCTGTGTAGCTAGGCCATAAGTCCGGTTTACCACCACGGATTTCCTGAAAAGCAAATGCAATCAAGATTAGCGTATCCCAGCAGTGCTCCCAGACCCCGAAACTCACCCACAAACAGCCGGAACCCCCTCAAAGAGCACCTCAAAGGCAAGCAAGTCAGCAAAAACACCAAAAAATTTCCGCCTCGGGTTTGGTCCAAACCACTTTTATCCGGTATTAGAGCTTCCCAGCAATGGCCCCAGAGCCGCCAACCCAGGAGAAAACGAGTAGAAGACCCTCAAACAGCCAAAGAGCAAAAGTACAAAAATGGGGAGTTAGTAATTTTTCTGGCAAATTTCCCAAATCACTCCGCGCGCGCTCTGCAGCTAGGCCATAACTCCCCTCTGCCACCTTGGATTTGCTTCAAACCTCTTGCAAAGTAAAGTATCCATAGCCAGCAGTGCTCCCAGACCCCGAAACCCACCCACAAAAACCAGGAAGACCCCCAAACAGGCCCCCGAAAACGCTACATTGAGCAAAATGTCAGAAATAGCCAAAAAAATCGGCGTGGATTTTGTCCCAACCACTTCTATCCGGTATTAGACCTTCCCAGGAATGCCCCAAGACCCGCCAAAAAGCATAACACCCCCAAACAGGCCAAAAGCAAAATCTCATACTTACAATATTTCTCGGCCTTCGGTCCAAACGCGCTGTGTAGCTAGGCCATAAGTCCGGTTTACCACCACGGATTTCCTGAAAAGCAAATGCAATCAAGATTAGAGTGTCCCAGCAGTGCTCCCAGACCCCGAAACTCACCCACAAACAGCCGGAACCCCTCAAAGAGCACCTCAAAGGCAAGCAAGTCAGCAAAAACACCAAAAAAATTCCGCTTTGGATTTGGTCCAAACCACTTTTATCCGGTATTAGAGCTTCCCAGCAATGGCCCCAGAGCTGTCAACCCAGGAGAAAACGAGTAGAAGACCCCCAAACAGCCAAAGAGCAAAAGTACAAAAATGGGGACTTAGTCATTTTTTGGCAAATTTCCCAAATCACTCCGCGCGCGCTCTGCAGCTAGGCCCTAACTCCCCTCTGCCACCATGGATTTGCTTCAAACCTCTTGCAAAGTAAAGTATCCATAGCCAGCAGTGCTCCCAGACACCGAAACCCACCCAAAAATACCAGGAAGACCCCCAAACAGGCCCCCGAAAACGCTAAATTGAGCAAAATGTCAGAAATAGCCAAAAAAAAATCGGCGTGGATTTTGTCCCAACCACTTCTATCCGGTATTAGACCTTCCCAGGAATGCCCCAAGACCCGCCAACCCACCCGCCAAAAAGCATAACACCCCCAAACAGGCCAAAAGCAAAATCTCATACAATATTTCTCGGCCTTCGGTCCAAACGCGCTGTGTAGCTAGGCCATAAGTCCGGTTTACCACCACGGATTTCCTGAAAAGCAAATGCAATCAAGATTAGAGTGTCCCAGCAGTGCTCCCAGACGCCGAAACTAACCCACAAACAGCCGGAACCCACTCAAAGAGCACCTCAAAGGCAAGCAAGTCAGCAAAAACACCAAAACATTTCCGCCTCGGATTTGGTCCAAACCACTTTTATCTGGTATTAGAGCTTCCCAGCATTGGCCCCAGAGCCGTCAACCCAGGAGAAAACGAGTAGAAGACCCCCAAACAGCCAAAGAGCAAATGTACAAAAATGGGGACTTAGTCATTTTTTGGCAAATTTCCCAAATCACTCCGCGCGCGCTCTGCAGCCAGGCCCTAACTCCCCTCTGCCACCATGGATTTGCTTCAAACCTCTTGCAAAGTAAAGTATCCCTAGCCAGCAGTGCTCCCAGACCCCGAAACCCACCCACAAACACCAGGAAGACCCCCAAACAGGACCCCGAAAACGCTACATTGAGCAAAATGTCAGAAATAGCCAAAAAAAAATCGGCGTGGATTTTGTCCCAACCACTTCTATCCGGTATTAGACCTTCCCAGGAATGCCCCAAGACTCGCCAACCCACCCGCCAAAAAGCATAACACCCCCAAACAGGCCAAAAGCAAAATCTCATACTTACAATACTTCTCGGCCTTCGGTCAAAACGCGCTGTGTAGCTAGGCCATAAGTCCGGTTTACCACCACGGATTTCCTGAAAAGCAAATGCAATCGAGATTAGAGTGTCCCAGCAGTGCTCCCAGACCCCGAAACTCACCCACAAACAGCCAGAACCCCCTCAAAGAGCACCTCAAAGGCAAGCAAGTCAGCAAAAACACCAAAAAAATTCCGCCTCGGATTTGATCCAAACCACTTTTATCCGGTATTAGAGATTCCCAGCAATGGCCCCAGAGCCGTTAACCCAGGAGAAAACGAGAAGAAGACCCTCAAACAGCCAAAGAGCAAAAGTACAAAAATGGGGACTTACTCATTTTTTGGCAAATTTCCCAAATCACTCCGCGCGCGCTCTGCAGCTAGGCCCTAACTCCCCTCTGCCACCATGGATTTGCTTCAAACCTCTTGCAAAGTAAAGTATCCATAGCCAGCAGTGCTCCCAGACCCCGAAACCCACCCACAAACACCAGGAAGACCCCCAAACAGGCCCCCGAAAACGCTACATTGAGCAAAATGTCAGAAATAGCCAAAAAAAAATCGGCGTGGATTTTGTCCCAACCACTTCTATCCGGTATTAGACCTTCCCAGGAATGCCCCAAGACCCGCCAACCCACCCGCCAAAAAGCATAACACCCCCAAACAGGCCAAAAGCAAAATCCCATACTTACAATATTTCTCGGCCTTCTGTCCAAACGCGCTGTGTAGCTAGGCCATAAGTCCGGTTTACCACCACGGATTTCCTGAAAAGCAAATGCAATCAAGATTAGAGTGTCCCAGCAGTGCTCCCAGACCCCGAAACTCACCCACAAACAGCCGGAACCCACTCAAAGAGCACCTCAAAGGCAAGCAAGTCAGCAAAAACACCAAAACATTTCCGCCTCGGATTTGGTCCAAACCACATTTATCCGGTATTAGAGCTTCCCAGCATTGGCCCCAGAGCCGTCAACCCAGGAGAAAACGAGTAGAAGACCCCCAAACAGCCAAAGAGCAAAAGTACAAAAATGGGGACTTAGTCATTTTTTGGCAAATTTCCCAAATCACTCCGCGCGCGCTCTGCAGCTAGGCCCTAACTCCCCTCTGCCACCATGGATTTGCTTCAAACCTCTTGCAAAGTAAAGTATCCATAGCCAGCAGTGCTCCCAGACCCCGAAACCCACCCACAAACACCAGGAAGACCCCCAAACAGGCCCCCGAAAACGCTACATTGAGCAAAATGTCAGAAATAGCCAAAAAAAAATCGGCGTGGATTTTGTCCCAACCACTTCTATCCGGTATTAGACCTTCCCAGGAATGCCCCAAGACCCGCCAACCCACCCGCCAAAAAAGCATAACACCCCCAAACAGGCCAAAAGCAAAATCTCATACTTACAATATTTCTCGGCCTTCGGTCCAAACGCGCTGTGTAGCTAGGCCATAAGTCCGGTTTACCACCACGGATTTCCTGAAAAGCAAATGCAATCAAGATTAGAGTGTCCCAGCAGTGCTCCCAGCCCCCGAAACTCACCCACAAACAGCCGGAACCCCCTCAAAGAGCACCTCAAAGGCAAGCAAGTCAGCAAAAACACCAAAACATTTCCGCCTCGGATTTGGTCCAAACCACTTTTATCCGGTATTAGAGCTTCCCAGGATTGGCCCCAGAGCCGTCAACCCAGGAGAAAACGAGTAGAAGACCCCCAAACAGCCAAAGAGCAAAAGTACAAAAATGGGGACCTAGTAATTTTTTGGCAAATTTCCCAAATCACTCCGCGCGCGCTCTGCAGCTAGGCCCTAACTCCCCTCTGCCACCTTGGATTTGCTTCAAACCTCTTGCAAAGTAAAGTATCCATAGCCAGCAGTGCTCCCAGACCCCGAAACCCACCCACAAACACCAGGAAGACCCCCAAACAGGCCCCCGAAAACGCTACATTGAGCAAAATGTCAGAAATAGCCAGAAAAAATCGGCGTGGATTTTTCCCCAACCACTTCTATCCGGTATTAGACCTTCCCAGGAATGCCCCAAGACCCGCCAAAAAGCATAACACCTCCAAACAGGCCAAAAGCAAAATCTCATACTTACAATATTTCTCGGCCTTCGGTCCAAACGCGCTGTGTAGCTAGGCCATAAGTCCGGTTTACCACCACGGATTTCCTGAAAAGCAAATGCAATCAAGATTAGAGTGTCCCAGCAGTGCTCCCAGACCCCGAAACTCACCCACAAACAGCCGGAACCCCTCAAAGAGCACCTCAAAGGCAAGCAAGTCAGCAAAAACACCCAAAAATTTCCACCTCGGATTTGGTCCAAACCACTTTTATCCGGTATTAGAGCTTCCCAGCAATGGCCCCAGAGCTGTCAACCCAGGAGAAAACGAGTAGAAGACCCCAAACAGCCAAAGAGCAAAAGTACAAAAATGGGGACTTAGTCATTTTTTGGCAAATTTCCCAAATCACTCCGCGCGCGCTCTGCAGCTAGGCCCTAACTCCCCTCTGCCACCATGGATTTGCTTCAAACCTCTTGCAAAGTAAAGTATCCATAGCCAGCAGTGCTCCCAGACACCGAAACCCACCCAAAAATACCAGGAAGACCCCCAAACAGGCCCCCGAAAACGCTAAATTGAGCAAAATGTCAGAAATAGCCAAAAAAAAATTGGCGTGGATTTTGTCCCAACCACTTCTATCCGGTATTAGACCTTCCCAGGAATGCCCCAAGACCCGCCAACCCACCCGCCAAAAAGCATAACACCCCCAAACAGGCCAAAAGCAAAATCTCATACAATATTTCTCGGCCTTCGGTCCAAACGCGCTGTGTAGCTAGGCCATAAGTCCGGTTTACCACCACGGATTTCCTGAAAAGCAAATGCAATCAAGATTAGAGTGTCCCAGCAGTGCTCCCAGACGCCGAAACTCACCCACAAACAGCCGGAACCCCCTCAAAGAGCACCTCAAAGGCAAGCAAGTCAGCAAAAACACCAAAACATTTCCGCCTCGGATTTGGTCCAAACCACTTTTATCCGGTATTAGAGCTTCCCAGCATTGGCCCCAGAGCCGTCAACCCAGGAGAAAACGAGTAGAAGACCCCCAAACAGCCAAAGAGCAAATGTACAAAAATGGGGACTTAGTCATTTTTTGGCAAATTTCCCAAATCACTCCGCGCGCGCTCTGCAGCCAGGCCCTAACTCCCCTCTGCCACCATGGATTTGCTTCAAACCTCTTGCAAAGTAAAGTATCCCTAGCCAGCAGTGCTCCCAGACCCCGAAACCCACCCACAAACACCAGGAAGACCCCCAAACAGGACCCCGAAAACGCTACATTGAGCAAAATGTCAGAAATAGCCAAAAAAAAAATCGGCGTGGATTTTGTCCCAACCACTTCTATCCGGTATTAGACCTTCCCAGGAATGCCCCAAGACTCGCCAACCCACCCGCCAAAAAGCATAACACCCCCAAACAGGCCAAAAGCAAAATCTCATACTTACAATATTTCTCGGCCTTCGGTCAAAACGCGCTGTGTAGCTAGGCCATAAGTCAGTTTACCACCACGGATTTCCTGAAAAGCAAATGCAATCGAGATTAGAGTGTCCCAGCAGTGCTCCCAGACCCCGAAACTCACCCACAAACAGCCGGAACCCCCTCAAAGAGCACCTCAAAGGCAAGCAAGTCAGCAAAAACACCAAAAAAAATCCGCCTCGGATTTGATCCAAACCACTTTTATCCGGTATTAGAGATTCCCAGCAATGGCCCCAGAGCCGTTAACCCAGGAGAAAACGAGAAGAAGACCCTCAAACAGCCAAAGAGCAAAAGTACAAAAATGGGGACTTACTCATTTTTTGGCAAATTTCCCAAATCACTCCGCGCGCGCTCTGCAGCTAGGCCCTAACTCCCCTCTGCCACCATGGATTTGCTTCAAACCTCTTGCAAAGTAAAGTATCCATAGCCAGCAGTGCTCCCAGACCCCGAAACCCACCCACAAACACCAGGAAGACCCCCAAACAGGCCCCCGAAAACGCTACATTGAGCAAAATGTCAGAAATAGCCAAAAAAAATCGGTGTGGATTTTGTCCCAACCACTTCTATCCGGTATTAGACCTTCCCAGGAATGCCCCAAGACCCGCCAACCCACCCGCCAAAAAGCATAACACCCCCAAACAGGCCAAAAGCAAAATCCCATACTTACAATATTTCTCGGCCTTCTGTCCAAATGCGCTGTGTAGCTAGGCCATAAGTCCGGTTTACCACCACGGATTTCCTGAAAAGCAAATGCAATCAAGATTAGAGTGTCCCAGCAGTGCTCCCAGACCCCGAAACTCACCCACAAACAGCCGGAACCCACTCAAAGAGCACCTCAAAGGCAAGCAAGTCAGCAAAAACACCAAAACATTTCCGCCTCGGATTTGGTCCAAACCACATTTATCCGGTATTAGAGCTTCCCAGCATTGGCCCCAGAGCCGTCAACCCAGGAGAAAACGAGTAGAAGACCCCCAAACAGCCAAAGAGCAAATGTACAAAAATGGGGACTTAGTCATTTTTTGGCAAATTTCCCAAATCACTCCGCGCGCGCTCTGCAGCTAGGCCCTAACTCCCCTCTGCCACCATGGATTTGCTTCAAACCTCTTGCAAAGTAAAGTATCCATAGCCAGCAGTGCTCCCAGACCCCGAAACCCACCCACAAACACCAGGAAGACCCCCAAACAGGCCCCCGAAAACGCTACATTGAGCAAAATGTCAGAAATAGCCACAAAAAAATCGGCGTGGATTTTGTCCCAACCACTTCTATCCAGTATTAGACCTTCCCAGGAATGCCCCAAGACCCGCCAACCCACCCGCCAAAAAAGCATAACACCCCCAAACAGGCCAAAAGCAAAATCTCATACTTACAATATTTCTCGGCCTTCGGTCCAAACGCGCTGTGTAGCTAGGCCATAAGTCCGGTTTACCACCACGGATTTCCTGAAAAGCAAATGCAATCAAGATTAGAGTGTCCCAGCAGTGCTCCCAGCCCCCGAAACTCACCCACAAACAGCCGGAACCCCCTCAAAGAGCACCTCAAAGGCAAGCAAGTCAGCAAAAACACCAAAACATTTCCGCCTCGGATTTGGTCCAAACCACTTTTATCCGGTATTAGAGCTTCCCAGGATTGGCCCCAGAGCCGTCAACCCAGGAGAAAACGAGTAGAAGACCCCCAAACAGCCAAAGAGCAAAAGTACAAAAATGGGGACCTAGTCATTTTTTGGCAAATTTCCCAAATCACTCCGCGCGCGCTCTGCAGCTAGGCCCTAACTCCCCTCTGCCACCATGGATTTGCTTCAAACCTCTTGCAAAGTAAAGTATCCATAGCCAGCAGTGCTCCCAGACCCCGAAACCCACCCACAAACACCAGGAAGACCCCCAAACAGGCCCCCAAAAACGCTACATTGAGCAAAATGTCAGAAATAGCCAAAAAAATAATCGGCGTGGATTTTGTCCCAACCACTTCTATCCGGTATTAGACCTTCCCAGGATTGCCCCAAGACCCACCAACCCACCCGCCAAAAAGCATAACACCCCCAAACAGGCCAAAAGCAAAATCTCATACTTACAATATTTCTCGGCCTTCGGTCCAAACGCGCTGTGTAGCTAGGCCATAAGTCCGGTTTACCACCACGGATTTCCTGAAAAGCAAATGCAATCAAGATTAGAGTATCCCAGCAGTGCTCCCAGACCCCGAAACTCACCCACAAACAGCCGGAACCCCCTCAAAGAGCACCTCAAAGGCAAGCAAGTCAGCAAAAACACCAAAAAATTTCCACCTCGGATTTGGTCCAAACCACTTTTATCCGGTATTAGAGCTTCCCAGCAATGGCCCCAGAGCCGCCAACCCAGGAGAAAACGAGTAGAAGACCCTCAAACAGCCAAAGAGCAAAAGTACAAAAATGGGGAGTTAGTAATTTTTCTGGCAAATTTCCCAAATCACAGCGCGCGCTCTGCAGCTAGGCCATAACTCCCCTCTGCCACCTTGGATTTGCTTCAAACCTCTTGCAAAGTAAAGTATCCATAGCCAGCAGTGCTCCCAGACCCCGAAACCCACCCACAAACACCAGGAAGACCCCCAAACAGGCCCCCGAAAACGCTACATTGAGCAAAATGTCAGAAATAGCCAAAAAAAAATCGGCGAGGATTTTGTCCCAACCACTTCTATCCGGTATTAGTCCTTCCCAGGAATGCCCCAAGACCCGCCAAAAAGCATAACACCCCCAAACAGGCCAAAAGCAAAATCTCATACTTACAATATTTCTCGGCCTTCGGTCCAAACGCGCTGTGTAGCTAGGCCATAAGTCCGGTTTACCACCACGGATTTCCTGAAAAGCAAATGCAATCAAGATTAGAGTGTCCCGGCAGTGCTCCCAGACCCCGAAACTCACCCACAAACAGCCGGAACCCCTCAAAGAGCACCTCAAAGGCAAGCAAGTCAGCAAAAACACCAAAAAATTTCCGCCTCGGATTTGGTCCAAACCACTTTTATCCGGTATTAGAGCTTCCCAGCAATGGCCCCAGAGCTGTCAACCCAGGAGAAAATGAGTAGAAGACCCCCAAACAGCCAAAGAGCAAAAGTACAAAAATGGGGACTTAGTCATTTTTTGGCAAATTTCCCAAATCACTACGCGCGCGTTCTGCAGCTAGGCCCTAACTCCCCTCTGCCACCATGGATTTGCTTCAAACCTCTTGCAAAGTAAAGTATCCATAGCCAGCAGTGCTCCCAGACACCGAAACCCACCCAAAAATACCAGGAAGACCCCCAAACAGGCCCCCTAAAACGCTACATTGAGCAAAATGTCAGAAATAGCCAAAAAAAGATCGGCGTTGATTTTGTCCCAACCACTTCTATCCGGTAATAGACCTTCCCAGGAATGCCCCAAGACCCGCCAACCCACCCGCCAAAAAGCATAACACCCCCAAACAGGCCAAAAGCAAAATCTCATACAATATTTCCCGGCCTTCGGTCCAAACGCGCTGTGTAGCTAGGCCATAAGTCCGGTTTACCACCACGGATTTCCTGAAAAGCAAATGCAATCAAGATTAGAGTGTCCCAGCAGTGCTCCCAGACGCTGAAACTCACCCACAAACAGCCAGAACCCCCTCAATGAGCACCTCAAAGGCAAGCAAGTCAGCAAAAACACCAAAACATTTCCGCCTCGGATTTGGTCCAAACCACTTTTATCCGGTATTAGAGCTTCCCAGCATTGGCCCCAGAGCCGTCAACCCAGGAGAAAATGAGTAGAAGACCCCCAAACAGCCAAAGAGCAAAAGTACAAAAATGGGGACCTAGTCATTTTTTGGCAAATTTCCCAAATCACTCCGCGCGCGCTCTGCAGCCAGGCCCTAACTCCCCTCTGCCACCATGGATTTTTTTCAAACCTCTTGCAAAGTAAAGTATCCCTAGCCAGCAGTGCTCCCAGACCCCGAAACCCACCCACAAACACCAGGAAGACCCCCAAACAGGCCGCCACCATAGTGCCTCTGCTGAAGAAACCCGGCGCGGACCCTTCCATCTCGGCTAACTTTCGCCCCATCTCCCTGTTGCCCTTTCTGGGCAAGGTGATGGAACGCCATGTCACCGCGGTACTGAGCGCTCACATCGAGGCGAATGGGGGGCTGGCCTCTCGCCAGGCAGGATTCCGCCCCAGGCATTCGACCGAATCGGTCGTAGTTTCAGTCCTAGACAACCTCAGAAAGGGTATGGATGACAACAACCACCAGGCACTGGTCCTCCTTGATCTCTCCGCCGCCTTTGACACGGTGGACCATACCATCTTACTTGCCGGTGTCAAGGCGGCCGGCATCGGGGGATCAGCTCTGGTCTGGCTCTCCTCCTTTCTGAGGG
The DNA here is from genome assembly GCF_964263255.1 of Lissotriton vulgaris. NCBI lineage: Eukaryota > Metazoa > Chordata > Amphibia > Caudata > Salamandridae > Lissotriton > Lissotriton vulgaris. The sequence continues at coordinate 97,882 of NW_028242580.1, read as the reverse complement.
ACCGCACTCAGGCGGTCCGACTAGGCGATTTCACCTCCACCCCTCTCCCTGTCACCTGCGGTGTTCCCCAGGGCTCCTCTCTCTCTCCCTTACTCTTTAATCTCTATATCTTTCCTCTTATCTATGCACTCCAGCAGCTGGAGGTCACTGTTTACAACTATGCGGATGACCTCCAGCTCATCTTTGATCTGTCCCCCTCTCCTCTCTCGGTCTCTAATTTCCAGTCAACTATGACATTCATCAGGGACTGGATGAACCACAACCATCTTAAACTGAACCCTGACAAGACCGAGCTGGTTCTCACTGGTGGTTCATCCAGCCCCTGGAACTCTCTTTTCTGGCCCCCCTCTCTTGGCCCGGCACCATCCCCCTCCACCGCGGTCAAAACACTGGGTGTTAAAATGAATAATCAGCTCACTCTTCACTCACAAATCAGTTCCGTGGTTTCCTCCTGTTTCCTCACTCTCCGAACTATCCGCTCTGTCTCCCGCTTCTTCTCTCCCCAGGCACTTAAGATCATCATAGCCGCCCTGGTAATCTCACGATTGGACTACGCCAACGCCCTCTATCATGGCATTCCAGCGTACAGCCTGCGTAGACTCCAAACCATCCAGAACCAGGCGGCCAGGCTGATATACGGCCTTCCACGCTATCACCACTCCACCCCCCTTCTAAAAGAGCTTCACTGGCTCCCCGTGAAACAACGCTCCCTTTTCAAGATCGGATGCATGGTTTTTCAGGCCCGCCAGGGCACTGCCCCCGCTTTCATCGCCTCACTAATTAAACCCTATGTCCCCGCTAGAAATCTCCGGTCTTCCTCCAAGTCCCTTCTCCAGATCCCCCGCTTCTCACGCAAAAAGTGGGGCGGTTCTAACTTCTCAACTCTGGCCCCTACTTTCTGGAACTCACTTCCAGACAATCTCCGTTCTGCAACTCAGTATCTCTCCTTCCGTAGAGACCTGAAAACTTTCCTTTTCAGCCAGGCTTTCCCCGCCTAATACTTACTCCACCCTTCCATGGTCTTTCTCCCTCAGTTACTGAACCTCCAGCGCCAAGAAACCGTAAGGTGTACGCCGCGCTCTACAAGTGTTTTAAATTAGAAATTAAATTACAGGCCCCCGAAAACGCTACATTGAGCAAAATGTCAGAAATAGCCAAAAAAAAATCGGCGTGGATTTTGTCCCAACCACTTCTATCCGGTATTAGACCGTCCCAGGAATGCCCCAAGACCCGCCAACCCACCCGCCAAAAAGCATAACACCCCCAAACAGGCCAAAAGCAAAATCTCATACTTACAATATTTCTCGGCCTTCTGTCCAAACGCGCTGTGTAGCTAGGCCATAAGTCCGGTTTACCACCACAGATTTCCTGAAAAGCAAATGCAATCAAGATTAGAGTGTCCCAGCAGAGCTCCCAGACCCCGAAACTCACCCACAAACAGCCGGAACCCACTCAAAGAGCACCTCAAAGGTAAGCAAGTCAGCAAAAACACCAAAACATTTCCGCCTCGGATTTGGTCCAAACCACTTTTATCCGGTATTAGAGCTTCCCAGCATTGGCCCCAGAGCCGTCAACCCAGGAGAAAACGAGTAGAAGACCCCCAAACAGCCAAAGAGCAAAAGTACAAAAATGGGGACAGTCATTTTTTGGCAAATTTCCCAAATCACTCCGCGCGAGCTCTGCAGCTAGGCCCTAACTCCCCTCTGCCACCATGGATTTGCTTCAAACCTCTTGCAAAGTAAAGTATCCATAGCCAGCAGTGCTCCCAGACCCCGAAACCCACCCACAAACACCAGGAAGACCCCCAAACAGGCCCCCGAAAACGCTACATTGAGCAAAATGTCAGAAATAGCCACAAAAAAATCGGCGTGGATTTTGTCCCAACCACTTCTATCCGGTATTAGACCTTCCCAGGAATGCCCCAAGACCCGCCAACCCACCCGCCAAAAAGCATAACACCCCCAAACAGGCCAAAAGCAAAATCTCATACTTACAATATTGCTCGGCCTTCGGTCCAAACGCGCTGTGTAGCTAGGCCATAAGTCCGGTTTACCACCACGGATTTCCTGAAAAGCAAATGCAATCAAGATTAGAGTGTCCCAGCAGTGCTCCTAGACCCCGAAACTCACCCACAAACAGTCGGAACCCCCTCAAAGAGCACCTCAAAGGCAAGCAAGTCAGCAAAAACACCAAAAAATTTCCGCCTCGGATTTGGTCCAAACCACTTTTATCCGGTATTAGAGCTTCCCAGCAATGGCCCCAGAGCCGTCAACCCAGGAGAAAACGAGTAGAAGACCCTCAAACAGCCAAAGAGCAAAAGTACAAAAATGGGGAGTTAGTAAATTTTCTGGCAAATTACCCAAATCACTCCGCGCGCGCTCTGCAGCTAGGCCATAACTCCCCTTTGCCACCTTGGATTTGCTTCAAACCTCTTGCAAAGTAAAGTATCCATAGCCAGCAGTGCTCCCAGACCCCGAAACCCACCCACAAACACCAGGAAGACCCCCAAACAGGCCCCCGAAAACGCTACATTGAGCAAAATGTCAGAAATAGCCAAAAAAAATCGGCGTGGATTTTGTCCCAACCACTTCTATCCGGTATTAGACCTTCCCAGGAATGCCCCAAGACCCGCCAACCCACCCGCCAAAAAGCATAACACCCCCAAACAGGCCAAAAGCAAAATCTCATACTTACAATATTTCTCGCCCTTCTGTCCAAACGCGCTGTGTAGCTAGGCCATAAGTCCGGTTTACCACCACGGATTTCCTGAAAACTAAATGCAATCAAGATTAGAGTGTCCCAGCAGTGCTCCCAGACCCCGAAACTCACCCACAAAGAGCCGGAACCCCCTCAAAGAGCACCTCAAAGGCAAGCAAGTCAGCAAAAACACCAAAACATTTCCGCCTCGGATTTGGTCCAAACCACTTTTATCCGGTATTAGAGCTTCCCAGCATTGGCCCCAGAGCCGTCAACCCAGGAGAAAACGAGTAGAAGACCCCCAAACAGCCAAAGAGCAAAAGTACAAAAATGGGGACTTAGTCATTTTTTGGCAAATTTCCCAAATCACTCCGCGCGCGCTCTGCAGCTAGGCCCTAACTCCCCTCTGCCACCATGGATTTGCTTCAAACCTCTTGCAAAGTAAAGTATCTATTGCCAGCAGTGCTCCCAGACTCCGAAACCCACCCACAAATACCAGGAAGACCCCCAAACAGGCCCCCGAAAACGCTACATTGAGCAAAATGTCAGAAATAGCCAAAAGAAAATCGGCGTGGATTTTGTCCCAACCACTTCTATCCAGTATTAGACCTTCCCAGGAATGCCCCAAGACCCGCCAACCCACCCGCCAAAAAGCATAACACCCCCAAACAGGCCAAAAGCAAAATCTCATACTTACAATATTTCTTGGCCTTCGGCCCAAACGCGCTGTGTAGCTAGGCCATAAGTCCGGTTTACCACCACGGATTTCCTGAAAAGCAAATGCAATCAAGATTAGAGTGTCCCAGCAGTGCTCCCAGACCCCGAAACTCACCCACAAACAGCCGGAACCCCCTCAAAGAGCACCTCAAAGGCAAGCAAGTCAGCAAAAACACCAAAAATAAGAATAACGCTTCGTCATTATACTCTGCGAATTCAGGCAGGGTGAGCTCAGTGTCACCTGACAGAGAAGAAATTCCCTCATCTATGTTGCTGTCCACCTCGTCTTCATCTGGCGCGCTTTCTCGTACTCTGAAATCTGGTGGTATGAGGTGCTGATTCATCTTGATCATTGTTAACCTCTCCACATTTTTGGGCGAGAGGCGGCTCCGTTTGGAAGTTACAATGCCACCAGCAGCACTGAAAACACGTTCAGAAGACACGCTTGCGAGTGGGCAAGACAAGTAGTTTAAAGCCAGGTTGGTGAGCTGTGGCCGCAATTCTTTTTTCCCATGCCAATACGCCAATGGGTCAGCATTAACATAGACCTCTGTTGAGTCATTCAGATAGTCCTTCACCATCGACTCAAGGTTCTCCTCCAAGGTTCCTCCGCTTTGCTTAGCTGTTGCTGTGACCTTTTGAGAACCAAACCCAAGCCGAGCTAGCCAATCCTCTTCAGCCTCCAATGTTACTGTTGTGTCTGGTGGTGCAGATGATCCGGTTGCCGGTCTCTTTAACGGCTGAGAGGTCACTTGTGCCGCAGCCACAGGTGCAGAAGTGGATTGTTGTGACTGGGGATGGCCTGCTGATGCTGATGTACTGCCTTTTCCTTCAATTTGCTGCTGTTCTCTTTCAAACCTCTTGGCTGAGGAGGCTATCCACTGTTTGTACTTTGTAACATCTTCATCAGCAAAAGGAAGGAATGCTTGGCCTGCCAGCGCCTTTTTGTAGCGTGGATCCAGAATAGTAGCACAAATGTAATGCTGGTTTGAGTGGATCATTTTAAGACGTTCATCACCTTGTAGGTGCTCTAATAATTTCTCAGCCAGAACAAAAGGGTCTTGGTTTTCTTCATCTTTTTCAAACACAGAACACACCTCCTTCAGTTGGTGCTCCAGCATGTACAACAATGGGATAGCTTTTCCCAAATTACAGTCCTCCTTGCTGACTGCACGCGTGAAGAACTCAAAAGGACGAAGCATGCGTGTCAGGCTTTTAACTATGTTCCATTGCGCCGCACCCATCCTCAGGTCCTCCTTCTGAGCTGTACCCTGTGTTAAGAAATAGTGATCGAGTACCGTATACTGCTCATACAGACGCTCAAGCATGTAGAAGGTTGAGTTCCAACGTGTTACCACCTCCTGGATGAGTGCTTTCACTGGCATTTGACGTTCATATAGCAGGCTCCTCAGATGCTTCCGGGCCTTAAAAGAATGGCTGAAGTGGTTGCACATTTTTCGGCAGGTGTCCACTACTCTGTACGCTGCCCTGTCTTTATCACCCAAGAATTTTTTGACAACCAGGTTTATACAGTGCGCCAAACACGGCACTCTGAAATAGTCACCCAGCTGCATGGCCTTAACTATATTGGCGCCATTGTCCGTGGAAACATAACCAACCTGGCATTTCTTTGGGGATAGCCTGTCAAGGACCTTTGTGTTAAAGACATCCAAAATGTTTTGTGCTGTGTGACGTTTCTCCAAACGAAACATGGCTAGTGTGCAGCTTTAAAAACAATGTCTGGGTCAACACCTGCGTTTAGCTTTGCTTTAGCCCCTGAAAAAGAGACCCAGTGTGCAGTGATGCACATGTAATCAGCGCCTGCGCCACTGGTCCACATGTCTGTTGTCAGATGTATAGTGTAAACAGCACTCTTCTGCAAATCTGCCCCAATCACCTCCAGAACATCTTCATGTAGTGCTGGAACCGCAACTCGGGCAAAATAGAACCGGCTAGGAACCTTCCATTTAGGGCAGAGCGCTGCCACTAATTCCAGAAAACCAACCCCTTCTACAAAAGAAAAAGGGAGAAGGTCCAGAGCTAGCATTTTAGCCAGCTTAGTGTTATACAGACGCGTCAGTGGGTGGTTGCGTTCATATTGCGCTTCTGTAAACAACATCTTTTTAATGTTGCCCTGGACCAAGGATTTACGGGATGATGATGATGATATCTTCGACCCAGTTACGCTCGCTGATGAACTTTTTCGCATTGGTGTCTCACTCTCTCCCACACTCTTAGTGTGGCTCACATGGGGTGTGCTGCTGACAGGGGTACTGGGTGTAAGTGAAATGTTTGAATCGTCTTCTTCCTCCTCGTCATCATCAGATGAAAAATCAACGTTTTCATTACGTGCAATTCGGGCTTCCTTGATCGCCTCTAGGTGCGCAAACCATTGGACAGTGTGCGTTCTCCTAAGATGACCTCTCTGGCCTCCGGTACCATAGTTGGTACCAAACTTACCACGACTAACTCGAAGCTTACAAATGCTACAAATGGCTATGTTTTCCTTTTTTGGGCAAACACTAAAGAAGTCCCCAACTGGAGACTTGAAATGTCTTTGGGGGCCGGAGGAGGCGGCGATACTGGTGGTGGTGGTCCTGCTGCTAATGCCAGATGAAGTGGAGGATGTGGATTGCCGAACTTCAGTACGTTTTGCACTTTCACCACCACTAATTGAGGTCGAGGTGGATGGAGGTCCCTTCTTGCGAGGAAGAAATATGGAAGCGGTAGGTGTTGGTGTACTAGTTAACTCCAAATCTAATGATTGTTGTGTTTCCATTTCCATTGCCTCCTCGTCGACATCATCATCACGCTCAGCAGCTTCTCGGGATAGGGTCAAAATGTCTCTTTGCTGCATTCCCGCTAGGGCTGCAGTGACCTTTATGATGACTGGCTCGTCGTCATCGTGAGAGGCTTCATCAGCAGCAGTATCCGTCACTTCTTGTTGAGCCTCATCACACTCCATAGCTATGAGTTTTTCGACGACCTTCCTTTTACGCTTAGGTATCTTTGTCAGATCATGGTGTGCCTCACTCTCAGACTGCCGTGATGATGGTTCCCAATCTTCATCCAGAATGAGATCATCAGAAGGAGGTGGGCTTGAAGAAGATGTAGACACCCCCCTTGATCTTTTCTTTGCTAGGGATGTGGAAGACAATGAATGATCATCAGGAGGAGTGGCTTCCTCAAATGATACCTCGGTTTGATTGTCAATTTCCTGATGTGCCCCTACTTCGGGAGCAACAACTATTGTGGGCACTTGTGACCCTCCATGCACCTCTGCTTGCGCATCTCCTTGCGCTGCCTCTCCTTCCACATGTACTTGGGCTTGTACTTGCACATGGTGTTGTTGTTGCGGCTGTGGTTGTTCACCACTTGTCAGATGAGTTACAACAACCTGTGTTGATTCAGGGACATTGCTGCTACTTTCTTGCGATGAGCCAACATCACTGGTCGATGGTGATTGAAGAAGTACACTGACTGCCTCTGAAGCACTCAAGGGCTTTGACTTAAGTTGGCGTGGTGGTGGAGGCACTGAACCCAATGGAGCGGGGGTGCTGCTCCCAGCTTGGTCCCCAGCAGATCCTGCTGCTGCAGGCGTACTTTTTTTTTTGCTCCCGAAAAACGCGGGGGCCGGCACACCAGCCTCCTTGGTAACTTGCTTCTTCTGCTCCTTACTAGCAACTTTCTTGCTAGAGGAGCTACGGAGACCTTTTTTTGGGGCCATCTTCTTCAGAGCAGGTCAGACAGCAGGCCGCAGTTGCACGAATTGTAGAGTTGTCTGAGGCCAGACGTGACGTCGCGTGACGTTATGCTGCACACACACACCGCTGCAGGACTTCTTCCTGGCACTGGTGGTTCTCTTGAGTATTGTGCACCTACAAGCAATGGAAGACAGAGGAACATCAGTTCAGTTATACACCCCCAAAAAATCGAAAAAAAAACAGAAAAATCAGCACAATCCCATGCCCTCCATGATGCTTAAATTCAAGACACCCCACAGAAAGACTAGGCACATGCAACACTCACTAGTCACTACCCCTGGTGAAAAGGCCACAACAACAGGCCAAAAAAACGAAAATCACAGAAAAATCAGCACAATCCCAAGCCATCCAGCCCCTCCATGATGTTTAAATTCAAGACAACCCACAGAAAGACTAGGCACATGCACCACTCACTACCCCCTTGTGAAAAGGCCACAACAGGCCAAAAAAACGAAAATCGCAGAAAAATCAGCACAATCCCAAGCCATCCAGCCCCTCCATGATGTTTAAAATTCAAGACAACCCACAGAAAGACTAGGCCCATGCACCACTCACTACCCCTGGGCATAATGGATGAAAGCTAGGCAAAATGGGTGCAGGCCTGAGAACACTGCCTGCATTCAAAATGGACCCTCCATCACAGCACATGGCCAGGGCCTGTAGCAGCACTCAAAATGGCCCCAACCACATGGCCTGTCCACAACAGGCCAAAAAAACGAAAATCACAGAAAAATCAGCACAATCCCATGCCATCCAGCCCCTCCATGATGTTTAAATTCAAGACAACCCACAGAAAGACTAGGCCCATGCACCACTCACTACCCCTGGGCATAATGGATGAAAGCTAGGCAAAATAGGTGCAGGCCTAAGAACACTGCCTGCATTCAAAATGGCCCCCTCCATCACAGCACATGGCCAGGGCCTGTAGCAGCACTCAAAATGGCCCCCAACCACATGGCATGTCCACAACAGGCCAAAAAAATGAAAATCACAGAAAAATCAGCACAATCCCATGCCATCCAGCCCCTCCATGATGTTTAAATTAAAGACAACCCACAGAAAGACTAGGCCCATGCACCACTCACTACCCCTGGGCATAATGGATGAAAGCTAGGCAAAATGGGTGCAGGCCTGAGAACACTGCCTGCATTCAAAATGGCCCCCTCTATCACAGCACATGGCCAGGGCATGTAGCAGCACTCAAAATGGCCCCCAACCACATGGCCTGTCCACAACAGGCCAAAAAAACGAAAATCACAGAAAAATCAGCACAATCCCATGCCATCCAGCCCCTCCATGATGTTTAAATTCAAGACAACCCACAGAAAGACTAGGCCCATGCACCACTCACTACCCCTGGGCATAATGGATGAAAGCTAGGCAAAATGGGTGCAGGCCTGAGAACACTGCCTGCATTCAAAATGGCCCCCTCCATCACAGCACATGGCCAGGGCCTGTAGCAGCACTCAAAATGGCCCCCAACCACATGGCCTGTCCACAACAGGCCAAAAAACCGAAAATCACAGACAAATCAGCACAATCCCATGCCATCCAGCCCCTCCATGATGTTTAAATTCAAGACAACCCACAGAAAGACTAGGCCCATGCACCACTCACTACCCCTGGGCATAATGGATGAAAGCTAGGCAAAATGGGTGCAGGCCTGAGAACACTGCCTGCATTCCAAATGGCCCCCTCCATCACAGCACATGGCCAGGGCCTGTAGCAGCACTCAAAATGGCCCCCAACCACATGGCCTGTCCACAACAGGCCAAAAAAACGAAAATCACAGAAAAATCAGCACAATCCCATGCCATCCAGCCCCTCCATGATGTTTAAATTCAAGACAACCCACAGAAAGACTAGGCCCATGCACCACTCACTACCCCTGGGCATAATGGATGAAAGCTAGGCAAAATGGGTGCAGGCCTGAGAACACTGCCTGCATTCAAAATGGCCCCCTCCATCACAGCACATGGCCAGGGCCTGTAGCAGCACTCAAAATGGCCCCCAACCACATGGCCTGTCCACAACAGGCCAAAAAAACGAAAATCACAGAAAAATCAGCACAATCCCATGCCATCCAGCCCCTCCATGATGTTTAAATTCAAGACAACCCACAGAAAGACTAGGTCCATGCACCACTCACTACCCCTGGGCATAATGGATGAAAGCTAGGCAAAATGGGTGCAGGCCTGAGAACACTGCCTGCATTCAAAATGGCCCCCTCCATCACAGCACATGGCCAGGGCCTGTAGCAGCACTCAAAATGGCCCCCAACCACATGGCCTGTCCACAAGAGGCCAAAAAAACAAAAATCACAGAAAAATCAGCACAATCCCAAGCCATCCAGCCCCTCCATGATGTTTAAATTCAAGACAACCCACAGAAAGACTAGGCCCATGCACCACTCACTACCCCTGGGCATAATGGATGAAAGCTATGCAAAATGGGTGCAGGCCTGAGAACACTGCCTGCATTCAAAATGGCCCCCTCCATCACAGCACATGGCCAGGGCCTGTAGCAGCACTCAAAATGGCCCCCAACCACATGGCCTGTCCACAACAGGCCAAAATAACAAAAATCACAGAAAAATCAGCACAATCCCATGCCATCCAGCCCCTCCATGATGTTTAAATTCAAGACAACCCACAGGAAGACTAGGCCCATGCACCACTCACTACCCCTGGGCATAATGGATGAAAGCTAGGCAAAATGGGTGCAGGCCTGAGAACACTGCCTGCATTCAAAATGGCCCCCTCCATCACAGCACATGGCCAGGGCCTGTAGCAGCACTCAAAATGGCCCCCACCCACATGGCCTGTCCACAACAGGCCAAAAAATCGAAAATCACAGAAAAATCAGCACAATCCCATGCCATCCAGCCCCTCCATGATGTTTAAATTCAAGACAACCCACAGAAAGACTAGGCCCATGCACCACTCACTACCCCTGGGCATAATGGATGAAAGCTAGGCAAAATGGGTGCAGGCCTGAGAACACTGCCTGCATTCAAAATGGCCCCCTCCATCACAGCACATGGCCAGGGCCTGTAGCAGCACTCAAAATGCCCCCCAACCACATGGCCTGTCCACAACAGGCCAAAAAAACGAAAATCACAGAAAAATCAGCACTATCGCAAGCCATCCAGCCCCTCCACGATGTTTAAATTCAAGACAACCCACAGAAAGACTAGGCCCATGCACCACTCACTACCCCTGGGCATAATGGATGAAAGCTAGGCAAAATGGGTGCAGGCCTGAGAACACTGCCTGCATTCCAAATGCCCCCCTCCTTCACAGCACATGGCCAGGGCCTGTAGCAGCACTCAAAATGCCCCCCAACCACACGGCCTGTCCACAACAGGCCAAAAAAACGAAAATCACAGAAAAATCAGCACTATCGCAAGCCATCCAGCCCCTCCACGATGTTTAAATTCAAGACAGCCCACAGAAAGACTAGGCCCATGCACCACTCACTACCCCTGGGTATAATGGATGAAAGCTAGGCAAAATGGGTGCAGGCCTGAGAACACTGCCTGCATTCCAAATGGCCCCCTCCATCACAGCACATGGCCAGGGCCTGTAGCAGCACTCAAAATGGGCCCCAACCACATGGCCTGTCCACAACAGGCCAAAAAACCAAAAATCACAGAAAAATCAGCACAATCACATGCCATCCAGCCCCTCCATGATGTTTAAATTCAAGACAACCCACAGGAAGACTAGGCCCATGCACCACTCACTACCCCTGGGCATAATGGATGAAAGCTAGGCAAAATGGGTGCAGGCCTGAGAACACTGCCTGCATTCAAAATGGCCCCCTCCATCACAGCACATGGCCAGGGCCTGTAGCAGCACTCAAAATGGCCCCCACCCACATGGTCTGTCCACAACAGGCCAAAAAATCGAAAATCACAGAAAAATCAGCACAATCCCATGCCATCCAGCCCCTCCATGATGTTTAATTTCAAGACAACCCATAGAAAGACTAGGCCCATGCACCACTCACTACCCCTGGGCATAATGGATGAAAGCTAGGCAAAATGGGTGCAGGCCTGAGAACACTGCCTGCATTCAAAATGGCCCCCTCCATCACAGCACATGGCCAGGGCCTGTAGCAGCACTCAAAATGGCCCCCAAACATGGCCTGTCCACAACAGGCCAAAAAAACGAAAATCACAGAAAAATCAGCACAATCCCAAGCCATCCAGCCCCTCTATGATGTTTAAATTCAAGACAACCCACAGAAAGACTAGGCCCATGCACCACTCACTACCCCTGGGCATAATGGATTAAAGCTAGGCAAAATGGGTGCAGGCCTGAGAACACTGCCTGCATTCAAAATGGCCCCCTCCATCACAGCACATGGTCAGGGCCTGTAGCAGCACTCAAAATGGCCCCCAACCACATGGCCTGTCCACAACAGGCCAAAAAAACGAAAATCACAGAAAAATCAGCACAATCCCATGCCATCCAGCCCCTCCATGATTTTTAAATTCAAGACAACCCACAGAAAGACTAGGCCCATGCACCACTCACTACCCAGGGTGAAAAGGCCACAACAGGCCAAAAAAACGAAAATCACAGAAAAATCAGCACAATCCCAAGCCATCCAGCCCCTCCATGATGTTTAAATTCAAAACACCCCACAGAAAGACTCAGTGCACCCACCACTGAGTACCCCTGGGCAAAAGGCCCCAAAACAGCCCAAAAATCGAAAATTCCAAAATTGTAGTTGCAGCAACTGTAATGCCCCAAACAAACTTACTTGTGAAATTTCTAATCCAAAAGTGATCCAAAGAAAGTCAAAAAGGCCTCAAATCCAAATATCCAGCAGCATCCACAAAAAGTAATCCTTCCAGCTCCAGATCCAAATGAAAAGTGACCAGGAGATGGACAAAGCACTGGGAGGAGCCTGCTGGACAGGAACAGGAAGTTGAAGACTGTGGGGCACTTCCTTCCTCCCACCCCCCCCCCTCCCCAAAATGGACTCCTCGCAAAAAAAGTGCAGGCAAATGTCAACCTGAGGAGTTATTCAGATAAAAATCATCATTTCCAGAAGGTTTATGCTGCTTGCTGGTGGATTTCTTGTGCAGAATTGCAAATTTTATATTTTCGCGAGTGCGAGATTGTTGCTGCTCGCCGCATCTCCAAGCTCGCAATTGCGAAGTCCCGCGATACGTGATCACGGCGTACTCGCGCTGACAAACTCTCGCTGTGCAAGTTGGCAAGCCGCGATTACGTAATCGCGCTCGCCAAATTCTCGCTGGATCCCGCAGCAAGATCCAAAATGGCGCAGCACTCGCAAAATATCAAGAAAAACAACTCGGCAAACGCTGAATGACGGTAAGTAAACGCCGCGCGCCGCAAAATTGTATCACCAAGAAAAAAAAAATCGGCTGCGTGCGAATTTGAGGGTTTTGCGGGAAATTCGCGAATCTCGCGGATTGCGAATTTACTGAAAATCCGCAAAATCCGCGAGCGGAACGGATTTTACGCCCATGCTTAGGTCACACCCATAAAGCACAAGTACCAAGATTCCAAGGAAAGCACTCTCCAGAGTATACTATGAAAAAATGCTTACCCGAGTCCTGGCCAGTGCCCGAGAAGGTTCTCTGACATATGCCTTTATTGTAATTAAAGACTTATACAACTTTGAAAGCGTTTTGGATGTAATGGCTCCTGTTTTAACAAGGAAACTTTTCTTGCAATGGATGTATGGGACTCTTCCCCTAAAGACTTTCCCTAAGTGTGGGCGGGACAGCCGTCTACCGAGTTGTGCCCTGCTTGTGCTCATACTAGAGAGAGTGAAGTCCATGTCATCTTTTTTTGCCCAGCCTACCTCAAAAGCAGACGATACTGGTTGGTCCTACTATTGAGAAACTTGGGATTCAGAACTTTCCTCCCTGCATTTAGAGTTTTAAAAACAGACTCATCCCCGTCAACGGTGTTTACCCTGGCCAAATTTTTAACAGCAATGTGGTATGCCAGAACCCAACACGTAAAGATGGCAGGGGACCACTGAAAATCCCTCGTTTTTGATACATTGTCACTCTTGTTTTAACATTTCTTTTAAAATTTTAATGATGATTAATTGTTGTATATCTTTTATGATCAATTGATCGAAATAAAGATTTGAAATTTGAATTTATTGGGATAAGTATGGGATCGCTATGTACTCGGAATTTTGTGTATCCCTATAGATTCCAAAAAATGTCCTCATAGAAATGTAAGAAAACAAGTGAATTTTGCAATAGTTGGTGTATGCAGGGCATTCTGGTATGTTCTTGGCAATATTAGGCAAAATATTACACAGATTTAGGCTCCTTAGACACTCGGACAAAGTACAGGCTCACTGTCAACCTACCAAGTAGAGAGATGAAAACTGGTGGACTGTAACCCATGAACCACCTGCGCATTACATGAGGATAGTGCTTTCTGGACAACGATCAGTCCTGTGAGACGCACAGGATTATGTGTTTGTTAGTGAGCTCTAAACTCCTTTCACTAAGAATGGACAAATGGCAGAATCCACACAATGGATATATTTTAAGACTTCATTAAAATCAACCTACTATATAGTTAACATGTATAATTATAACTATGAAAATGAACAAAATCGTAAATGCAATTAATAAGCAAAATATTAAAAATAACATTGTGATGGTATTTCTCCACCCCTCCCTTCTAGATCCTAGCTAAGCTGTCTTCTTAGCAACAAAATCGCCTGTTTGAGTTTGTTGGGGTGGCTTCTAACTCATACTTTAGCCGAACAACAGGCCTGTTGTTCTGTACTTTGAGAAGACTGTTCTCCGTCTCTCAGTAACGGCATTTCCAGGCAAGCCAATAATCATACAATATGTCTTTAGTGTATAATAAATATTGATCCATTACAAAATATCAATACTTCAAGTGTAATGATTTTAGAGTTTGGAGATGCGCTTTTCCAAGTTACTTGCAGATGAGACATTCTCCTACAGGTTTGTCTGACTCTTAACTTCTCTCGGCACAGGAGCATCACTCAGTGGCGGGGGGGGGGGGGTAGACATTTGATGGTTTTCCTTTTCTCCAACAAGGTCACAGTTTACTTTTGTGGCCTAGAAAACCTACCAAGTGTGAGAGAGCACAACTACCCACTCACCTCATGGAGAGACTATTAATCACACTCACGCCCCTCTCACAGAGTAACAGCCTCACACTACTGAGAGCACTCACATCCCTCACAGACAAGCAGTCTAACCCTACAAACATTAATCACATCCCTCACAGACTCAGTCTCACATTACTCTCACACCTCTCATACACTAGCAGAAGCACACTAGCAGCAGCTGTCTCAGACCCCTCACAGACTCAGTCTCACATTACTCATGCACCTCTCATACACTAGCAGAAGCACACTAGCAACAGCTGTCTCAGACCCCTCATAGACTCACTCACGTTACTCTCACACTAGCAGAAGCACACTAGCAGCAGCTGTCTCAGACCCCTCATAGACTCACTCATGTTACTCTCACACCTCTCACACACTAGCAGAAGCACATGAGCAACAGCTGTCTCAGACCCCTCACAGACTCACTCATGTTACTCTCACACCTCTCATACACTAGCAGAAGCACACTAGCAGCAGCTGTCTCAGACCCCTCACAGACTCAGTCTCACATTACTCATGCACCTCTCATACACTAGCAGAAGCACACTAGCAACAGCTGTCTCAGACCCCTCATAGACTCACTCACGTTACTCTCACACTAGCAGAAGCACACTAGCAGCAGCTGTCTCAGACCCCTCATAGACTCACTCATGTTACTCTCACACCTCTCGCACACTAGCAGAAGCACACTAGCAGCAGCTGTCTCAGACCCCTCATAGACTCACTCATGTTACTCTCACACCTCTCACACACTAGCAGAAGCACATGAGCAACAGCTGTCTCAGACCCCTCACAGACTCACTCACGTTACTCTCACACCTCTCATACACTAGCAGAAGCACACTAGCAGCAGCTGTCTCAGACCCCTCACAGACTCAGTCTCACATTACTCATGCACCTCTCATACACTAGCAGAAGCACACTAGCAACAGCTGTCTCAGACCCCTCATAGACTCACTCACGTTACTCTCACACTAGCAGAAGCACACTAGCAGCAGCTGTCTCAGACCCCTCATAGACTCACTCATGTTACTCTCACACCTCTCACACACTAGCAGAAGCACACTAGCAATAGCTGTCTCAGACCCCTCATAGACTCACTCACGTTACTCTCACACCTCTCACACACTAGCAGAAGCACACTAGCAGCAGCTGTCTCACACCCCTCATAGACTCACTCACGTTACTCTCACACCTCTCACACACTAGCAGAAGCACACTAGCAGCAGCTGTCTCAGACCCCTCACAGACTCACTCACGTTACTCTCACACCTCTCATACACTAGCAGAAGCACGCTAGCAGCAGCTGTCTCACACCCCTCACAGAGTGCACACACCACTGAAAGTGCCCTGGCATCCCTCACAGAATAGCATGCAAGCACTAGCTCCATCACACTCAAAGTTCCAAAGCTGCTGTCGCACACCACAGACAGGATCTCACACACCACACAGAGGAGCAGTAACACAATAGATAGCACTCTCACACCAGAGGTCACAAACCACTGACATCTCTCACTCCTCAGAGTAGCATTCACACATGGGAAACAACCACTACAATGCAGTAAATACAACACACTACCTTTACAATGCAGTCATTACAACGCAACTGCCTTTACATTGCATACCATTACAACGCATGCCATTACAACGCATGCCATTACAACGCATACCATTACAACACATACCATTACAACACATTACAAGGTAAGTAATGGGTATTTTTTAGTTTTAGGGTGGGTATGGGTTTTGGGGTATATGAGAATAGTATTTTTACCCCTACACTATCCAACACTTACCCTACTGTTGCATTCACTGAAGTGAGAATAGTAATTTTAACCCCTACACTATCCAACAATTACCCTACTTTTGCACTGACTGGAGTGAGCATAGTAATTTTCCCCCCTAAACTATCAAACACTTACCCCACTGTTACCCCAAAAGTATTATGCATTGTAACGGTATGCATTGTAGTGGTATGCATTGTAATGGTATGCATTGTAATGGTAGATTCTAAAAATACGTTGTAATGGCATGCGTTGTAAAATCATGCGTTGCATTGGTAGTTTCGATGTAAAAACCGTGTTGTAAACCATGCGTTGTAATTGTTTGCGTTGTAACATCATATATTCTTAACACACGAAAAGAAGCACTCTTATGCCCCTCATACATTGGCAGTCTCACACTCCCAGCATCATTCTGAGACACCACAAAATAACACTCAACACTCACTCCTGGAAGTACTCTCAAACAAACCCTACATATAGTAAAAGTCGCACACTATTTACAGCACTCTCACACCCTTCAGATTAGCAGTCTCACATTACTGATAGCCCTCTCACTCATCCAAAATTAGCAGTCACACATACTGACAACACCTCAACGATTGGTAGTTACAGAAAGCACCCTCACGCCACTCTCAGAGAAGCAACCACACTACCGCTGCACCCTCAAACCCCTTACTGAGTAGCACTCTTTCACTACCAACAGCACTCTAACAATCCTCCCAGACAAGCCATGATATACTATCGGCAGCAGTCTCACATCTCTTTTAAAGTAGCAGTACACACACTACCATAATCAATCCTACACCCTTCAAAGACAGGCTGGTGCTACTGACAGCACACTCACATTGTCTGAGTAGCAGTCACTTACTACTGGAAGCACTCTCATACCTCTCACAGAATAGCAGTCTCACACTACTGACATCCCTCTCACCCCAAAAGATTAGCAGCCGTTCACCATCAACAGCACGAATAGGACACGCTACTACACACACATTTACAACATGTGCCATTACAAAGCATTTTTTACAACACAAGATCCATAACGACAAATGTCATTACAATGCATAATCCATTACACCGAAAATTTCTATTCTAACTCCGCCGGGGTGTTACTTTGGGGAATGCGTTGTAATGGCATGTGTTGCAATGAGATGCGTTGTAATGGACTTTGCATAGGAGAAAATGCATAGTAATGGCACGTGTTGTAATGCGAGCATTGCAAATGATGTCTCCCAGCATTCACACACTACTGACAGCACTCTCACCCCCTCACAGACTAGTTGTCTGTCACTACCAGAGTTCAGTCTAAGACTACAGACAGCAATCACACCTATCACAGACTAACGGCCACATGCATCATCCCGGCCGTTTACGAATTCCAAATTGCGAAAAATAGGGAATCGCAATTTGGAATTCGCAAAATAGGATGCATGTATATTTTCGCATAATATTTGCGATTCTGTAAAAATCGCAATTTTTACCGAATCGCAAATATTATGCGAATTGTAATTTGAGATTTCGCATTTCCCATTGATTCCTATGGGCCAAAAGGCCCATAGGAATCAATGGGAATTGCAAATTCGCAAATTAGAATTCGAAAAATGGTAATGCATTCCATGGGTGCAGGGGGGGTCCAAAGGACCCCCCCCCTGCACCCCTGGAATGTATTTTAAAGTGGATGTTTCACACACACATGTCCTAAGGACACGTGTGTCTGTAACATGACAGTGTTTAAAATGCTAATTTGAGCATTTTAATTCTTTTTCGCAAATTACCACGAGGTTCATCCTCGTGGTAATTTGCACCCCATAATTGCGAATTCGCAATTTTAAAAACAATCATGCATTGCTTTTAAGGAATCGCAAATTTGCGATTCCTTAGAAGCAATCGCATTTTTGGAAATCGCTAAAATTAGCGATTTTGCCAAAAATGAATGATGCATACTAAAAAGATATTTAGGAATCGCAAACAGCCGATTTTACCGAATCGCACCGCTTGCGACTCCTAAATACCTTGATGCATGTGGCCGTAAATGTTGCACACTACGTGTGGATCTTTCACACTCCTCACAGAAACACACTACCAGAAGCACTCTTACATCCCTAATCCAACCTTTCACAGATTTGTAGTTTCATACTAACAACACTCTCAAACATCTCTGAATAGTGTTCATGCACTAATGAGAGCACTCACACTCCTCACATAACAGCAGTGTCACATCACTGACTGCACTCTCATAATCCTCACAGAATTTCAGTCTCAAGCTACCAAAATTGCTCTAACACCCCTCACAAACATGCAGTCTCACTGTTCCTGAAGCTCCCTTACTTCCCTCATAAACTAGCAGTCTTATAAACTGCCTGCAATTTCACACCCCTAGGAGTAGCAGTTACACGCTACGTGAAACAATCTTAGACTCATTCAAATCCCATATGACACACTACTGACAACCCTCTCACACACTTCACAAACAAGCACTCACACTCTAACAAAGCACATTGTCACACCAATCATAGACAAGCAATCACACATTACCAACAGCATTCATACCCTACACAGACCAGCAGTCTAATACTAGACTTGTAACCACACACTACAGACAGCACACTGAGGGGCATATTCTCAAGGAGCTATCGCCAATGTATGGCACTTTATCACAGCCAAAGTCACGATAAAATCATCACCCCATTCACAAGCAGGCGCTAACAGCCCATAGCACCAATTTACCTGTGATAGCAGCCGCAAAAAACATCGCCACAGATGACCCCCACAACTATCGCTAATGAGAAGCAGAGTAGGCGTTTCCGTGCCAAAAGCCGCAACAACGCCACTCTGCAACATTCTTAACGACCAGCCAATCCGGCGATAAGACCACCAAACATGCGATAAGGCGCGTTAGCAGCAGGAAACTAACACCTGCTCTGACCTGGTACCAAATCCGGACGACAGCCTGCACCTCAAAAGAGAGCCCAGCCCAGAGCCACACCTGAAGAACAACAAAAGCCATGGAGCCACAGATCATGCGGGCCGGACACCAAAGAGGGCCACAACTCCCACCGCCACCACCCCCAAGACCACACACAACCCCCCGGGCCCCACCATGGGCACACCCCACCACCACCAGACCAAGACACTGCACATTAACCACCTGAAAACATGGAAAAAAACACCAGCCTGATGTCGCTCAATTGCAGCAATCAACACACATGTGAGTACAGAAATCCTGAGTCATTCATGCACCATTGAAAGACCAAACAAAATGTCACATACTAAATAGTCTCCAAACAACTATTGTGAAGAGTCATGGCAGGGCATCCCTGGACAATCTGTGAGTCACAGCCTGCAAGACAATATCCAAGATAAGAAGGTGTGTCAGGCACTCAGCAAAGGACAGGGAGAGAGAGAAAGAGAGAGAGAACGAAAGAGAGAGAAAGAGACTGAAGGAGCGCAATGCCAATCATGGCCTTGGCTCATGTAAACATGCCAAGAGCTGCGTGTGTCTCGAAATTCGTGCACCCCAAATCACAAGGCCTGACATCAAAGTCAGAGCGAAGGCCACATCACATCTCAGAAATGCAAGTAGTAGTCAGGCTAAAATTAAGAATGAAAGCTCCTTTGTCTCTACACACAAGGAGAAAGGCCAACCGATTCACCAAACTTGGTCCTGAATGCGGCTGGCACACCCTGCGTGAGATACCAAACCAGCCTTTGATGACTCCCACATCACAAACTGAGCTAATGAAAAAACAACGTGCCCACACCCCACACACACTTGTCCCTGCATGACCTACACCTGCAAGGGATGCCCTTGACACATTGGTCAAAAACTACCCATACGTTCAAACGCTGCACACACATATGACTCATTGCCCTGAGCTGCGGCATATAGTCCACAGAACTGCCGCCGGTCTGAGGAGCACCAGTACTACGAGACCAACAAACGCAATGTCAGGCATTCCCAGACACATGCACGACCCATGTCACGTGGAACTGTACCGTGCACGAATGCTGCATCTTTTTGGTATCTGTACCAATGACAATGTTGCGAATCAGTTACTGTCTGAGTTTCCGTCTTACCTACGTCACCTGCATCCAGCCCTGGTTCCATTGTCGATCATGCACATTCGAGTGCCTCATGGAGGTCTGCCTATCCAACGCAACGGTAGCTGAAATGGATTATGATCCTGTTGGCCCACGAACAGGAGTGTCACCGGGATACCTGTGCATGGGATGCACTGATCTTTGGCATATGTGCTGGCAGTTGTGCATGGGAGATTGCACAACTCCTTATGTGCAGTGACCACATCGAGGCGCTACCCTATTGGGCTGTGTTGCGGATTGGGGAAACGGCGTGGACTGAGCATATCTGCCCGGACCAGTTAATGGATTGGGTCACCCTGGTGTTCCTGGAACCCGACAACGACATACTATTGGAACACATTGCCCAGGAAGCTACGCTGGCATTCATGGATGAGTAACTACGTTCCTGCAGCCACATCGGATTGTCACCCAGAGCACAGGTCCCAACACCTTGTTGCTTCATGGTCAATGCTTACATATCCCACCACAACAGTTGACATGTCTGCCTTTGTCTGGACTCCGAATGCATGTGCGTGGAACTGTACACCCACCTATGTGAGGCACTTCCATGGTCGGAGCAGCACAGCGTCGTTTGGCAATGTTTCCAAATCGGACATACTGCTGGTGGGGGGAATACACACATGGCAATGAAGCACAACATGTGACCTTGTCGGACACTTCCACCTTATCACTTTCAGCAGAGCAGACAGCCGGCGCAGTCCGGTGACTGTGAGTTGTGTTTCCTCATACGGGGCAATGGGCAGACGCCAAACATCACATGACTCGTCCAGGAAGGCACAGTGGGCTGAGACCGTTGCCATTCGTAATGATTTGTGTACATTTTTGCACCACCATGTTTTGCACCTCGACATGTTCCCATGCTGCGTGTAAGTGTCTCAAGCATGTCCCTGCATGTTGTGGCCCTTGCCTTGTCCGTACTGACAAGCACATGCCAATAAAGTCTCCGCAACTTCACTACTGTCCAACTGTGATGAGTGTTGATTAGATGTACGAATCATGTGCCACAATGAGCATTGTCCCTACACAGGGAATCACTGAGTGACGCATGTACTATGGGGGTTGGTCCCTTTTGACTGCTCCACCTCTATGAGCCAAACACTGTGTTTGGGATAGTTGCTGGCAGGCCTGTGCACTTACTCCAGCATTGTGAGTATGGTGTCCAACCTCTGACCATGTGGAGCAATGCTATGAATGAAAATAGAATATGTCCACACAGATGTGTGTGAGTAGGTATGTGAAATGAACTTCTGGTGTCACATGTGATGTAGGACACCGCTTTTGGCCTGCTACCGATTTGGTCATTCCTACACACAGTCCTATTCAATACCTTCACAGACATCCAACAGGTCATGTGGCTCTGGGTGCAACATGCGCATTGATGTCATTTACGAGGGTGTACCTTCTTGTACAACCATTGTCCATACATACATACATACATACTTTCACACTTGAGTGAACATAGTCATGACACATCTGTGTGATTTTGAATGTTTTATTCACATTCTGGTATATTCTGGAGCTGGAGTTGTACATGGCCATGCCAAGCCCACATTACAAGGGAGCCCAGTCGTGGGCCAACCAGAGTCCTCTGGGGATTGGAAAGTGATTTGGGAGAGGGAGAGTGCAGTCCGCAGCAGGATTGCTCTGTTATTAACAACCAGTGAAGATATGCCAGTCCATGTCGGGGTCCAGGTGTATGTTGCAGAGTGTTCTTGGGGTCAGTGGAAGGTGTTGTCCCAGGGCAGGATGCATAGGGCAGAACCAGGCAGGGACAGGTCATATGGCGGTGATGGATGCTACTACCGCCTTCCTCACATAGTAATTACCATCCACATCTTAGTCCTCTTATACTTCCACAGTGTCCGGTTTGTCCGGTGTGTGTGGCTTGGTAATGACTGCATCACTGGATGCCACTGACACATCAGGGTGCAATGGTGATAGGGCTGCATAACTGTGTGCCACTGACACATCAGGGGTCGGAGAGGTGTGTGTCACAGTTCCCGCTGCAGTCATCTAGGACCGGCTCAGTGGCAGCAATGGCAGGAGAATGAACTGCAAGGCATGGAAGATCCCAGCTACATCTTGCTGGTGTTCAGCAGTGGCAGCCATACTCCCAGCCTGCATCTGCTCCATGGTCTCACTTGTCCTGCCCATCTATGCCAACTCTGGGCTGTCATCGCTGGTGCCTGTCTGACTAGGCAGTTCTTATATCCAAGAAATGGCCCCTGCGATATCAGCCGAGGATTGTCGTGGAGCACTGCGGACAGTGTGTGTCTGTTAGGGGCTGTAAGTGGTCCCTGATGGGACTCAGACACCCACGTATGGCATCGAGTTTGGCTGCCACAAGCTTGAAACCCACCCACAGCTGATCAGTCAACTCCACCTGGCAACCCAACCCTTGGCGTTGAAATTCTATGTGTTGTTCTTGGGGGTCCTGGGAGACAGCCATGGTGGTGTGTGTTTCCTGCTGTGTGATCTGTGCAGGTGGTGGGGTCAACTCGAGGCAGCGGGCTGCCCTGCTCCTCAGGATAGGGTGTGGAGGCTGTCCATTAGCCGTTGGAGGGAGTCTGAACAGATGTGCAGGTTGTCCTCTTCATCATCACTGATGGGATTTGTTGTCTACTCTGCAGTAAGTGTTGATTGTCCCCTGCAATTTTAAAGGGAGATGCATGTTAACAGAGGTTACCATGTATGTTGCCCCTTTTCAGATGTTTACATGCAGACTGCATGACAATTTGGGGTGGGTGTCAAATTCCGTTCCCCTTGCGGAAATTGCAATAATTTGACATTTTCATGTTCCGCGGAGAGAGCGAAAATGCCAACATTTCCGTGATCCGCAGCGTACCGGAAATATTTTTCATGCTTGCACTTTAAAAGTACGTTCTCGCGCGCGCGATCACCTTACCTGTATCCCCGCGTTCGCTGACAAGTTTTTCCGATCCGGTCGCGTGCTCCACGAGATGTTGGTAGCCGTTTGCGCTATCTCGCGCAAGTTCGTGCCCGTGATCACGTCATTCATCTCACGATCATGCACCACGAGAGTATGAGATCTCAAACACGTCATTCTCCACTGCGAGCCAGAGCATGAGTTCGCGACCACGTCATATCGAACGTGACAAGGAGCTAGAGAAACCAAACACGTCATACTCCACCGCGAGCAAGAGCGTGAGGACGCGAACACATCATATCCAACGCGACAGGGAGCGAGAGAACGCTAACACGTCATTTTGGACACACCATCGACATCCGGCGGAAGTAATGTGAAGCTCGAGAACTCGAACATGTAAAATGCTCAATCTGGAGAAGAATATCACCTCTAGCAGCATAAAACCTTCTGCAAATGATGATTTGGATGAAAAAAACTCCTCAGATTGACATTTGGCTGTCCTTTTTTTGTGCAAGGAGTCCTTTTTTAAAATGGGGGGAGAGAGAGGAAGTGCCACAGAATCTCCAACTTCCTGTTCCTGTCCAGCAGGCTCCTCCCAGTGCTTTGTCCATCTCCTGCTCATTCTGCCTTTGGATTTTGAGCTGGAAATATCACTCTTTTTGTCTGCTGCATCATTGCCATTGGATTTGAGGATTTTTGATTTGGATATTTTACAAGTAAGTGGTTGTTGTGTCTGTTTGATTGGGGCATTGCAGTTGTTGCAACTACAATTTAATTTTGGTAACTATCTTTCCTCTTTAGGTCTCGCCTATTCTATCCCGCAGGGATAAATAGGCGAGATTATAGTAAGCAGAAAAAAAAGTCTACCTAGCTGCGGATCGCGTACAGTTCATGTGAGCTATGCGCGTGCACATCGCCAGCCACATCACACACCACCATTTGTCTGTGCCTCGGCATCAGACTTCAAAGGCTGCCGCTCCCCCGCATCAGACTGTAAATGTAAACGTAAATGTATTGGCATTTATATAGCGTACTACTTACCCGGAGGGTCCCAAGGTGCTTCGACCGCTGCGAAACCCTTCCTGGCTTCCCTGAGAGATGGTCCCTTAATGGGTATCTCCAGGGTGAGACCAGGCATCCCCGGCGGTCTGGTGGGGCCGTTAGTGAAGATGAGGCAAGCTAATGCCCAGAGTTGCCGAGTGTGATCGCTGATCAGAGTGGGCACCGAGGCGAGAGAATTATCGAGTCCGCTGACCCTGGTCCAGAAACCTGCCGCGCCGGGAATCGAACCCTGGTCCCGGGCCGTCCTCTGCTCTCGGGTCTGCCGCTTCTAACCAGTGAGCCACACTACTTGAAAGGAATGCACTCCCCCGCCCCTACCACAGCAATGCCGAGAGCTTTTTTTTTTTTCTACATGGCTCGTTACTTATTTCCTGGGTTTCTCTGGCTCACATTTTACTTTCTTCTCTGACTCATGCTTTTTTCGTCAGATCGTGCATTTCTTTCCCCACTCTTTCGTCTGCCAGTGCTTTTTTTCCCCACTCTTGTCGGCTCGAGCTTTTCCCCCCATTATTTCGTCGGCTCAAGTATCCCCTCCCCCACTCTTTCGTCGGCTCGTGCTCCCCCTATTATTTCTCAGTGCATTTTTACCCCACGCCTCACACTGCTGCATGCCTCACACTATTGCACACCTCATACTGCTGCACGCCACACACTGCTGCACGCCAGACACTGCTGCACGCCGCGCACTGCTGCACGCCACACACTGCTGCATGCCACACACTGCTGCACACTGTTGCATTACTCACACTGCTGCATGCTGCACACTGCTGCAAGACACACTGCTGCATGCCACACACTGCTGTACCCCACACACTGCTGCATGCCACACACTGCTGCACACTTCACACTGCTGCACGCCTCACACTGCTGCATGCCTCACACTGCTGCACGCCTCACGCTGCTGCATGCTACACACTGCTGCACAACACACTGATGCACGCCACACACTGCTGCATGCCACACACTGCTGCACACTGTTGCATTACTCACACTGCTGCATGCTGCACACTGCTGCAAGACACACTGCTGCATGCCACACACTGCTGTACCCCACACACTGCTGCATGCCACACACTGCTGCACACTTCACACTGCTGCACGCTTCACACTGCTGCATGCCTCACACTGCTGCACGCCTCACGCTGCTGCATGCTACACACTGCTGCACAACACACTGATGCACGCCACACACTGCTGCACGCCACACACTACTGCATGCCACACACTGCTGCACGCCTCACACTGCTGCACGCCACACACTGCTGCACAACACACACTGCTGCATGCCACACACTGCTGCATGACACAGTCTTGCACGCCTCACACTGCTGCATGCCACACACTGCTGCACGCCACACACTGCTGCAAGCCACACACTGCTGCATGCCACACACTACTGCACGCCTCACACTGCTGCATGCCTCACACTGCTGCTCGCCGCACACTACTGCATGCTGCACACTGCTGCTTTACTCACACTGCTGCATGCTCCACACTGCTGCATGACTCACACTGCTGCACGCCACACACTGCTGCACGACTCACACTGCTGCACGCTGCACACTGCTGCATTACTCACACTGTTGCATGCCACACACTGCTGCAAGCCTCACATTGCTGCACGCCTCACACTGCTGCACGCCTCACACTGCTGAATGCCACACAGCACCACCACATCACTCAGGAACACCACCATATCACTCTAGGACACCACCACATCACTCTAGGACACCACCACATCACTCTAGGACACCACCACATCACTCTGGGACACCACCACATCACTCAGGGACACCACCACACCGATCAGGGACACCACAACATCACTCAGGGGCACCACCACATCACTTTAGGATACCACCACATCACTCTAGGACACCACCACATCACTCTAGCACAACACCACATCACTCTAGGACACCACCACATCACTCAGGGACACCCACCACATCACTCAGGGACACCACCACATCACTCTGGGACACCACCACATCACTCAGGGGCACCACTCAGGGGCACCGCCACATCACTCAGGAACACCACCTCATCACTCTGGGACACCACCACATCACTCTGGGACACTACCACATCACTCTGGAACACCACCACATTACTCTAATACACCACCACATCACTCAGCCCAACCACATCATCACTCAGCACCACAACAGCATCACTCAGCACCACAACAGTACTGTCCTTGCTTGCTACCAACAAGCATTCCCATAGCCAATAGGACTTGCATTAAGAAAGTGTGAGTATTGGCTTCGTGAATAACAATGCTATTAATTTATATATTTTCAAAGCCAACGTATATTTAAAAAAATTGTCATTTACAATACCAATAGCTCACACTTTCTGAATGCGGGACCTATTGCATTGCAAATGCTTGTTTTTAAAATGTTGTGGGTGTAGTAGTCAGTAGGCGAAGAGCTAGTCATGGGTGGGTGTATAATGAAACAACTGTTCCTTTGGTGTTTTTTTTAATGTATTTCATTTTCAAGCATCATTTAGGGCATGGATGGCATTGGATTGAGTTGGGAAATGTGTTTTTTAAGGTGGGCTTTCTGTTGTTGAGCCTGGCCATGTGGCTGGTGACCATTTTTAAGCCTAGGCCTGCAAGCTTGTCTGGCCTTATCTGCCAACAGGCCTGCTTTCATCCGGTAGGCTCAGAGCAGGTAGCCACAGCTGCAATAAAACAAGTGTTTCTGTGTGGTCTGTTGAATTTAGAAATCATTTAGGGCATGGATGGCATTGGATTGAGTTGGGAAATGTGTTTTTTGGTGGGTGGGCTTTCTGTTGTTGGGCCTGGCCATGTGCCTGGTGGCCATTTTGAAGCCTAGGCGTGCAAGCTTGTCTGGCCTTGTCTGCCAACAGGCCTGCTTTCATCCGGTAGGCTCAGAGCAGGTAGCCACAGCTGCATTAAACAAGTGTTTTTGTGTGGTCTGTTGACTTTAGACATCATTTAGGGCATGGATGGCATTTGAATGAGTTGGGAAATGTGTTTTTTGGGGGTGGGATTTCTGATGTTGGGTGTCTTAAAGACATGCCTTTGTTGTGTGTGTCTGGTGTATGTTGGTGTGCAATGCATGCACCCTGCAGACCTTTTTTGGGCCTGTGTATTTTCGTTTTTGCATTTTATTGCATTAAAGACAGAGCAGTGTGCTTTAGCATGCATCCTTTGCCTGGCTTTTATAAGCCTTTTGTCAGTTCATGGTGTTTCCCAGGCCTCCTGCTTGTTGCTTGTGATTTGTGAGTGTCCATGTGGCTGGTGGCCTTTTTTGTGGTGGGAGTTATTAGTGTCCTGCTTTTGCCACATAGGCCTGCATGGTTTTCCTATTGGCTTACTGCTTCCATCCATCCACCCCTTTGCCAGCAGCAGCTCCATGAATGATGTGATGCTCAAATAGTTTAATGCCAAATAAGGTCCACCCCACTTCCATTACATTTGTATTTTGGTGGTTCTTATTCTCTTTCCTATCCTTCCTGAGAGTGTAGTGTGTGTACACAATAGTATAACATAGCCCTTGTTGGCATAGTCTCAGAAATGGCTAGACTTTATCTTCTTTTGTTTATTTGTTTGTACTAGTACAGTAGTAACTGAACCACAACAACAATTGCAACGTTTCACTGATGTTCTTCTCCTGGCTTATTTGGTTTTAGGTGCACAAAAAGCCAGAGGAGGAGGTGTCATCATCATCATCACCCGTTGTACTGCCATCCAGACAGAAGTCCTGCTGCGCATCACGTCCACATGTGACCACAACTTGTGCATATGCATCTTGCCTGACATCTGAAGATGGCCCCAAAGAAAGGTACCAGGTCCAGTACCAAGAAAGTTGCCGGTGAGAATAAGGAACAGAAAAAGGAAGTGGCACTAACCATGACTGGTGTGCTGGACAATGTTTTTTTTGGGACCAAAAAAATTACGACTGCAGCAGCGTTGTCCGGGAACCATGCTGGCAGCAGCACTTCCGCACCCGCAGTCCAACCACACCAACCTAGGCCCAAGCCCTTGAGTGTTGCAGAGGTAGCCAGTCTACTAACGAGCAGCGATGTTGAAATGTCATTATCGCAAAGTAGTACACAATCAACGCAGGCGGAAACTTAGCAGATAAGTGTGCAGCAGCAGCCGCAACAACAACAGCAGCAGCCCCAAGAACAGCAGCAACCGCAAGAACAGCAGCAACCGCAAGAACACCGGCAGCCGCAAGAACAGCAGCAGCAGCAAGAACAGCAGGAGCCGCAGGAACAGCAGCAGCCACAATAACACCCCACAATAGTAGTTGTTGCTCCTGAAGTAGGGGAATTTCAGGAAATCGAGCTTCCTGCAGACAAAGTGGAGCAAACCACTGTTTCAGAAGATCTATTGTCTTCCAGACCACCAGCAAGGAAAAGGAGGCTTAGTCCATCATCTTCTTCTTCAAGCCCGCTTTTGATGATTGTGATGCCACTTGGCAGCCACCAGCTCAGTCTGGGAGTGATGAATGCCACAAAACAATGCTTCTGAAAAGGAAGGTTCCAGAAAAACCTAGAGTAATGGAGGTAGATGTGCAAGAGGGGGATGATGTTGATGAAGATGAGCCAGTCATCACGCTCATCACTCCCGCCCCAAAGGGGATGGAGACCAACATTCTCACACTATCCAGAAATGTTGCTACTGACACGATGTAGCACGGATACCACCAACACAGGTTACACCACCACGACGTCCAGCTGCCATATTGTCAAAGGCCCGGCAGGGACCTACATCAAGCTCAACCATCTCAGTAGGTAGTGGTAGTAAAAGTCACAGTGAAACTGCACAGAGTCACATTCCAAGCACACCCTCAAGTTCATCTGGTATTGAAAGTGGCACATCCAGCAGTGCCAGAAAGTTCTCCTCCCCAGTTTGGGACTTCTTTTCTGATAGCACCAAGGAGGAGAACGTTGCTATATGCTCAATTTGTCGACAAGGTGTTCGGCGGGGTAAGCTTGGTACAAACTATGATACCGGAGGCCAAGGAAGTCATCTCAGAATACACCACACTATCGTGTGGGAGAATCACCTACTTCACTCAAAACAAAGTAAAAACACTCAACCCATTGAAGTTAGGTATGAAGAACCAGGGGACGTTATTATTGTGGTGGAAGGTGAAGAAGAGGGAGGCATTTCTAGCCCTGTCCCTAGTAGTGTAGTGGTACCGCCCACATCCTCCTCAGCAATATCTGAGTGAAACCGCAGTAAGAGCCATACTCAGAGTCAGGCTGAGACACCAAGGCGACCGAGTACTGCAATAAGACAAAGTGCGTCATTGAGCCTAAGTGGGTTAATGAAAACAACAGCACCACAAAGGAAAGTAATCCAGCCTACTATTGAGAGCATGCTTAGGTTGTGGCAGTGGCAGTTCCAACGCAACCATCCAACAGCACGGTTGTACAATGCGAAGGTGGCTAAAATGTTAGCACTGGACCTTCTCCCTTTTTCATTTGTGGAAGGGGTGGGTTTCCTTGAATTTGTGTCAGCCATCTGCCCTAAATGGAAGGTCCCCAGCCAGTCCTATTTTGTAAGAATTGCTGTTCCGGCACTAAATCATGATGTGCTGGAATTGGTTGGACAAGCTTTGCAGTAGAGTGTTGTTCACAATATCTGACCTGACAACTGACATGTGGACCAGTTGCCAAGCCACTGATTACTTGTGCATCACTGCACACTGGGTCTCTTTTGTGGGGGTTAGAGATAAGCTATCTGAAGGAGGTGCTGTTGACACAGCTGAGATTTTTAAAGCTACTCGGAAACATGCAGCTGTAGACATGTTCGCCATGGAGAAATCTCATACTGCTATAAACATTTTGGAAGAGTTTTGCAGCAAGGTTTTTGAATGGCTGTGCCCAAGAGGGCTTAGTATTGGTTTTGTTGCCACAGATAATGGCAGTAATGGAGCTTGCTTCCTATTTCAGGGTTCCGTGTTTGGCGCACTGCATAAACATTATAGTTCAAGACTTTCTGAAAAAAGAACCCATAGTCAGCAATTTACTGACCACCTGCCGAAGAATATGCACTCATTTCAGCCATTCTTTTAAAGCTCAGAAGCAGCTGAGGATCATTCAATGTGACTATAACATGCCAGTCAAAGCACTCATCCAGGAGGTGGCAACACATTGGAACTCAACGTATTACATGCTTGATCGTCTGTTTGAGCAGTATAGGCCACTCAATGAATATGTCATGCAAAGAATGGATGCTACTGTGAAAGGCATGACCCTTCATATGGACCAATGGTGTCTAGTTAAATTCCTGACTGACATGCTTCGTCCTTTTGAGGTCTTCACATGTGAAGTCAGCAAGGAGGACTGTACAATGGGCCAAGCTATCCCATTTTTTGCAAATGCTAGAGCATCAGCTGAAGAAGGTGTCTGAATCATACAAAGGTGTAGAGGAAAAAAAGAAGCCTATGACTTGGTGGAGAGCTTAGTCCGTCGCTTAGCTGAAAATACAAGGGTGCAAAATAAGATTTTGTCACAAGAACATTACATTTCTGCCACAATTCTGGATCCACTGACAAAATTGGCACTGAAGACATTAATTCCTTTTTCAGAGATGGATGTTGCCCGCTACAAAACTTGGATAGCTGAGGCAGTGAGTAAGTTGGAAAATGAATGGCTGCTAATTAAAAGCCCGCTAGATCAACCCATAAGAAGAACTGCAGCAGGGCATCCGGCAACAAGTGCAACTTCGGAGGCTGAAGGCAGTGCGTTTGGCTTAGAACAATCACCATCACTATCGACCAAAGCAACAATAACTGGATCATTAGGCCCAGTAGAATCGTTACACAATTGGCATTTACAGTTAGGCATTGGTATTAAGCACAGTGCTGATGCATAGAGAAAAGAGCCAGAAAAAAGGTTAGCAGCAGCACCCCTGAACATTGAGCGGATGGTCCAGGCCTATCTGAACGACCCAACTGAGGTGTACATTGATCAAAAACCATTGCAGTATTGGTATAGGAAAAGGGCCAAATGGCCACTGCTCAGCAGGCTGGCGATAAGCTATCTGGCTTGCCCTGTCGCAAGTGTCTCTTCTGAACGTGTTTTCAGTGCTGCTGGTTCCAATGTATCCATCCAACGACTACACTGGCTACCGGTAGAAGCCCGTATCCAATTCAAGGCCCTCATCTTTGCCTATAAAATTCTGAGTGCTGAGGGACCAGAGCTCCTTCGCCCGTTGCTAACGCCCTATAATCCCCAATGCAACCTCCGCTCCAAAGGGCAACACCTAGTACTGGTCCCCCACACTAAGGGGCCGATCAGGATAGCGGTTTTTCCGCATCCTCGGGGCCGGCGGAAGCCACCGCCGGCCCCGAGGATGCGGAAAAACCGCAGCGGACTGACCAAGGACCCACCGCCACATTAGGATGGCTGGTGGGTCCTGGTTTCCGTCCGCAGCTTTTCCGCCGCGGTTGGCTTACAACCGCGGCGGAAAAGCTCTAATATGGTGACAGTGTCTCTCAGACACCGTCCACCATATTAGGATGGGCAGTGAATTATGCTTTTCCGCGGCGCGTTTCCCGCCGTGGAAAAGCATACGGAACTTCACTGCGGGGGCCCGTTGCGGGCCCCCTAGGTGAAGGGGGGGTGGGGGGTGCACATGGGGGGTACCTATGGTACCCCCCTGCATTTGCATGCAGAAAGCGGCAGGCACCGCACGGTGCCTGCCTCTTTCTGCATGCAAATGCAATGCGTGCATTTTTAACATTGCCGCGGGTGCAGCTTGAAGCTGCACCCGCCGCAATGTTAAAAATAGAGGATGTGACCGCCAGGGTGGCGGTCACATCCTAATTGCACAGGAGGGAACTCCGCATGCCCATGCGGAGGTTCCCTCCTGCTCTGGGGTCGCGGACGGACGCAAGTCCGTCCGCGATCCTGATCGGCCCCTAAGTACTGTCGCATAGGAGGACGCTCCTTCAGATTGCTAGGGGCCAAACTATGGAACTCCCTCCCCCTCCACATCCGCTGCATTGACAACCTACTGGCTTTCCGCAAAGCTATCAAAACTCTTCTCTTCCCCCCCATGTAGGTTCTCTCCCTTCTCTTTTCTCCCAGCTGGTTATGATGGTTCTAGCGCCGGGACGCCCCGTTGCCAGGGCAGCTGTTGCGCTTTACAAAACTGCTAACATAACATAACATAACATAACATAGTGAGAAGGACCAGTCTCTCGCCCAAAAACGTGGCGAGGTTAACAATGATCAAAATGAATCAGCACTTCATACCACCGAATTACACAATACATGAATCAAGGGAGGAAGATGAGGACAGCGGCTCAGGTGACGGCAGTAGTGTGTTACATGATTACCTACTACTGGTTGAGCCCCCAGAGTTTGAGGACAAGCTATTATTCCCTGACAATTAGGCTTGCACTTACTGTCTTCCTCCCTTATATTCCTTTATTTGTGTGTCTGTCTTTCCGGTTACAAACTTTGAATCACAACAAATCCATCACCACCGTCTTCTACTCTTCTTATTTCAATAGACGATTTTCAGCTTCAGATGATGATTTGATGATGCTAAATAGAAGAAAAAATAAAATGTTTCCTAGTACCGTCAAAAGAAGTGGAACATGATGAGTACTATAGCTATCCTCCTTTCTGAGCCGAGAGAGACTACCCATTAACTGAAAAGTGAAAATGAGATGGAACAGGTAATGAATGATGCCATGCATTGGACGCAGACTGAGTGATTTTGTTGTTGTTTGTTGTGCATGAAGTTATTTAATTGTGCACTAATCATCATTCCACACACTAAACGTAACTCAAGGCAATGTTCCCCTTCTTGCAACTATTTTTAATAAGAAATTTGTACTTCCACTGCAGCTTGATACATTGCTTTTGATTGAATACAGGAAGTGGACTCAATCTGTACACTGCACACTGAGTATAACAACAGCACCATCCATGATGATGATGGCGAAAAAGACGGCCCGTTAGCTTAGGATGAGAAGAAACAGGTAAAGAAAATGAATGGCATGCATTGGACACCTGACTCTGAGTGATTGGTGTTTGTGTTTTTCTTGTTTGTTGTGCATGAAGTGAAGTCAAAGTGTACTAGTAGTTTTACTGCACACACTAAAGAGTGACTCAAGTCAATAATATTTCTACTCTTGTTGTGCAATAAACAAAATTGTACTTCTACTGCAGGCTGATCTTCACAGTCAGTCAGTACAAGTATCGGAGATGATTGATGGAATAATAACAAGTCAGGAGGACGTTTCATGAGTGGCATAAAAGGTAAACAAGTCAACAACAGCCACAGCAGACCTAAATGTCTGTGTAGAAGTGGAGTCCGGCGTATTGATTTAGTAACTTAAATTGTAAAATGCTATATTGCTGGATATGTGCTTTGTCCAACTCTTTAAAAAATATACTCTAAACGGAGGATGTGCTAAGCGACATGCCGTCACTGTGGGCCTGCTCTGTCCTGTTGTTGTTGAAGTCCAATGCTGGAAAAAGACTAGAGTAGAGATGATGCATACATGCCGCCTCGGAAAGTGTTTTTGTTGCACTACACCATAACTTGTGCATTTTGTTCAACTTTGTTTCTCAATATCCCTTTTGTTTTTCCATCTACAATTACAGGCTGGGCCTTGGCTATACTTGGGAAAACATTACAATGCACACTTACCTTACCAATAAATTCACATTTGCCAGGCAGGCAGTGGCAACTGGCGACACCCAAGATTGATGGACGAGAGGACAAAGAGAAATGCCGAGATTCAAATCCACATTTTTGACCAGGATAACACAGTAACTTTCATCATCTTTTAAATACTTTGATTAATTTTTTTGTCTACAATCTTTACAACAGTGTGTTCTTCTTGTTGTTATTATTATCATTAGGTTTGCTCTCTGTTTATGATTCATCCCTACCAATATTTAAACATTTTATCTGCTATCTGTAAAAGTAAGCCCGGAACAACTGAACAAGAACTGTATGTAATTCGCGTCTCCTTATCAATCATCATCATGCATGCATTTCCTTTTTCTCCCTTAACATATTGATATGGATATGGTAGTCTACAGAGATTGTGTTTTGTTGTTTGTCCATGCGTACTGTTTTTTATTTTCAAACCTTTCCCCAAACCCCTCTTCCCATCCATTCAACAAACCCTAACCTTCTTCCCCCAGGCTGTGTGACTTATTGAGGTGTGACTAAATTAAATGTACACCAATAATGTATCAAACGCTTGCAGGGGCGGATGTGGCGAAAGCAACAGTACTTCAATTTCAAGGCAGAGCGAGGATCGTCTTCTGCTTGGCCACCCATGAGCAGTATATTTTAGAGGTTATTTTTATTTACCAAAGGAACATATACATCCACATTAATTGCCGGCATTGATAGGATTTGTTGTCATCCTCATGCACTAACTGTTATGCTTGTGTCGAGTGTACTGTAGGCCTAGTGAAGTGACTTAACACAATTATAGTTTGTAACTCTGTTTAGTAGGCTATCCCCAACACTGTTATGTTTTGTTGTAAAATATTTTTGCATATTATTGTTTCACAGTAAGTTCTGTACTGTACTTCATTCTACTACTCCTCGAACAGTCTCTCTCAGGCGACTGACTGTCTCATTTACTTTTTTTGCAAATGCTGCTGCCCTGCCAGTGTCTACTACTACTACCACCACCACAACCATGGCATGTTAGGAAAGGAAACCATCATCACCATGCAGCCATCGCTGTGCCCAAGTTAAACATCAAGAAAAGGTAGGAGAAGTTTGGGGGAGGCATAATTAATAATGGACATGTTTTCAATCAATTCACACACACCTTTGAGTCCAGTAAAAGAATGCATAGACTAGAAGAGAGAGACTGACAGTACTAGTAGGACAACTCAATCAGTGAGGGGTGCCGCATCTATCTTTTTGTGTCTTACAAAGTCAGCCAATCGTTTAAATCAAACACTGGCTACGGGCGGCCCTGCACCAGCAAGGAAACAGTGTGATGTAAAACAGTAACCCCACCCACAAAACATTAGCAACATTTTATGTAAATTAGAAATATTGATTTAATAATAACCCTTACAAAAATAAACTATGTAAAAAAAAACACAAAACCTGACCCACCCCTCTCCCTAACCCCAACCAATGTGCATAAAGAAGTCCAACCAAATGTCCAAAACCCCAACGCCCATTCCCACCCACCAAAACAATAAATAAAAAAGGGGCAATAACCAAGGTATCCTAGGTTCGGCGGGATTGTCTTTGGAGGACACGCACAGCCTCCTCAAGTAGGGCGACGCAGGGCTTTAGAGCGCTGCAGTTGCAGCCCCAGTGGGGGGGCACCAGTGATGGAAAGGCGGCAGCAGCGGGCGGCCACCAGACGGTGGTGCCGTCCAGCTGGAGGGCGGTGGCTGGGGCCCGGGGCATTGGAGGAGTGTTCAGCTGCTGCCGCCTCCTCCTCCTCCTCTTCCAGGACCAACAGCCGTCGATATTCCACTTGTATCGCCTCCAGCTTCCGGCGCCGTGCCTTGGCGGCCAACTCCTTCCGATCTGGTTTAGAAGGAGTAGCTGTATATCAAAAAGAAAAAACAAGACTACTGTAAAATATACTCTTAGAAAAACAGTAAGACAAGTTAATTACACACATAGTAGCATGGTAGCACTATAAAGCACAGTACATAGTATTTGTGGTATGTATCTATCCTCCCACTTACTTGGTCTGTAACATTTGTGGGATTTTTTCAGGCATTCAACCAACCATGCATCAGATTCCTATCAGTCACCTTTGCAATTTGCATGCTTGCATCACATGTATCCTTCCCTCTGTCAGTCATAAATATTAGATCTTGCCCGTCCTTCTTCCTTCCACCCGTCTTTCCTTTTTTAGTTCAACACCAGATGATCTAATCTGGCTTTTAGTCTTCTCCATAAAACTTTCAAAGTGGAGTTGAAATCAGATAGAAGAGGCCATTAGTTACTCAATACTCCCACCCCTAATGCCTTTACTAATGCCAATTAAAGGGTGTCTTGACTGTTCAAAAGTTCACAACAACTCTTGTTTACTTAGGGCATCATTAGGATGGCGGGAGGACAAAGTCTGCCCGCCATCTTCACGCTAGAAGGGACCGCCCGCCATAAGGGTGGGGGTCCCGTGGGGGCATTCCTTTGTCAATCCCGTGGGGACATTGCCACAATGCTAAAAATACATGTTGTGCTTTTCAAAGCACAACGTGACAGGCACCCCACGGTGCCTGCCACGTTGTGCTTTGAAAGGCAGGGGGATACCATAGGCACCCTCCATGTGCACCCCTTACCCCCCCGGAGTCCATGGAGGCCCGCAACGGGCCCCAAAGCATATTCTGCATGCCTTTCCATGGCGGCAATGCCGCCATGGAAAGGCATCCCAAAATGCACATTGTAATATGGCTGGCGGTGTCTTTCTGACACCACCACCATATTGAACCCTTTTTCGCCGGGTCGACATGTCGACCATGCGGAAAATCGGCAGACGGTCTTTCCATCCGCCGCGGACCCCCCAGCCATTGTAATATGGCGGGGGTCTTTTCTACAGGGATGGCGGGCGGTTTACAATAGTTCCGAAAAAATATGGTGCAGTAAAAGTTATGGAATTAGAATTATTAATATTAAAAACAAGAAGACTTACTAGGGCCAGCAGAAGAACCCTCGTTGGTGTCCACCTGTTGCTGGTGTTGTGCTCCTCCCCCTGACTGCGACTCTGTCTGCCTGCCCCTGGGTGCTGAAAAGGACAGATATAAGAAAGAGACAAACATTGATGATTGGTGTGAAACAAATAAAATATTTTTAAAGAACGGTCAAAAAACACTTATGTAAACAACAATTGCAATAACTAAATTGACCGATCTCATCTGGTCAACAAGTAGTATTGGAGTATTCGCGGATCGACTACTTACTATTTATCAACACTAATCCAGTCTTCCATTCTGATTCCCGAATACTAACTAAGCCTAAGTACGATGTACCACCTGACCTAGCCCACCTATTCCAGAAGTACCAATTGTACATTAAGTATGCATTTCAACATCTTTTAGTCCTCACCAATGCATATGGTCAAATGGAGGACACATGACTACATTTTTGTATACACCAAATTTTTTGGTTGATTGATTGATGCTGAATGATGTTCTGCTAGTGCTAAGCCTATTACCACTCATTGCACAAACTAGAAAAGGTTAAAATAAAGACTGGGGTACTAGCAGCACGTGACGTAACAGAGGGGGCATCACGCATACCACAAAATAATTACAAACTCATACAAAGTAACTAAACCTAAGTATCAATCCGACCCTATCTCTTAGTGAATGGACAAAGTAAGGACTAGAGTCACTATAGCATTAGGTAACTAAATTTCTCTAAAATAAACTCTTACATAATCACGCTAAGCGAGGGCAAACGCAAAGTTGCAAACAAGTAAGATTAGTAGCCCAGAAGAGCATCAGTGTCATCATAACAATCACAGAAGACTTTTAAACGTACTTTACCTGTAATGTAAGTAGCAGCATTCTAGCTGGTTGGAAAAAAAAGATATTTGCAATATATAACACAGAGCAGAAGAACAGACACAAAGTAGTAATAATTAGCTACTCACCAAGATCCGGGACCTCCACTCCTAGCTGGTCCAGCAGGTCCTGCTCCCGGTCCAGGATATCAGACCACCGGTGCGTCAGTTGGTTCTGGGTGCCCCATACCCCAGAGCAGCGAAACACTGCCCGGCGCACCTTCCCCCACCGCTGCCGACGCTCCCGGAGCCTGCACCCAGACCCAGGCCTACCACCTGCTGCCAGGGTTAAGGGGAGGTGGCGCTGCACAAACAAAACGAGTGCAGCCAACTCCACCTCCCCAAATAAGGCCCGTGCCTGCATCCCTTGTGGTCGCCGCCTTCCGCAAGGAAGGCGGTTGCGGCTCTGGCTGCGATGAGCCCTGTGGCCCTTTGCCATGGTTCTGGGGTAGGCGGGGAGCGGGAAAGAAAAGGTAAACATTAAAAAAGTAAGGTAAAGAAATGGAAAAAGCAGGTAATAGAAAAAGAGGGAAAAAGTAGTTAAAAACACACAAAAAAGTAGACAAAAACCAGAAATATAGAAGCAGGAAAATGGTCAGAGAGATAATAAATAAAATAGATTAAAAAGTGTCTAGAAACAAAGTATTAAAAAGATAGAGGGAGGATTCAAAAGCAGGCCCCAGAACCATGCAATAGAGTGAAAAACAAGATGGCCGCGCCCATTGCGACCGCATGGGCAAGTTCGCGCAATATTTTCTCCCCGAGCACGCAAAAAGCGTCGCGAACACGTAAAAGCGTTCCCGAACAGGAAATACGTAGCACGAACGGGCACGAGCATGCATTGCGTGACCCAGAACAGGAAATAAGCATCGGGAGTGGGCGGGACAAGTGAAAACAAGATGGCCGCGCCAATAGGCGACCGCATGGGCAAGTTGGCAAGACATTTTCAATGCGATCACACAGAAACAGGCGGGAAAAAAACTTCCGAGTCTTCGCGATATTTCTGCATGTTTGCAGAGATTTTTGACATTTTCGTGATAGTTTGCGAAAGTGAATTTCGTTAATTCCGCCCACTCCTAATGACAATGCACATTGTGACTGTTTTGGTGGAGCTGGCTATTTGATGGCAGACAGTGGGTTTTCCGAGTACATGACGGATATGTCGTAGTACCCGCACATTGTCATCACACAGTGTCAGGCAATGCGAGATGTGAGTGGACAGTTACTAGGCACAAGAGAAACCTGTTGTTTCCTTTGTCCTGTGGTGTAGGTGTTGCACATTGTCCCACATTGCCGTCATTGGTGATGTTGTGAGGTTGCTATGTGTGTATGCTGCTTTGTGGGGGAGTCGACCCTGCAGCTTTGATTTTGTGGACCCTTGTCCCTTTGAGGTGGTGTGCTTTTGAATTGTGTGCTTTTCGAGGGTTGGAGTGCTTGCGACTTGGGCCATTTGTGCTCTTGGACAGAAGTTGTGGCCCTGTGCATTGTTTGTCTGCTACGTGTATTGGACAGCATGGGCTGTAGGTGCACTTGGATGTGTCAGAGTGTGACCTGCTCCTTTATGGATGTGATCCACACTGGGTCACCTCCTTGTCGATCGTGCACCATGTCATGTATTTAGGCTGTTGCCATGCTATCGGTCATGTAGTGTCACTTGCTTAGTCAGTGTGGCTCACATAGCCGCTGCTTTTCTGGATTCATCACATGTGCATGGATTGGTAGTGTTTTTGGTTATTCGGAGGGGGCCCATATGTGCATATGGTGTATGGGGGCATCCTTGGTGTTTGTATGTGTGCTGCAGTGTGCCAAGGGAATCAGGGACTTGTTCCACTGTCTTTGTGCATGTGCGGTGTGCTACACATGATTGTGAATGTGTGCCATTGTGCCCATCTCCCAGGTCCCCCCAGTCCCTGATAATCACTCACCCTGTTGCTGTTGGGTCAGGTCATATTGTGCTGTGTCCAGGTCCCTGACTCCCGCCACTGTCTCCACATTTGTGACTGTGGCCACCATTTCCTCTAGCTCATCCAGCTCCTCCTGTGGCGCAGGACTCCCCCTTCCAGTTGCTGTTGCTGCTTCCTGTCGGCGGAAAGTTTCTGTTAGGTCTGCCTTTGAACATCATGCCAGCGCCTCTTGACCTCCTCCATTGACCTCCTCACCACTCCGACAGCATTGACGTTGGTGACGATGGTCTGCCATATTTCCGTTTGTGTTGCCAGTGCCGCAGTGGAGGTGACGAATACTAGTTGGTAGTGTCCTATCACCTCCGTGACGATGATCCGGTCTTCCTGTGGACTGAACCCTGTCTTTCTCTTCTCCTTGCCCTTCCCCGAACAGAGTGTTCCATGCTGGTCCTCCGTGGGGCTTGCGGGGTTCGGCTTGTCCTCTGCACTCGGTCCGGGTGCATCCATAGTGCTATGCAGTTTGAATGGATGTTGGTGTGGTTTTTTGTTTTGGCTTTTATAGTGCTTTTTCCCACATGACGCGTGGGTTTTGCAGGGCTGTCACTGGTTTTCGATGATTTTGGTATTGTGCTTTCGGGCATCGCAACTTTTTTGGCTTTGTGTTTTGTATGTTTTGTTAGTCGCGTTATCATGCTACTATTGCATGGTGCCGCTGGGGTGAGAATTGGATGTTAAGATGGTGTTATTTTCTTGCGATAGACTGCGATATGCACAGTTGCGTTAAGCTAAATTTGCGATGGTTATCACTCATTCTTGAGAATATGCCCTGAGTAAGTCATTCCAAAGCCCTCTTCCAATACTTACAAACTAGCCGAAGCTGTATTACTCTACACACAGCAATCATACCCTTCACAGAATAGCAGTCAACCTACTGAAAGCAATCTCACATCCATCACAGAGGGGTCACACTACAGACTATGTAATCACACCCCTTAGGGATTAACAGTCATACATTATCAACAGCACTCTCACTCCCCCCACATACTAGCGATTTTGTACTTGTCAGAGTAGCAATCACACCCTACTAGAAGCACATGCATACCCCTCACAGATCAGGAGTCTCACCCCACCAACAGCACTTTCACATCCCTCACAGTAGCAGGAACATCTTCTGAAAGCAGTCTCCCACTCCTCAGACTAGCAGCCTCGCCCTGCTGGCAGCAGTCTCACTTCGTCCAAAAACGAGTTCTCTAACACTACTGACATTGGTCATAACTCGCTAATTTAAACACCACTTTAAAAGAGGGCTTGGGATGTCTTCAGGGATTTCTTTACAAATAGTGAAAATGGATGACCACATGTCGACTAATGGCTTGCACTGTACCATAAGCCTGACATACAGTTTCTTAATGCTGTTCATCCTGTACAATCTTTGACAGGGAGACTTATGTGAGGAGAGTGCGAAGCAGAAATGCACCATACTGTGGTATGTTCCAGTCTATTGCTCTAAATTGTTGATTCTTGCCAATTTGTTGATTCTAGAATTCTGGTGGAATTCTGAAGTGATACATGTCCTTTGATAGGACTTTAGACAAAGACTTTCATACAATTCTACACAAGTACATGGTTCTCTGGAAATGTACCAATAACAAACAAGCAAGAAGGAACATTTTACTACAGAATACTTTTGGAGATTCTCTCATGATAGTATTACATTGGATTTCAGTCATTCTCACAGTTTATTCGAGCATGCTAGCTGATATATTGTACAACAATAGCTTGAGACAGTTGGGGTGTCCTTGATTAGGTACAGGTCTCTGGGATGCTCTCTGTTTATTCATGTAAAACTCACAATTCTTTATTTAGAACGATGAACAACTGTAGAAGTCGTCACCTGGTTTATTGTGACATTGATGCAAGATAAAAGACAGTGCAAACACAGTTGTTTGCATGAGCTCAATTTACAATGCATTTAAAATGAAAAAAACAAAACAATTCCTACACTACTTTCTGCTATTTTACGCTTTGTATCCTGTCGAGAACAGTGGATTCGCACTACGTGATTTTGAGTTTCCTGCTGTGTTAAATTTGGACTGGGATTGGTGAGTGTTTAGTCAACCTGTATGCTCAACCATTACGCGATGTCATGTTCCAAAGCACCGCGTGGTCGCGCCCTATCATCACTGCTGTCTGATGTTAGGTGCAGCAGACATTGTTATTTGGCCTACAAGCTGCTGATTGTCTGCATACGTCTAACGTAAGACCCAGAGGCTATTGGGTTTTGGCCCACAATTCTGACGTTTTGGTTGGACAGCAAGCTGCTGGTTGTCTGCATGCATCTGACATAAGAAACAGTGGCCTTTTTCCTTTGGCCCACAAAGCAATCAGTGTAGTGAATACTGCATCCATATA
Source organism: Lissotriton vulgaris (assembly GCF_964263255.1). Lineage (NCBI taxonomy): Eukaryota > Metazoa > Chordata > Amphibia > Caudata > Salamandridae > Lissotriton > Lissotriton vulgaris. Next base: position 55,888 of record NW_028242580.1, on the reverse strand, counting down.
CACGTATTCTTGCAGCAACGGCATCCTGCTTCTACCATATTTTTCACAAGCCAGAAATTCGCATCGATGTTAAGGTACTCTGTCAGCCTGTTTCAAATTTACAATTCTAAGGTTTTCTCATTGTTCATGTATGTGGTATCTCGTGATCTAATGTAGAACCTGGTGTGAGGTCTGGCATTTTGCTTGGTGAAACATTAGTTCCAAGAATGTTAAATTCAAATTTTAGGAATCAGTGATCTGGTCAAGTTAAGGCATGGCGCACTGAGCTGGTTGATTGATTGAGAAGAACTTACAATAAAAGGTTTAAAAGATTACCTTGTGGTGTTGAGTGCATCAATTTCACACTGGCGATGAGAGGAAATGACCACGTGATCATCGCCTCAACAGCTACCCGGCATTGTGGATTTTAACATTGTGGGTTCCTGCATTGTGGAGTTCAAGGTTGTTTATTGGAGAAGTGGAGAACTTCCTGTTCTCATACCACGGTGCTAAGTAGTTTTGGGCATAGGCGGTGCAGGGCAGGGCTGCAAGCAGGAAATTGGTTTCATGAGCGCCATCGGAATGGCCTATCTCGTTCCCCTTAGTGATCTCCTGCCGCATGTAGTCTAACTCATTTCAAACAACTAGAGCGCCCACGGCAAAGGCAGAGGCCCTCCGAGCAAGAGGGTCACTACGTTCATCATGCAGCTGTCACCATACTGGAGGCAGTAATAGTACCGCGTTCACTGTTACAGGCTTAAATATGTCGGTGAGTCCCTCACCTTGCCGAACTCCGATCCACACAATTGTACTTCGGTGATTCACACACCATTTGAAAATTACATTGAGACATTTAGAAAGGAGCTGTACAGGTCTGACACATTGTGCAGTCACTGACAACATGGCAGCAGTTGCTTTAGCTACCCTGCACTGTGCTATAACAACATACAGTCAGAGATTTTTGCCATTTCTAAGGTGCATTGGAATTTAGAGGTGATTCGCACAGTGCGCAGTCTAAATATCGAGTTTTAAATATCGACCTACAGTAATATCAAGTTGTAAATATCGTAGGGACAGAATATCTAAATCAAGAATATTGATGACCAGAATATCGACCTGAAGGTAATAATTATCATTTTTGTTAATATCAAAGTTAGTAATATCGATAGCAAAAATATCGATGTTACCAATATCGATATTTATATTAGTGTCATGTATTTTATTATGTATTTTATATATTTGTGTTTATATATTGTACTGGTTTGTGATTATATGTATAAAAATTTTTGAAGTTCGTAATGTTTTTTTAAGTAAATTATGCTTTTTAAGACCGTAGTGAGTTGTGGGTTTATAGGGGAATAGGGTGGGAATTAATTTAATTATAGTAAATTAATTTAAAAAAATAGGAATTAGTCATTCTTTTTAAGTACATGTTGTGTTTTAGTTCTGTAGCCGGTTGTGGGTTCATAGGGGAATAGGGTGGATAGTAATTTACCTGTAATTAAGTAATTATGTATTTTTATTTATTGGTATTGATAATTAATGTATTGTTAAAGAATTATTAATTGGCAATTAATTTGTATTAATTGGTAATTATATTAAGTGTATTAATTTATTATTGGAGTGTGTTGTGAGTGTATAGAGGAATAGGGTGAGAAGTAATTTAATTCTAATTAAGTAATTAATAATTTTATTGGTGGGTATTGATAATTTATTTATTGCTAATTAATTAATAATTGGTAATACATTTTTTATAATTAATATGTTTTGGTTTTGAAAAATAATGTATTGTTCATTAATTATAAATTGGTAATTAATTTTTAATAATTATTTTTTAATGGTATTTATCAATAATTTATTGTTAATACATTATTAATTGGTAAATACGTTTTAATAATTATTGTTTTTGGTATTGAAAATTAATTTATTGTTAATTAATTTTAATTGGTAATTGATTTTTAATAATTATTATTTATTGGTATTTATCATTAATTTAATTGTTAATTAATTATTTTTGGGTAATTATTTCCAGCTGCTCTGTCCTGACCAGACGGTGGGGGTAGGTGATAGCGGCTCTGACCGCACGCCATCCGGGTTCCTGACCTATACGTGCAGGTCCCACTGGAGCAGACTGTGGGGTACCTTAGGATCTTTCTTAGGGTCACTGCAAGTCAGTAGGACTTCCCTGCCTGCCATAGTACGACCTCAAGACTTAAGGTTGTAACAACAAATATATATATTCTTTCCTCACTGTGTAGTACGTCTCACATAGGTCCTGACGAATTGCCACTCTGGCAAGAAAAATGTTGACCTAATTAGGGGGTTGTAGGTATCCTGCTTTTTACTTCCCTAAGCATATATCTCCCCTCCCACCATTTTAAACCAAGGGCGTCAGCCATGCCAATAAAACACATTGTGGACTGACCCACTGTTATGACCGGATTCTCAGACCAGATAGGACCAGCTCATCAGAGCACCACCAACCCGGCCAAAACGTAACCACCTCCCTCCTCAGGACCCATCTATCCAGGCACCTGGGGACCTACCTGAGGATGGGGAACTCGCAATATACAAGCTCATATCATCAGAAACACCACTAAATCTATAGGGATTACTAGGAATACTCACTGATTACTAAGGACGTCCATGCCCTACACCACACTCATACCTCATAGTCTCGCGACCACATGGGTCCAGACTAATTTATTTATTTATTTATTTTTGGCGATTTTTAGAGCGCGCAAATACCCGAGGGTGTCTCGGCGCTGTGTCACAGAACTCTCCGTAGGAAAGGGAACTATGCATGGAATAGCCATGTTTTCAGATTTTTTCTGAACTTAAGCAGGGTTGGTGCACACTTAAGGTGGAGAGGGAGAGTGTTTCACAGTCTAGCTGTGGCAACGGTGAAGCGTTTGTCTCCCCAGTTCGCCCTTCTTGTGCGGGGGACTGTTAGCAGATGGGCAGAAGATGAACGCAGTGTTCTTTGCTGTTCGGGTGGGCGAAAGGCTTGTTTTAGAAAAAGGGGGCCATGGTTATGGATGGCTTTGTACGCTATGCACAAGGCTTTAAATTTGATGCGGCTCCTTACCGGCAGCCAATGCAGCTGTTGGATGTAGGGGGAGACAGATGCAAATTTAGGAATGCGTAGCAGGGTCCTAGCTGCTGCATTCTGTACAGTCTGTAATTTATTGAGGACCTTTTGTTGTGCATTTAGGAGTAAGGCATTACAATAGTCGGTCTTGGAAAAGACTAGCGTACTGACTAAAGTTTTGCCTGCGGAAGATGGTATGTACGGGATGAGTTTTTTGATTTTTTTTAAGGTGTGGAAGGCAGATGAGACCACTGAGTTTGCGTGCTGCTGGAAGGACAGTTTGTTGTCGAAGATGACCCCCAAGTTTCGTACCTTGATCACTGGTACTGGAGGTTGTCCCATTTGTTGGGGCCACCATTGAGGAGACCAGGTTGGTTGTAGTCTCCCGAATGTCATCACTTCTGTTTTATCAGAATTTAGCTTGAGGCAGTTTGATGACATCCAGGAGCTTATTGCTTCCATGCCAGATTGGAAGTTTGACGCTACTGTTTGGCCATCATCGAATACGGACAACACCAGTTGTGTGTCGTCTGCGTATGTGGTGAGAGATATACCGTGGGATTTGATGACCCTCGCTAAGTCAGACACATATATATTGAACAGTGTCGGGCTTAGCGAGGATCCCTGTGGTACACCGCAAGGCAGGGAGAAGGTCTGGGAAGTATATTGTCCCAGCTTCACCGTTTGTGGGCGGTTTGACAAGAATGAGGCCAAAAGCTCCTTAGCCTTGTCCCTTACTCCTATGGCCGCGACACGGTCGATCAGAGTGGCATGATCGACCGTGTCGAAGGCTGCGGACAGATCTAAAAGTATGAGGATTGCAGCTCCTCCATTGTCCATAATGGATCGAATCTCGTCCGCCGCCTTCAGGAGAGCTGTCTCTGTGCCGTGTCCCTGACGGAACCCGAACTGGGTGTCATCCAGTAAGTTGTTGTTGTGGATGTATGTTGCCAGTTGCTGGTTCATGATCTTTTCAAAGATTTTGGCCGGAAAAGGAAGGCATGCAATAGGCCTGTAGCTGGATGGGAGAGACGGGTCTAGACTGGGTTTTTTGAGTAGCGGCTTGATAATGGCTTTCTTCCATACTGAAGGGTAGGTGCCGGATGTGAACATTGCGTTGCAGATCGTAGTGAGTGACGGAGCAACAGCTTCTGGGATAAGGTTGAGAACAGCAGGAGGGCATGGATCAAATGTAGATCCAGATTTGGTTCGGGCGATAAGGGGTTGAACCGTGTCTTTAGTGATGTTTTTGAAGGCTGAGAAATTTGGAGTGTTATTTGTCGTAGGGTGCTCGGTAGGGGATAAGGAAGGGTCAGGTGCAAAAGTGGAGAAAATGGCTCTGACCTTATCTTCAAAAAATTTGGCCAGTGCATCTGAGAGGTCCTGTGATCCCTCTGAGGGGGGTGGAGGAGGATTGGACAGGTATGTTACTACCTGGAACAGTTTTCCTGATTAATTTTTGGCCTGGTTGATTTGGTTGGTGTAGTAAGTGGTTTTCTCGGATGTGATCAGTTTTTTATAGTTGGAAAGGGCATTTTTATAGCTGATCTTGTCTGCGTTATTATAGTGTCGACGCCATTGTCTTTCTAAGTTTCTGCAATGTTGGCGCTGCAATCTGAGTGATTCCGAGAACCAGGGGGCTGAAGGATGCTTTCTGTTCCTGTTAGATGTTTTTGTGGGGGCTAGTTTGTTACAGGCTGCGTTCAGGATGTTTAAGTAGGTGGCTGACGCAGCTACAGGGTCTTGATTGTTTAGCGGGGGACTGTCCCGTATGATCTCAGTGAGCTGGTCGATATTAATGTTTTTCCAGTCTCTGAATTTTGTTGGTCCAGAAGTCGTCTGGGAGGGTGGGCAAGGAGTAATGGGGACTGAAAAACAAACTGCCGAATGGTCTGTCCATGTTAGCGGAAGAACCTTATTGATTGTAATATCTCTGTCGTTGGTGAATAGGCCGTCTAAGGTATGCCCTGCTGAGTGGGTAGGAAATTTGACAATTTGTAGGAGGTCTACTGACTCCATGTCACCTAATAATGTTCCTGTATCAAGGTCATCATGAGATTCAAGATGAAAATTGAAGTCACCTAATACGGTGAAGCGTTGGGCTCCAATAGACATCTCGATGATTTTGTCTACATTTGAGAGAAATTTAGATCTGGATCCTGGGGGGCGGTAAATTAACAAACCTCTAAAGATAGTTTTACTAGAGGTGCGTATGGCAAAGAGGAGAGCTTCGCACTCAGGGAGAGTAGTTTCTGATGTTGTTAATTTTAGGTGCTCTTTATGTATGATTGCTATTCCTCCGCCTTTTCTTAGGGGTCTGTTTAGCTTGCTTACACAGTAATTGTTAGGCATGGCATCTCTGAAATCAGGTCCAGAGGATTCGTCTCCCCATGTTTCGGTGATAAATAATAGGTCCAGGTCATGGGAGTCAATGAACTCGGCGATTTCCAATTTGTGTTTGGTTAAGGAACGAACGTTTATTAAAGCTGCTGACACTGTGGGTATGGAGGTGGTAGTGTCTGTAGATGGTATTTTTATGCATGTGGGACATGTAAGCGGTCCAATGCATGAGTCGTAATTACAGAGGGGTATGGGATGGGCTATTTCGGCATAAGGTTTATAGCTCCGGAGTTCTGCGGAGTAGTAGCATAGCAGAGGAGTATTGATGGCGGGTCGCGGACCAGGCAGAACAGGGGGAGTGGCCCCGGGCCCGTCCTCGGCGCGGACGAGCGCAGACGAGCTTGCCTTATGCGCGCCTTCGGCGCGCAATCGTCGCGCCCGCTGCGCTCGTCCGCTGCGCTTCCGGTTCCTGTACATGTAAATAGTGTTGGTTTGGAGAGCAATAGGGGCGTGGTCAACGCCGATGGGCGTGTCCTGTGGCCGAGGGCGGCGTTGCTGTGGCAACCCTCTCCGCTACAGCAATGGATCTGCTGGGCGGACAGGTGTCAACAGCCAGCGAGCGCTTCAGAGTAAGTGCAGTCACAATCAAATTACAGTTTTTTAAAAACACAACGTGCTAGTGAAGATAAAATCTCCCGGCTTCCGCCTCAGGAGAGAGTCTGTGAGACAGCGCTAGTAGGCAGCGCGAATCACTTTATAGGCTGGCTTGTGGGCGTGGTCAACGCCGATGGGCGTGTCCTGTGGCCGAGGGCGGCGTTGCTGTGGCAACCCTCTCCGCTACAGCAATGGATCTGCTGGGCGGTCAGGTGTCAACAGCGAGCGAGCGCTTCAGAGTAAGTGCAGTCACAATCAAATTACAGTTTTTTAAAACACAACGTGCTAGTGAAGATAAAATCTCCCGGCTTCCGCCTCAGGAGAGAGTCTGTGAGACAGTGCTAGTAGGCAGCGCGAATCACTTTATAGGCTGGCTTGTGGGCGTGGTCAACGCCGATGGGCGTGTCCTGTGGCCGAGGGCGGCGTTGCTGTGGCAACCCTCTCCGCTACAGCAATGGATCTGCTGGGCGGTCAGGTGTCAACAGCGAGCGAGCGCTTCAGAGTAAGTGCAGTCACAATCAAATTATAGTTTTTTAAAAACACAACGTGCTAGTGAAGATAAAATCTCCCGGTTTCCGCCTCAGGAGAGAGTCTGTGAGACAGCGCTAGTAGGCAGCGCGAATCACTTTATAGGCTGGCTTGTGGGCGTGGTCAACGCCGATGGGCGTGTCCTGTGGCCGAGGGCGGCGTTGCTGTGGCAACCCTCTCTGCTACAGCAATGGATCTGCTGGGCGGTCAGGTGTCAACAGCGAGCGAGCGCTTCAGAGTAAGTGCAGTCACAATCAAATTACAGTTTTTTAAAAACACAACGTGCTAGTGAAGATGAAATCTCCCGGCTTCCGCCTCAGGAGAGAGTCTGTGAGACAGCGCTAGTAGGCAGCGCAAATCACTTTATAGGCTGGCTTGTGGGCGTGGTCAACGCCGATGGGCGTGTCCTGTGGCCGAGGGCGGCGCTACTGTGGCAACCCTCTCCGCTACAGCAATGGATCTGCTGGGCGGTCAGGTGTCAACAGCGAGCGAGCGCTTCAGAGTAAGTGCAGTCACAATCAAATTACAGTTTTTTAAAAACACAACGTGCTAGTGAAGATAAAATCTCCCGGCTTCCGCCTCAGGAGAGAGTCTGTGAGACTAATCTACCCTGGGGCAGTTCTGATTATTTACCATTACACACTGACCACAGTCAGTGCTCGCTCGGCACCTCCGCAATCCTGCGTGCCTACACACCGGTCTGCAGCCCTAGTGCTCTCTTCCTCACAGCCCGGTCCACAATCCGGCGGACCTAAGCACTGGTGTCCCCCCCAGTGATCTCTAACTCACAGCCCGATCTGCAATCCGGCGGACCTAAGCACTGGTGTCCCCCCCAGTGTTCTCTAACTCACAGCCCGATCCGCAATCCGGCGAACCTACACATCAGGCTTCCACCTGATGCTCTCTTTAACGCCGCTTACCAACGACGATCACTTTCCTATGAATACCTTCAGCTCTCTCTCTATGTTGGGAAGTTTCTCTCACTATTCACTAAAGGTTCACTACTACAATAATATTATGGAATGGCCGAATTACTTAGTGTATATCTATTCTCTTAGCTCAAGGGCTCCTCTCTCTCCCTAATTATTCAGTGGCTACTTACCTGATCAGGGGCGGCATCTGTTCTGGCTGTAACACCTGACTAGAAGGAAAGGTTACCTGCACTTTAAGAACAAGAGACACACACTGTATGCAAAAGTTATTCCCTGATTTAAGCGCTCCTATTTCCTTTTGAAGAAAGGTTAGCTCTATCATAAGAACAACACATGCACACTGGTTCACTAAGAACTGGGGTATCTTTATTACAATAACAATAAAATGGGAATAGACACATACACAAATCTGCGGGGTCTCTGTAACCAACAGGAACTGTAACACACCGCTGAAAGAAAAAGGATTAGACATACAATAGCCTAGGGAATAAAGACAAGATTAAGGTGTAAGTGTAAAGCAAACTAGTTCAGACAACCTCACCTATTAGAAGGAATGTTTCTCTCTCTCTCTGGTGGAATCAGGGCTCTCTCTCTCTCCCTCCATCACCACAGCTTCACTCCTCCGGCTCAACTGCTCCAGCTGGCAGCTTCAAATCCTCCATCTGCTTTAATGCATTCTGATAAACTGGCAGCTCCAGCTGACAGTTCCAACTTTGTTCATATGACTGCTCTCTCCAGCTTCAGCCTTCTCTCTCCATTCCAGAAAACCAATTGAACTGAACTGTACTCTTCAGCTCCAGCAAACATTCTACTCTTCACTCTTCAAGAACCAAACTGACCACTCCTCCTCTCCTGCAATTCGCTAATATGGAATCCTCTCCTCTAGTGGAAAGTTCCAGCCAGTAGCCTCCTCCCACCAGGTCCATGCACCGGGCTCCTTGCTCTAGACGCTCCCACAGTGATCAGCTGCTTGTTTCGTCTAGAGACCTGAGCCCAGGGACACTTCTTGATTAGATTCAGCTCTGGCCGGTTCTCTCCGGTTCGCTTAGGACGAACAGCAGCTCAAAACTAAAATATTACCTTTTACCCTACAAGCATCTCAGTTATGCAGGGATAGAAAGCAAAATGGAGTCTCTCTAGTTCTGGGCCTTGTAGGCCTGAGAAGGATGAAATAACCCTTAGCTCTGTCAGAGTACCTAAACAAATCATACCAATATGTAATATAAAGTCAGGACTACAAAGGACACATAATTATGTCAAAGCCAATAGGCAATAGATGGATTAGAGTCAAGAATAAGGGATCTATCATCATATAAAGCAGCTATCCTCTTCTAGGTCTGGAAGAAAGGGCTTAAAAGGGCCAACACAAAGTAAGAATACAGATTATAGATGTTAGCAAGCTTAAAGTTATCATCACTCCGAAATAGAGCCAAAAGCCATGTCAGAACACTCCACCCTTGACTTTATCTTGCGAACATCTATACACAACAACAACCTAATAAACAAACATCAACATAATCTATCAACAAAACCAAAAACCAAAAGACTCTCTAAAATAAATGACAACTTAAGGAAATTCCACCTAAAACTTGATGTAGGGAATGTAAATCTAACAACCAACTGAAAACAAATCAAAGCACCCTTGACCTGAATGGTGAAATGTAACTAAGATTGATCTGATAACAACAGAAACTAACCAAAGCACCCTCGAACTAAATGTGCCTCAACTTCTAGTGATAACTGATGAAATCTATTGATGTAGGGACATATTTGTGGAATGAAAACAACAAGGGGCCTAAATGGGGCCTACCTACTTCGGTCAACTTAAGAACTAAATGTGCCTCAACTTCTAATGACAACTCATGAAATCTATTGGTGAAGGGCCATGTTTGTGAAATGAAAATAACAATGGGCCTAAATGAGGCCTACCTACTTAGGTCAACTTAAGAAAGGATTTGGTGAAATCTGACAAATAAACATGACAAAGGGTCCTCAAGGTCTGGGCAACTATTACTAATAGATGTAGGACAAAACCTAACGAAAAGACACACCTCCCAGGACAACTTAAAGTCTAGGGTGACCACCCTTGGAACTAATCCCACAGTTCTAATTAAGAGTTGATGAATCAAAGTGAAAGTGTAATAACAGGAAAATAAGGATAACCCCATTCCTACAAAATAGCTGGTGTAGCACTATGCATATCAAGAAATAAGCCAAAGAAAGTTATCTAAGTGTGGTGTATTCATTTTTTCTAAAAGATCATAGACTTAAATTTTTCAACCATGCCAAAGGCAATAGGTAAAGGTCACAAATCATCTAACTCAGAAAACAGTTTGCACCTAGTTCCTCTGTAGCACATGTGTTCACCATCAGGAGGTGGAGATCTCTAAGGGGGTGCCACAGGGCTCCTGTTTGAGCCCAACGTTATTTAACATCTACGTGGCACCCCTAGCTAACATCATGAGATCCCACCGGTTCATCCCTGTATCGTATGCAGACGATACTCAACTCCTCTTTCCGTTTAAAATCATGACTCCTGAAGTACGTAACTCCTTTGCCCGGGGGATGAAAGAAGTGGCACATTGGATGGCAGCAAACTTCCTACAGTGTAACGTCTCTAAGACTGAGGTGATGCTCTTTGGGGAAGCCAAACACCTGTGGACTCCTGACTGGTGGCCTCAAGATCTAGGCCCAGCCCCTGAGCCCAAGGCGGTAGTGAAAGATCTAGGAGTTAAATTGGATCAGGAGCTCGCCCTTAAACAGCATTCCAATCAAGTGGTCAGCTCCTGTTTCCATGTCATCGGGCTTCTCCGAAAGGTATTCCCCCTGTTACCTGACACCACCCGGAAAACTCTAGTTCAGTCGCTCGTGCTGAGTAGACTGGATTACTGTAATGGTTTGCTGCTAGCCGCCAATGAGGGGATCATTGCTAGATTACAAGTTGTGCAGAACACTGCTGCACGCCTTGTTCTCAATGTCCCGGCCCGTACTCCCTCAAAACCTTTATTAACCAAACTTCACTGGCTCCCAGTGAAACAGAGGGTGATGTTCAAAACTTGTTGCATCATCCACAAGTGCCTTATTGGTAAAGGTCCTGATTACCTAACCAAACAATTCATCCCATACATACCCTCTAGATCTCTGAGATCTGGAGATCGAGAACTGCTATGTGTCCCCAGGTTCTGGAAGACAAGACAAGGGGGAAGGGCTCTTTCAGTAGCTGGCCCGAAGTTATGGAATGAACTCCCAAATGAAATTAGACTATGTAGGGAACATTTTCCCTTTAGGAAAAAATTAAAAACTTTCCTTTTTAATTACTAGTTTCTGGTTGGGCAATTGAAATACAAGACAGGGCCTTTCTGTTCTCAGATGCTGCCAAAGGCGCGGAGATACTCCTCAGGGAGTCAATTCCTAGCGCGGTACAAGTATGCAAATAAATTAAATAAATAAATAAATAAATAAATACATTTACTTAAATTTGAACCATGCCAAAGGCAATAGGTAAAGATCACAAATCATCGAAATCAGGGAACAGTTTGCACCTAGTTCCTCTCTGTAACACGCTGTGGAACACATGTGTGCACCATCATTTAAAACATCATTCCAGTGACAAGACTGTGTTGCAGAAAACAGGAAAACTATGAAATAGGTGAAAGATAAACAAGTGCATCAATAATGAAATAGCGTAGCATACAAAAAGCAAAATATATATGAATCTTGAATGAATGTGGCACTGCATAAACATCAAAACCATGAACAGGACTGGGAGATTATTTTTTTCAAGTGGGGCCTGTATATGGTAACTGCAAAAGTGGCATAATGTCCATCTGAAATAGAAACATGGGAAAAAAATGCAAGGCTCAAGAATGCAGGCCAAGGAATTACATTGCAGACTCCTTTTGTGGGAATCAAATAAAAATGAGTTATTTTATAATAATTTTTTTTTAAAATAGGACTATTGTTTTGTCAAGAATTTTTTTTATGAAATCCAGGAAATTTATTTTTTAACCTGACTGCTGAGGCAGCCAACTGTAGATTGTAATTCTAATTTCAAAAGTTCAGTCAATGTAAAAGTTCTCTTCTATAGGAATCCATCGTTGGTTTCTTCTTAGAAAAAGTTCATTTGTAAAGGCCATGACTCTCCATCTTCAACTGTATCCGGTGCCAAGGACGCACATCCTCCAGTCTGGTCAGCCTGGTACGTCTGCTTCTAATCCTGGATTCAGCCTGGTACGTCTGCTTCTAATCCTGGATTCAGCCTCAGGGGTTTTGGGGGTTGGGGACAATCATTCCGAAAACAACAAACAAAAACAAAAAACGACACAGCACTCCAAAATAAGAAAATCACATTCATCCAGGGCCCCCACACGAGAAAGCCATCTGAAACAAGAAACACGCATCATCAATCTTGCAAAAATACATTTTCCATTTAAAAAGCACCCCAAGTGCTTTTTATTTTCGAAAGAAACCTCCTAATTCATGAAAAGAATTCTTCTAAATCCAAGGAATGATTTAAACATTCTACTTAAATCATATTCTTTAAATTTGTTTGGGCAAAATCTAATTTTGTCATACACAGCCAGAAGGGCTGGGGCCTAGCTACTCCTTACTCATCTGAGAAACAGCCCCTCCCTCCAGAAAGATGTTCACGCTCAGAGTTTTGAATCAGTTCCAACCATAATAAGCAGGAGCCGGGCTACAGTGCGATGTAATTTTGAATCACTGCCAAATGCTGATCTCATTGCAGGAGCAAAGCTACTGCCAACCATTCTGTTTAAGCATCTCTAATCTCTAGTCAGGGAAGCTCACTGGGCCTACTATATTTATCTAACTCCAAGGGCAAACCGTCTGCCAATTATTCTGTATGTGCAAGCATCCCTTATCTGAAGTCAATGAAGCTGTCTGTGCCGACAGCAAGGAAGAGCGACTTGACCCCCCCCCTTATATAAACATTTCTCCGGGGAAAGAAATGGTAACATAGCCAAGAATAACAAGCTGGCTCTCTCTGCTCTCAGAAGTTACCCACGGCCTCCACCCTTTCAAAACTCTGAGCGGCGAACAGATGCCGGGCTCATATCAGCCAAGATCAAAGCAAATGCCTTCAAACTGAAAACATACAGCCGTTCCCAGGCCAGAAACACTGACCATTATTTTCCAACTAACTGAAGCAGATTTAAATGTGGTAAAAAGCATCCTAAAACAGAAATTAATAAAGACATACTTTTTGTAACTAAGTCACATGCTAGCATTTTAAAATAATTCTGTCATAAAGTACTGCTACTTGCTGAAAGGGAAAAAATATTAGAACAACAGTGCATGCAGACACATTTCATTTTTCTTTTTGAAAATAACATGTGAAACACCATCAAATTAAACAAGGGGCAACATGTAATTTTGCATTGCATAGCCAAGAATTCATAATTTAGTGTGCAAGCTTTTCTATTCTACCTATTAAAAGGGCCAGATGTATATTTGCAGATAGCCATTTATTTTTCTAACTGAGTGGGTTAACTTTCACACGCTATTCTAAAGGGTAGCTTGCATCAGGTAAAATAAAAATTTATAATTTCTAGAACATTTTTTTTTTAAAAGCACACGGTTGCATTTCACTAATTAAAAGCACATTCTATGATGGGTCTGTTTTATATTTTCTTCTCAACCGTTAAAGCACTAAAGCACCCTCCTACTCAGCTGAAAACCCTTATCTGAATCCGACTGGTTGATTTATAACTTTCCGACCTCCGAGTCAGACACATTAAATCATGTGTTCAAAGGCAAACCCACACAAATTTGTGGACGCATTTCAAATAGAATGTGAAATGAACACTGCTTTCTGTTCTCCATGCAAGATGTTACCATTCTGTCAGCAAGCTGACAAAGCACATAGGCAGACCCAGCAACCAATGAAAAAGTCAAAGTAAACCATCATACATCTAAACAATCACTGACTTTTAGTGTCAGCTCACATAACCATGCATGTTAAACAGCATGTTAAAATAAATACTGCCGTCTCAAACCAAGATATTAACCCTTTGGCAGCTCAAATACAATCATTCCCCAATGTCTGCAGTACATGGGAAATTCAAGAACTTATCACTCCACGTTTTCAAATAACACGTGCGCACATCTTCAAAACAATTTCTCCAAGCATTTGAAAGAGATCCAGCTCTCTCCTGCCTAACGGAACAATAGCATGCTCTATACAAGCCATATCCACATGGCACTATTCACAAGCCATATTTACAAGAAAGTCAACAAGTCCAAAAAAATGACATGCTCTTCACAAGGCATATATACAAGGCGCAATTCACAAGGAACACAGCAAGTCAAAATGAGAACATGCTCCTCACAAGCCATATTTACATGGTGCTATTTACAAGCCATATTTACAAGAAAGTCAACAAGTCATATTACATTGAACACATTTCATATTGCACAGCATAAGCAAATGCAGCAAGCAATTTAATGGGCAATTTAAAAGCATTTTTCACACACATTTGTGCAATTGCATCAATACCAAGATGTAATTGGCTCCCTCATGTAATGTCACCCTTCAAGCCTGACAGTTCAAACACCAAGATGAAAAGCATTTCTTCCACCCTGCATAAGTCAAATGCCATGATGTACTGCAATCTCCTTACAGTGCAACTGTTCAAGCCCATAGGTCAATTTCGTGCCGAGTGCAAACCAACAAGATAAAAACAATACAGCGCACACAGGCTACGTAAACAGTTTGTGACGCCAGATGTTATGACCGGATTCTCAGACCAGATAGGACCAGCTCATCAGAGCACCACCAACCCGGCCAAAACGTAACCACCTCCCTCCTCAGGACCCATCTATCCAGGCACCTGGGTACCTACCTGAGGATGGGGAACTCGCAATATACAAGCTCATATCATCAGAAACACCACTAAATCTATAGGGATTACTAGGAATACTCACTGATTACTAAGGACGTCCATGCCCTACACCACACTCATACCTCATAGTCTCGCGACCACATGGGTCCAGACTAATCTACCCTGGGGCAGTTCTGATTATTTACCATTACACACTGACCACAGTCAGTGCTCGCTCGGCACCTCCGCAATCCTGCGTGCCTACACACCGGTCTGCAGCCCTAGTGCTCTCTTCCTCACAGCCTGGTCCACAATCCGGCGGACCTAAGCACTGGTGTCCCCCCAAGTGTTCTCTAACTCACAGCCCGATCCGCAATCCGGCGGACCTAAGCACTGGTGTCCCCCCCAGTGTTCTCTAACTCACAGCCCGATCCGCAATCCGGCGGACCTACACATCAGACTTCCACCTGATGCTCTCTTTAACGCCGCTTACCAACGACGATCACTTTCCTATGAATACCTTCAGCTCTCTCTCTCTCTATGTTGGGAAGTTTCTCTCACTATTCACTAAAGGTTCACTACTACAATAATATTATGGAATGGCCGAATTACTTAGTGTATATCTATTCTCCTAGCTCAAGGGCTCCTCTCTCTACCTAATTATTCAGTGGCTACTTACCTGATCAGGGGCAGAATCTGTTCTGGCTGTAACACCTGACTAGAAGGAAAGGTTACCTGCGCTTTAAGAACAAGAGACACACACTGTATGCAAAAGTTATTCCCTGATTTAAGCGCTCCTATTTCCTTTTGAAGAAAGGTTAGCTCTATCATAAGAACAACACATGCACACTGGTTCACTAAGAACTGGGGTATCTTTATTACAATAACAATAAAATGGGAATAGACACATACACAAATCTGCGGGTCTCTGTAACTAACAGGAACTGTAACACACCGCTGAAAGAAAAAGGATTAGACATAAAATAACCTAGGGAATAAAGACAAGATTAAGGTGTAAGTGTAAAGCAAACTAGTTCAGACAACCTCACCTATTAGAAAGAATGTTTCTCTCTCTCTCTGGTGGAATCAGGGCTCTCTCTCTCTCCCTCCATCACCACAGCTTCACTCCTCCAGCTCAACTGCTCCAGCTGGCAGCTTCAAATCCTCCATCTGCTTTAATGCATTCTGATAAACTGGCAGCTCCAGCTGACAGTTCCAACTTTGTTCATATGACTGCTCTCTCCAGCTTCAGCCTTCTCTCTCCATTCCAGAAAACCAATTGAACTGAACTGTACTCTTCAGCTCCAGCTAACATTCTACTCTTCACTTTTCAAGAACCAAACTGACCACTCCTCCTCTCCTGCAATTTGCTAATATGGAATCCTCTCCTCTAGTGGAAAGTTCCAGCCAGTAGCCTCCTCCCACCAGGTCCATGCACCGGGCTCCTTGCTCTAGACGCTCCCACAGTGATCAGCTGCTTGTTTCGTCTAGAGACCTGAGCCCAGGGACACTTGATTAGATTCAGCTCTGGCCGGTTCGCTTAGGACGAACAACAGCTCAAAACTAAAATATTACCTTTACCCTACAAGCATCTCAGTTCTGCAAGGATAGAAAGCAAAATGGAGTCTCTCTAGTTCTGGGCCTTGTAGGCCTGAGAAGGATGAAATAACCCTTAGCTCTGTCAGAGTACCTACACAAATCATACCAATATGTAATATAAAGTCAGGACTACAAAGGACACATAATTATGTCAAAGCCAATAGGCAATAGATGGATTAGAGTCAAGAATAAGGGATCTATCATCATATAAAGCAGCTATCCTCTTCTAGGTCTGGAAGAAAGGGCTTAAAAGGGCCAACACAAAGCAAGAATACAGATTATAGATGTTAGCAAGCTTAAAGTCATCATCACTCCGAAATAGAGCCAAAAGCCATGTCAGAACATTCCACCCTTGACTTTATCTTGCGAACATCTATAAACAACAACAAACTAATAAACAAACATCAACATAATCTATCAACAAAACCAAAAACCAAAAGACTCTCTAAAATAAATGACAACTTAAGGAAATTCCACCTAAAACTTGATGTAGGGAATGTAAATCTAACAACCAACTGAAAACAAATCAAAGCACCCTTGACCTGAATGCTGAAATGTAACTAAGATTGATCTGATAACAACAGAAACTAACCAAAGCACCCTCGAACTAAATGTGCCTCAACTTCTAGTGATAACTGATGAAATCTATTGATGTAGGGACATATTTGTGGAATGAAAACAACAAGGGGCCTAAATGGGGTCTACCTACTTCGGTCAACTTAAGAACTAAATGTGCCTCAACTCCTAATGACAACTCATGAAATCTATTGGTGAAGGGCCATGTTTGTGAAATGAAAATAACAATGGGCCTAAATGAGGCCTACCTACTTAGGTCAACTTAAGAAAGTATTTGGTGAAATCTGATAAATAAACATGACAAAGGGTCCTCAAGGTCTGGGCAACTATTACTAATAGATGTAACCTAACGAAAAGACACACCTCCCAGGACAACTTAAAGTCTAGGGTGACCACCCTTGGAACTAATCCCACAGTTCTAATTAAGAGTTGATGAATCAAAGTGAAAGTGTAATAACAGGAAAATAAGGATAACCCCATTCCTACAAAATAGCTGGTGTAGCACTATGCATATCAAGCAATAAGCCAAAGAAAGTTATCTAAGTGTGGTGTATACGTTTTTTCTAAAAGATCATAGACTTAAATTTTTCAACCATGCCAAAGGCAATAGGTAAAGGTCACAAATCATCTAACTCAGAAAACAGTTTGCACCTAGTTCCTCTGTAGCACATGTGTTCACCATCAGGAGGTGGAGATCTCTAAGGGGTGCCACAGGGCTCCTGTTTGAGCCCGACGTTATTTAACATGTACGTGGCACCATTAGCTAACATCATGAGATCCCACGGGTTCATCCCTGTATCGTATGCAGACGATACTCAACTCCTCTTTCCGTTTAAAATCATGACTCCTGAAGTACGTAACTCCTTTGCCCGGGGGATGAAAGAAGTGGCACATTGGAAGGCAGCAAACTTCCTACAGTGTAACGTCTCTAAGACTGAGGTGATGCTCTTTGGGGAAGCCAAACGCCTGTGGACTCCTGACTGGTGGCCTCAAGATCTAGGCCCAGTCCCTGAGCCCAAGGCGGTAGTGAAAGATCTAGGAGTTAAATTGGATCAGGAGCTCGCCCTTAAACAGCATTCCAATCAAGTGGTCAGCTCCTGTTTCCATGTCATCGGGCTTCTCCGAAAGGTATTCCCCCTGTTACCTGACACCACCCGGAAAACTCTAGTTCAGTCGCTCGTGCTGAGTAGACTGGATTACTGTAATGGTTTGCTGCTAGCCGCCAATGAGGGGATCATTGCTAGATTACAAGTTGTGCAGAACACTGCTGCACGCCTTGTTCTCAATGTCCCGGCCCGTACTCCCTCAAAACCTTTATTAACCAAACTTCACTGGCTCCCAGTGAAACAGAGGGTGATGTTCAAAACTTGTTGCATCATCCACAAGTGCCTTATTGGTAAAGGTCCTGATTACCTCACCAAAAAATTCATCCCATACATCCCCTCTAGATCTCTGAGATCTGGAGATCGAAAACTGCTATGTGTCCCCAGGTTCTGGAAGACAAGACAAGGGGGAAGGGCTCTTTCAGTAGCTGGCCCGAAGTTATGGAATGAACTCCCAAATGAAATTAGACTATGTAGGGAACATTTTCCCTTTAGGAAAAAATTAAAAACTTCCCTTTTTAATTACTAGTTTCTGGTTGGGCAATTGAAATACAAGACAGGACCTTTCTGTTCTCAGATGCTGCCAAAGGCGCGGAGATACTCCTCAGGGAGTCGATTATTTGCGCGGTACAAGTATGCAAATAAATAAAATAAATAAATAAATAAATTTACTTAAATTTGAACCATGCCAAAGGCAATAGGTAAAGATCACAAATCATCGAAATCAGGAAACAGTTTGCACCTAGTTCCTCTCTGTAACACGCTGTGGAACACATGTGTGCACCATCATTTAAAACATCATTCCAGTGACAAGACTGTTTTGCAGAAAACAGGAAAACTATGAAATAGGTGAAAGATAAACAAGTGCATCAATAATGAAATAGCGTAGCATACTAAAAGCAAAATATATATGAATCTTGAATGAATGTGGCACTGCATAAACATCAAAACCATGAACAGGACTGGGAGATTATTTTTTCAAGTGGGGCCTGTATATGGTAACTGCAAAAGTGGCATAATGTCCATCTGAAATAGAAACATGGGAAAAAAATGCAAGGCTCAAGAATGCAGGCCAAGGAATTACATTGCAGACTCCTTTTGTGGGAATCAAATAAAAATGAGTTCTTTTAAAATAATTTTTTTAAAAAATAGGACTATTGTTTTGTCAAGAATTTTTTTTTATGAAATCCAGGAATTTTTTTTTTTAACCTGACTGCTGAGGCAGCCAACTGTAGATTGTAATTCTAATTTCAAAAGTTCAGTCAATGTACAAGTTCTCTTCTATAGGAATCCATCATTGGTTTCTTCTTAGAAAAAGTTCATTTGTAAAGGCCATGACTCTCCATCTTCAACTGTATCCGGTGCCAAGGACGCACATCCTCCAGTCTGGTCAGCCTGGTACGTCTGCTTCTAATCCTGGATTCAGCCTGGTACGTCTGCTTCTAATCCTAGATTCAGTCTCAGGGGTTTTGGGGGTTGGGGACAATCATTCCTAAAACAACAAACAAAAACAAAAAACGACACAGCACTCCAAAATAAGAAAATCACATTCATCCAGGGCCCCCACATGAGAAAGCCATCTGAAACAAGAAACACGCATCATCAATCTTGCAAAAATACATTTTCCATTTAAAAAGCACCCCAAGTGCTTTTTATTTTCAAAAGAAACCTCTTAATTCATGAAAAGAATTCTTCTAAATCCAAGGAATGATTTAAACATTCTACTTAAATCATATTCTTTAAATTTGTTTGGGCAAAATCTAATTTTGTCATACACAGCCAGAAGGGCTGGGGCCTAGCTACTCCTTACTCATCTGAGAAACAGCCCCTCCCTCCATAAAGATGTTCACGCTCAGAGTTTTGAATCAGCTCCAACCATAATAAGCAGGAGCCGGGCTACAGTGCGATGTAATTTTGAATCACTGCCAAATGCTGATCTCATTGCAGGAGCAAAGCTACTGCCAACCATTCTGTTTAAGCATCTCTAATCTCTAGTCAGGGAAGCTCACTGGGCCTACTATATTTATCTAACTCCAAGGGCAAACCGTCTGCCAATTATTCTGTATGTGCAAGCATCCCTTATCTGAAGTCAATGAAGCTATCTGCGCCGACAGCAAGGAAGAGCGACTTGACCCCCCCCCTTATATAAACATTTCTCCGGGGAAAGAAATGGTAACATAGCCAAGAATAACAAGCTGGCTCTCTCTGCTCTCAGAAGTTACCCACGGCCTCCACCCTTTCAAAACTCTGAGCGGCGAACAGATGCCGGGCTCATATCAGCCAAGGTCAAAGCAAATGCCTTCAAACTGAAAACATACAGCCGTTCCCAGGCCAGAAACACTGACCATTATTTTCCAACTAACTGAAGCAGATTTAAATGTGGTAAAAAGCATCCTAAAACAGAAATTATTAAAGACATACTTTTTGTAACTAAGTCACATGCTAGCATTTTAAAATAATTCTGTCATAAAGTACTGCTACTTGCTGAAAGGGAAAAAATATTAGAACAACAGTGCATGCAGACACATTTCATTTTTCTTTTTGAAAATAACATGTGAAACACCATCAAATTAAACAATGGGCAACATGTAATTTTGCATTGCATAACCAAGAATTCATAATTTAGTGTGCAAGCTTTTCTATTCTACCTATTAAAAGGGCCAGATGTATATTTGCAGATAGCCATTTATTTTTCTAACTGAGTGGGTTAACTTTCACACGCTATTCTAAAGGGTAGCTTGCATCAGGTAAAATAAACATTTATAATTTCTATAACATTTTTTTTTTAAAAGCACACGGTTGCATTTCACTAATTAAAAGCACATTCTATGATGGGTCTGTTTTATATTTTCTTCTCAACCGTTAAAGCACTAAAGCACCCTCCTACTCAGCTGAAAACCCTCATCTCAATCCGACTAGTTGATTTATAACTTTCCGACCTCCGAGTCAGACACATTAAATCATGTGTTCAAAGGCAAACCCACACGAATTCGTGGACGCATTTCAAATAGAATGTGAAATGAACACTGCTTTCTGTTCTCCATGCAAGATGTTACCATTCTGTCAGCAAGCTGACAAAGCACATAGGCAGACCCAGCAACCAATGAAAAAGTCAAATCAAACCATCATACATCTAAACAATCACTGACTTTTAGTGTCAGCTCACATAACCATGCATGTTAAACAGCATGTTAAAATAAATACTGCCGTCTCAAACCAAGATATTAACCCTTTGGCAGCTCAAATACAATCATTCCCCAATGTCTGCAGTACATGGGAAATTCAAGAACTTATCACTCCACGTTTTCAAATAACACGTGCGCACATCTTCAAAACAATTTCTCCAAGCATTTGAAAGAGATTCAGCTCTCTCCTGCCTAACGGAACAATAGCATGCTCTATACAAGCCATATCCACATGGCGCTATTCACAAGCCATATTTACAAGAAAGTCAACAAGTCCAAAAAAATGACATGCTCTTCACAAGGCATATATACAAGGCGCAATTCACAAGGAACACAGCAAGTCAAAATGAGAACATGCTCCTCACAAGCCATATTTACATGGCGCTATTTACAAGCCATATTTACAAGAAAGTCAACAAGTCATATTACATTGAACACATTTCATATTGCACAGCATAAGCAAATGCAGCAAGCAATTTAATGGGCAATTTAAAAGCATTTTTCACACACATATGTATAATTGCATCAATACCAAGATGTAATTGGCTCCCTCATGTAATGTCACCCTTCAAGCCTGACAGTTCAAACACCAAGATGAAAAGCATTTATTCCACCCTGCATAAGTCAAATGCCATGATGTACTGCAATCTCCTTACAGTGCAACTGTTCAAGCCCATAGGTCGATTTCGTGCCGAGTGCAAACCAACAAGATAAAAACAATACAGCGCACACAGGCTACGTAAACAGTTTGTGACGCCAGATGTTATGACCGGATTCTCAGACCAGATAGGACCAGATAGGACCAGCTCATCAGAGCACCACCAACCCGGCCAAAACGTAACCACCTCCCTCCTCAGGACCCATCTATCCAGGCACCTGGGTACCTACCTGAGGATGGGGAACTCGCAATATACAAGCTCATATCATCAGAAACACTACTAAATCTATAGGGATTACTAGGAATACTCACTGATTACTAAGGACGTCCATGCCCTACACCACACTCATACCTCATAGTCTCGCGACCACATGGGTCCAGACTAATCTACCCTGGGGCAGTTCTGATTATTTACCATTACACACTGACCACAGTCAGTGCTCGCTCGGCAACTCCGCAATCCTGCGTGCCTACACACCGGTCTGCAGCCCTAGTGCTCTCTTCCTCACAGCCCGGTCCACAATCCGGCGGACCTAAGCACTGGTGTCCCCCCCAGTGTTCTCTAACTCACAGCCCGATCCGCAATCCGGCGGACCTAAGCACTGGTGTCCCCCCCAGTGTTCTCTAACTCACAGCCCGATCCGCAATCCGGCGGACCTACACATCAGGCTTCCACCTGATGCTCTCTTTAACGCCTCTTACCAACGACGATCACTTTCCTATGAATACCTTCAGCTCTCTCTCTCTCTATGTTGGGAAGTTTCTCTCACTATTCACTAAAGGTTCACTACTACAATAATATTATGGAATGGCCGAATTACTTAATGTATATCTATTCTCTTAGCTCAAGGGCTCCTCTCTCTCCCTAATTATTCAGTAGCTACTTACCTGATCAGGGGCAGCATCTGTTCTGGCTGTAAAACCTGACTAGAAGGAAAGGTTACCTGCGCTTTAAGAACAAGAGACACACACTGTATGCAAAAGTTATTCCCTGATTTAAGCGCTCCTATTTCCTTTTGAAGAAAGGTTAGCTCTATCATAAGAACAACACATGCACACTGGTTCACTAAGAACTGGGGTATCTTTATTACAATAACAATAAAATGGGAATAGACACATACACAAATCTGCGGGGTCTCTGTAACTAACAGGAACTGTAACACACCGCTGAAAGAAAAAGGATTAGACATACAATAGCCTAGGGAATAAAGACAAGATTAAGGTGTAAGTGTAAAGCAAACTAGTTCAGACTACCTCACCTATTAGAAGGAATGTTTCTCTCTCTCTCTGGTGGAATCAGGGCTCTCTCTCTCTCCCTCCATCACCACAGCTTCACTCCTCCGGCTTAACTGCTCCAGCTGGCAGCTTCAACTCCTCGATCTGCTTTAATGCATTCTGATAAACTGGCAGCTCCAGCTGACAGTTCCAACTTTGTTCATATGACTGCTCTCTCCAGCTTCAGCCTTCTCTCTCCATTCCAGAAAACCAATTGAACTGAACTGTACTCTTCAGCTCCAGCAAACATTCTACTCTTCACTCTTCAAGAACCAAACTGACCACTCCTCCTCTCCTCCAATTCGCTAATATGGAATCCTCTCCTCTAGTGGAAAGTTCCAGCCAGTAGCCTCCTCCCACCAGGTCCATGCACCGGGCTCCTTGCTCTAGACGCTCCCACAGTGATCAGCTACTTGTTTCGTCTAGAGAGCTGAGCCCAGGGACACTTCTTGATTAGATTCAGCTCTGGCCGGTTCTCTCCGGTTCGCTTAGGACGAACAACAGCTCAAAACTAAAATATTACCTTTACCCTACAAGCATCTCAGTTCTGCAGGGATAGAAAGCAAAATGGAGTCTCTCTAGTTCTGGGCCTTGTAGGCCTGAGAAGGATGAAATAACCCTTAGCTCTGTCAGAGTACCTACACAAACCATACCAATATGTAATATAAAGTCAGGACTACAAAGGACACATAATTATGTCAAAGCCAATAGGCAATAGATGGATTAGAGTCAAGAATAAGGGATCTATCATCATATAAAGCAGCTATCCTCTTCTAGGTCTGGAAGAAAGGGCTTAAAAGGGCCAACACAAAGCAAGAATACAGATTATAGATGTTAGCAAGCTTAAAGTCATCATCACTCCGAAATAGAGCCAAAAGCCATGTCAGAACACCCACCTTTTTTAATTTCACCACTCTCTCACAACTACACCCCTTTTCTTCCCGCACACCCGCATGCACCATATGGCTGGAACAAAAGATCTCCGATAAAGAGCCCCTTTATGGGTGCCCGTCAGACATTGCAGCGCCAGTCTGACGAGGAGCAGATTCCATATGATGAAGCATGACATCTAGCTTGCTAGGTGTGTGAGGTTTCTAGTTCCAACAAGGGAAATTCCCCTTCTTTGGCTCTCTCTTGTTCTCTCTTTTTCACGCTCCAATCGACACACTCTTGCTTTTTCACCACCCCACCTGGGGAACTTTGTACATTGCTTTGTGACTTAATTATTTTCAATTCATTTTTTATTGGTATCAATAATTAATTTATTGTTATCTAATAATGTAATCATTATTTATTTTTTTAAATTATTTGAATTATTTTTTGTTATTTTCACCCCTACGCCATCCAACACTACTGTAGCTCTCACTGGGGACCAAATAGTAATTTTTACTTCTACGCTATCCAACACTTTCCCTACTGTTGCACTCACTGGAGTGGGAATAGTAATTTTTACCCCTACACTATCCAACACCTTCCCAACTGTTGCACTCATTGGAGTGGGAATAGTAATTTTAGCCCCTACGCTATCCAACACTTTCCCTACTGTTGAATCCTCTGGAGTTGGAATATTAATTTTTACCCCTACTCTATCCAACACTTTCTCTACCTTTGCACTCTCTGGAGTGGGAATAGTCATTTTTTCTGCTACGCTATCCAACACTTTCTCTACTGTTGCACTCTCTGGAGTGGGAATAGTAATTTTTACCACTACGCTATCCAACATTTTCCCTACTGTTGCACTCTCTGGAGTTGGAATAGTTATTTTTACCCCTACGCTATCCAACACTTTCCCTACTGCTGCACTCTTTGGAGTTGAATAGTAATTTTTACCCCTATGCTAACCAACACTTTCCCTACTGTTGCACTCTCTGGAGTGGGAATAGTACTTTTTACCCCTAAGCTTTCCAACAATTTCCCTATTTTTGCACTCTCTGGAGTGGGAATAGTATTTTTTAACCCTGAGCTATCCAACACTTTCCCTACTTTTGCACTCTCTGGAGTGGGAATAGTAATTTTTACCCCTACGCTATCCAACACTTGCCCTATTGTTGCACTCTCTGGAGTTGGAATAGTAAGTTTTACCTCTACACTATCCAATACTTTCCCTACTGTTGCACTCTCTGGAGTGGGAATAGTAATGTTTACCCCTATGCTATCCAATATTTACTGTTTTAGTTAATGTAGTGTATAATTTATTTTAAAAAATGTTTTTCAATTTGTTATATATATTTAACATTTTTGTTTATATTATTGTTGCATGTGTATGTATGTATTTATAATTTATAACATGTTTTTTTAAACAATTTATAAGTTATTACAATAATTATTTACAAATATTATTCAGTAAGTATATATATTATATTTTATATGCATATTATTTGATTTATTTTTACATATTGGGGCCGATTCTGATCTGGGTCGGAAAGCACTCCGACCGAGCCGGATACGGGGTGTTTTCTGACCGATCCGGACTCCTGCAGTCTGACCGAGCGAGTATGATACGGCCGTATGCTGTTGGACTCGGTTCAGTCGGACTCTCATAGAAGTCAATGGGAGCCGGTCGTACGGTGCGTACATGGGCTCCCATTGACTGAATGGGTACGTCGCGGACAAGTGCGCCCCCTACAGTGGGTACGCGGCGGTGCCATCCGCACCGTACATGCCTGTGTTTGGGAGATCCATGAGTCTCCCCCTGTGTCCGAGTCGTAAGGCTGCGGGTAACAGGGGGTCCGACGCGAACTCCTGAAGTCCAACTGTGGGAGCTATTGCAAGCCGGACGCTCCAACTCGATCCGGCTGTCCGAATCGAGCATCGTACTAGCTCGGTCGTGAAACGTCTCCATTATGCGCCATGGTTTGCTTGTGACTGAGTCGTACGGAACGGTTCGGACCCAGAAACGATTCGGACAGAGATTTTGCGCTTGTTCGCATTGCACTTCGACGTCCGGACCCTTGTACGACTCGGACGGAAATTCAGCGTCTGAATCGGATCTGCTACTGCTGAACCCGATTCAGTGCCCTTGCGACCGAGATCAGAATCGGCCCCTTTGTGTATTAGTTATAATTTTAAACATTTTCAACTAAGTTTCTTTTAATTCTATGTATTATTTACTTTATTTTACATTATTTTTTAAACATTTAAAAAGTACGATATTTTTAACAACAATATTTTTGTACTTACCATAATGTAGCTAGGACTTCGATATTGTTGATATCGATATTTCGCCTCCGATATTTTTGACGTCGATATATCTGTAGTCGATATTCTGTCAGTGATTCGATTCGCACGCCCTTGAGAACACTGATAAACTTAATTACACATTGGTGATTCACACACCAATTGTCTGTGAACATTGTGTTAGAGTAGTACACACACTATATATGCATGGTGTGGGACATTTGCAGCATTACTGCAGATCTAAAGCCCATTTATAAATTACGGTGATTCGCTAACCTTGCAAACACTGAACTTTTCTCTCAAATATGTTGATGATTCGCACATCAATTTTGTTTGTAAAAATCTTGCCACTTATATTGCGAAACCACAAATATAATCTTTTTTGCGTACTATTTGCATGAAAGTGGCATGTAAGGAATGTGATGACTGGCACACTTTTGGTCAGTATTATTAGAATTTTTTTACTAATCACTTAGAGTGTATTGCTTAGTGATGCAAAACGTAAGCCCTCCTCCTTTCTTTTTATCTTCACCCGGGGAACCTATTCTTCACTGATCGAAATGGAAGAAGGTGTTCTCCCATTACGCCAAGGTTTGTGGACCTTCGTTATATGTGGAAACTAAAACGTCTCTACTGATGTAATGTTTTAGCCAGGAAGGGCAAGAAGCTTAAGAACATCTTCTCAGGTAATTGAACTCGACTCATCTGGCTTGAATGAATTTAAAATCTGTGTACAGAAATTAGACTTGCATTATCTCTCTTAGGTGAGTACTGTGTTGGAGCGGTATCATTTTGGGAAGTGAATGGAATAGTCTGATGAGTCGGTTGAAGAGTGTATGACATCATTACGCGTGCTAGTTGTGAGGAATGACTATGGGATCAATTTATTCTTGGCTTTGGTATGGAAAAAGCGAAGGGAGGCTTTGTAGCAAAAAAGACAATCCAACGTTGATATTTTGATTAGGCAAAAACTATTGAGCATTCAAAGGTGTGTGTTGATACTATAATGAATGAGGCAAAAGTGCATGAAAAGGGTGATGGGGATAAGATCCGAAGTGTGAGAGTTAAGATATATAAAAAAGATAACTTCAAAAATAAAGCTAAATATTCTAAGGATAGCTTTAGAGAGGTTAAGAAGACACAACTTTGTTGCTTTCATTGCAATAGCTCTTCATTATCAGCTGATTGCAATGATTGCCCAGGTTGGGAGGTCATTTGTAAAAATTGCGGACATAAAGGCCATTTCATGGCAAATTGTAGGTGTAGTCGTGACAAAGGTAAAGTAAGAGAAGTGGAATATGAATCAGAGGATGATTGCAATTTGATACTCTTGCAGGTGGATGCCATAGAAATGAACGTCCAGTGGATGTTGTGTGTGCAGGTGGGGCAAAGGTGTTAACAATTGAGGGTCTCTAGTTGGCAGTGGTATACACCTTGTCCATGTAGGGACACTTCTTTTTAGCCACGATAAGTAAAGTACACGCCTATGTTTGCCTGTGCTTACTCTCTGGTAGCTTGGCACAGAGCAGTCAGGCTAAACTACAGAGGCAATGTGTAAAGCATTTGTATACAACCAACTGTAACACAGTGAAAACACCACAAAAAACGACAAAACTCGAACATACAGTTATCAATTTTACAATGCGGCTCCCATGTTAACCTATGGGACAAACCGCCTTTCAATTGTGGAAAACAAAATTGGCAGTATGCCACTCTCAGGACATGTAAAACACACTAGTACAAGTCCTACCTTTCATGTACACTGCACCCTGCCCATGAGGGTTAACTTGGGCCTACCTGAGAGGTGCCGTACATTTAAGAAAAGGGAAGGTTCAGGCCTGGCAAGTGGGTGCACCTACCAGCTTGTCATGGCAGTTTAAAACTGTGCATGCAGACACTGCAGTGGCAGGTCTGAGACACATTCACAGTGCTGTTCGGATGTATGACATCACAACGCATACTTTTACAACGCATACCTTTACAACACATTTTTACAACACAACATCCATTACAACGCATTCCATTACAACGCATGCCATTACAACGAATTTTTAAAAACTACCTTCACAACGCATTCCATTACAACGCATACTACCTTCACAATGCATACCATTACAACGCATACCATTACATTGCATGTATGGTAAGTATTGGATAGTGTAGGGGTAAAAATGACTGTTCTAACTCCAGGGGGTGCAACAGTAGGGTAAGTGTTGGATAGTGTAGGGGTAAAAATTACTATTCTAACTCCAGGGGGTGCAACAGTAGGGTAAGTGTTGGATAGTGTAGGGGTAAAAATTACTATTCTAACTCCAGGGGGTGCAACAGTAGGGTAAGTGTTGGATAGTGTAAGGGTACTATGCGTTGTGATGGTATGCGTTGTAATGGTATGCGTTGTAATGACTGCGTTGTAATGACATGCGTTGTAGTGGTATGCGTTGTAGTGTCATGCGTTGTAATGGTTGCGTTGTAATGGCATGCGATGTAATGGATCTTGCGTTGTAAAAGTTTAGTTGTAATGGTAGTGCGTTGTAAAAGTTGCGTTGTAAAGGTTGTTTCCTGTGCTGTTCAGGTGTGTGGCACAACCAGTGCTTCAAGCCCACTAGTAGCATTCTATTTAGAAGCCCTGGCACCCTCAGTGCACTTTACTAGGGACTTACCAGTAAATCAAATATGCCAATCATGGATAACCAATCAGAATCACAATTTACACATAGAGCACTTGCACCTTGGCACTTATCAGCAGTGGCAAAGTGGCCAGAGCACGCAAACCAGCAAAAACAAAGTCTAGCACACAGCAAAAATACAGGAGGCAGAGGCAAAAAGTCAAGGCAAACCACTTCAAGGAATGCCAAGTATAACAAAGGGCGAACATGCTATTTCATTCAGAAGTAAAGATTACTTTAATACCAAAGGAATTTTATGATCATTAATTCAAAAGGAAGGTTACATTTTTCAAAGCTTATATAAAACCTATAGGTTATAGTGGGGAACCCAATAGAATCCTAGGGTCCTTCCATGGTGATATTGAGTTTGGTGTCAGGATCACAGTAGGGAAAATCTATGTGTCCATAAAAGGAGATTCCCTCATAAGTTGGAGTCACCAGAGAGAGTTGGGTGTGTATTTGTATCAAAATTAATCACCTGTGGTGAGGTTAAGAGAAAAAGTGAATTTAGTGAAGAGTGTCCAGAGGTATAAATAATTGTGTCCAAATGTGCTCAAAGGTGGTTTGGGTTGTCTGAAGAAGTACAATCGTTTCATAAACATCAAACCAGGATTGATACTCCGAGTCTGTAAGGTGCGCAATGTTCCACTGAAAGTGACGGAGACCTGAAGAGAGAGTTGGAAATGTTGGAAAAGGATGCAATTTTTTAGAAAGTGGAAGGTTCTGAATGGTTGTCCCTACTGGTCATGGCGAGGAAAGGGAACGGAGAGGTAAGATTGTGCACTGATTTGCGAGAACTGAATAAAGGTGTCATAGTGGAGAGCTACACTCTACCAGATATAACAGAAATGCTGAGTTTGATTGGGAGTGCAAAGTGTTTTTCCTCCCTAGACTTGACTTCCACCTCCCATCAGATAAAATTATATCCTTTTTTCTCAGGCTCTGGCATCTTTTCTTATACCATTTGGTTCTTTGAAGTACATTTGGATGCCTTTCAGGTTAGTCTCAGCTTCTGCTCCATTTCAAACGGTGATGGAAGACGTCTTGAGAGGTGTATCTGGGGCCAAGATATAACAGGATGACTTAGGGGCCTATGCCGATGTCGGACGGACCTAAGTCCTTCCGACATCGGGCAGGAGCTGTAACCGATCGACCTTCTGTCGTCGGTTACATCCCTGGTAGTACGATGCGACCGAACAGGGTTAGGTCGCATTCGTATACCTTACAATGCAAGCATGCTTTCCGACCAGGCAGCATGCTTGCATTGCTGAAAGCAGGGGTGCAGTTCATCCCTGCACCCTGTGGCCGGCACCCCAAGGTGCACCCCAGGCTGCCATCCGGCGGCCTCACACCCATGGGGGCCCTGTTGGGTGTCCCAGTGGCGTAACGATAATTGAGGGGGCCCCCCTGCCAGGTACGTGGAGGGCCCCCCTCCGGACTCTATTAAGAGTTCTCAGTCTGAAGTGCAGGGCTGAGGGGGCCCCCTTGAGCTTGAGGGCCCCCCTGCACTGCGGGGATACGTGGGCATGTGTTACGCCCCTGGAGTGTCCCCCAGAACCAGCTTCCGACTGCCTTTTCGTGCCGGACAGACCGGCACGAAAAGGCAGTGAAAAGCTGCCATTGTACTCCCTCGGTCGCACAGAGGCGACAGGGGGAGTACTGGAGGATTTCCGGAAAGCGGACAGGCTCTCCGAGCCTATCGTCCGCAATCCGGAAATCCGAGTCGGATTCCTTGCCGACCGAGCCCATCGGAATTAAGCATGAGCGAATTTTGCGGATCTCGCGTTCGCGAATTTTGCGGATTTGCGGATTCGCAATCCGCAAAATCCGCGAATTCCCGCGAATTTGCGGATTTTTTTTTTTTTTGTGTTCGCCCGTGTTTCTGCCAGTTCGCGAGGGTTTTGTACACTTTCGCAAATTGCGAACTTACCTGTCGGGTCGCAACTTTCGCGAACTTGTTGTTTCTACGTGTCCAGCCTGTTTGGGACACTCTTCTTCATCACTGCCACTCTCTGTCACCACTGCCACTCTCTGACTACTCATGCCACCCTCTGGCCCACCCATGCCACCCTCTGTTTCATCACCACACCCTCTGGTTGTCCAGTGTACATTATTTTCGGCAAAGCAAAGCACACCTTCCCTGCCTCAAGTGACCTGAATTAATTTGGGGCTGATTAATGTGTCACAGAATATTTTTTTAGCTGGCACCTGCTTCCTTAGTGCGCGCTGATTAGTGATCTTTTGCACTTGCTAAGTGCTTTCATTGTTGCAAAATTAGTTACAACACCTGCCCTGCCCCAACTGACAATAATGAATTAGGGGCTAATTAATGTGTCACTGAAAGAATTTAAAGTTCCAGCCTGGCACCTGCTTGTCTGCTCCTTTAGCTGTATATCAGGACCTTTGTGGCATACAGTTAAGGTCAGAGCAGGGTCACACAATAGTTGCAAGCAGGCAACCGAATTCTGGAGGGCCCCCTCAGGAAGCAATACAAAGAATCGTTACAAATCATGAGGTTGACCTTTTGCACCTGCTCATTGCTTTTGCTTTTGCTGAAATCGTTTTGCGGTTTTTTTCGCGCTATTCGCGGGGCGCGGCGTCGTGCGAAACCGACCGCGGAAGCCGCCAATTCGTGCGAATGAGCATTTTATTTTTTTGCGGCTTGTTGTTTCGCGAGTTTTTTTGCAGTATTCGCGAGCCGCTTGCAGCGCAACACGCGAATTTACCCCAAGGTCGAGTACGGGCGCGGCCATTTTGTTTGCGTGACGTATTTCCGTTTCCGCCCGCTATGTATAATCTCGCGCAGTAAGCGCATTGCGAGTAGAGGTTCGCACGAGATCGCGCGGGAAATCTAGAGGTTCGCACGAGATCGCGAGGAAAATCTCGCGCGAACTGACTTTCGCGCTCGGAAACGGGCGCCGGCCATCTTGTTTTTCATTCATTTCCTGTGTCTGGGCATGGTGTTTAATCCTCTTGATATCTTTCCCATCCTTTGCTTGTTTTCAGTTTTTTTTTTACGATTTTGCTTCTTATCTATCCCTCTCTTTTCCTAGCTGTATATTTTTGTCTTTTCTGCTATTTTTCTTTACTTTTAAACTACTTTTGTAAACTCTTTTCTTTTCTTCTTCCCTATCCTATTCTTTCTTAATTTTCTACTTCTTCCTAC
Organism: Lissotriton vulgaris; assembly: GCF_964263255.1. NCBI lineage: Eukaryota > Metazoa > Chordata > Amphibia > Caudata > Salamandridae > Lissotriton > Lissotriton vulgaris. The sequence goes on along the minus strand of NW_028242580.1, from coordinate 24,117 downwards.
CTTACCTGCCCAGACCATGGTCAAGCCAGGCGCCGTGAAGCTGCCCAGGCACTTGAGGGCCGCAGCGGCGGCGGGGAGTAGTGCTGGACCCAGTGGCAGGACAGCAGGCGTGAGATCGAGGGGGGAGCAGGTGACGCGCCGGGAGATATTCAGCCCGGAGGAAGTGGGCGCGCTGGTCTACTTCGTCCAGCGCCGCCTGCCCAGGACCATCGCGGGAGGCGGCAGGATCGCGGCCGGCGGCTACAACATGCGGGAGCGCCGGAAGCGGTGGGAGAAGGTGTGCTGGGCCATATCCCACCTCTACGGGGTCCAGCGCACCTACAGCCAGGTCACCCATCGCTGGACGGACCTCCTGGACCGCGAGCGCGACCTGCTGGACCAGCTCGGCTTGGAGATCCCCGGGCTTGGTGAGTAGTAGTAGCCATTGGCATTTAATCACTCACTACTATGATGTTTTCTCCTGCTCTGTGTTGTTGTATTGCAAATATTTGTTTTTTACATGGAGCAAGCCAATAATGCCGCTGATGACGATTACATTGTAGTTAAATTATATTTCAAAATCTTCTGTGCATTTCAGGTGCACTGCTCTCCTTCTCAGTGGGGTTGCTACTATGCTTATTTGTTTTCTATTTTGTGGTCTCATTGGCCTGAGTAACTATTATGTATGAGTGTACTTAACAGAACTGCGTAATGCTAGACACTAGGGGGCAGATTACATTTACAAGCCCCTTGCGCCACGTTTACGTTGCCTTGCGTGACGCAACAGCGGCGTAAACGTGCCGCATCCCTGCAAGTCATTTACAGCATGACGCATCTAGGGAGATGCGTGACGTTATAAAGCCATGGGCCTGCACCACAATGGGTGCGTTCCTAGTACGCAGGGTGGGCGGTCCAGCGGCTGTGCGCCTCGCAAAATTGCCTGCGTGAAATCTACAAGATTTAACGCAGGCACTTCTGCGACGCTGCTACGTCAATTCAATTCCTTATGTCTGCTCGAAGCAGGCGAAAGGACTGACACAGCATGTAAAGTATTGGGTGGCCCTGAGCATTACTGGAGTTGCATTGCGTTGGCGACGTGACTCCAGCGATGCGCCGCTCTTACGTGACGAGATGCGTCACGCAAGTGCCTACCCTTGCGCCAGGGCGCGCCGCATTGTAAATGAGGCACATCTGCCGTGTCGCAAGGGTAGTTTTGCGTGACGCATTTGATCTGGCGCATCTCTGGAGATGCGCCAGAACGCGTAAGTAAGTATGCCCCTAAGGGGCAGAATTGCAATTACCGTCGCATCCCTGCAAAGTAGCAGGGATGCGCCATTAATTGTGCGGCCCGCTACCACCACCAAACATGGTGCGCCGTATTTGCAATGCGGCGCCCCATGGGCCCAAAACGTCACCGAAGCTTTACTGCTGGAGTTGCGTCGCAACGATGGCGCAGCTCCATCAATGCTCTGGGGTACCCTATCTCCCCAATGCTGGGTCAAGCCGTACGTCTGCTTCAAGCAGGTGCAGGGTTTGTGTGACGCATCATTGTCCTAAAGGTGACTGATTGATATTTTGTAGATTTCCCTCAGCCACTATTAGGATGTGTTCCAGCGCAGGAATGCCCTCCCTTGCGCCGGAACGCCCCCTGATGGCGCAGGGCTTTATAACGGGATGCATCTCCCAAATGCGTCACGTTGTTATAATATTATACGCCGCACCATGGCGCCCTTTTTTGTTTAGCTGCTGCGTCACAAAAGTCACGCAAGAACGGCGCAAAAGAGCCGCAAGGGCTTAAATCTGCCCCTTCCTTTGTAACCCTGACAATAAGAAAAATAGTGGCGGTGGATTGATAGTTTGACTATTTAAATGACTGGTAATGTAGCAGGCAACTGTTAGTGTTGTCACTGATCTGACTGAAATCACAATGGAGTTTGTCTGTCACTTTGCGTCTTGCCTGCGGACTGCTGCCTGCCAGTCCTAGGTGAACGTTTCAGTACTTTGTTTAGTGAGTTACGTGACTTTCGAAGTCACAGGTCCGCAAATAAATAAAAAGTAACCATAATCAATATAATTTCGCGGAAATATTTTGTTATTGTTCTTTTGAAATGTTTGATTTGGTTGACATTGACAAGCAACAATCATCCATGTTTTCTGTTCTTTCTTTCATGTTGTACGTCAGCTCCCCCCAGGGGCGAGAGGAGGACACAGGAGCAGCAGGCGGCGGATGCTGTTCAACAGGGCCAGGATCGGGCAGGCGAGGGCTCCTCTGCTGGCCCCAGTAAGTTTTCATTTTAGACTAGTACCTATTTTTCCTAGCGTTCCTCATTTGAATTTTTTCAAAATTGTCTTTGCTCTTCTTGTAGACTGTATCTAAATTCTTATCCTGCCTCTACTATGACTCCCTGTGGTATTACTAGATTATTCTTATTAGTCTGTCTGTGTAGCTAACTAAGATTGCACGGTTGGCGAAACTCCCATGATTCTAGTCAGCAATAGCTCTATCAACTTAGTGCAGTCCTCTGGGATTGTCCATAATGTCTTTTGAAGTGTTCTATCTGGACTCATGCTTGCAAAAATTGCAAAACCTTTCGCTCAGTCACTCTAGTCTGGAGGACCAAAAAACACAGATTGTATTTAAATTTAAAAGCTTTATTAAAAGTAAACACATTTATTAAAATGAAGTCATAATAAAACTAAACGTTTAACTGATAATGGAAAAGTGGTTAGTGCTGACGATTAATTGAAGACATTTCTTGTGGTCGAGCCGAGCTCTCACCTGGTTTCAACTTGATCTTGTTGTTAGAAGTCCATCTTCTGTCTGTGTGGAGAAAAATGGTGCGTGTTAAAAAATCAGCCTTCATCAGTTGTGCCAAAAGTGCAGCAAGACAACCTTCCCTGGAAAAAGGGACATTTTTTTTAACTTTAACGTAGACAGTCACAAATTACATTGTTTTCACATGTCTTCATTCCTAGACCAAATACTAGTGACTAGTGAGTGCTTTATTCTAAGATTCTTAAATGTACTTTGTAGGTGGAACATCTGGTGGCGGGGCCAGTGTGGTGGTGGTGCTCGACACGGAGGCGGAGGGCAGTTCATCAGGGGAGGAGGCGGCGGCGGCGGCTGTGAGAGTTGAGACGGTGGTGGCGGCCAGAGGTAAGCTCTTATATATTCCTTACTTATTGAGATTGAAGACTAGCTGGGAAGGCAAGAATATGAGATGCATGGCTGGGTGAATGATGAAGCAATGATGGGTGGAAGGACAACAGCCTGGGTGGGTGACACAGAAACTGTATGTGTCCATATACCTGGATCATGCTACTATCTGACTCTTAGATAGCATATGTGTATCTAGAGCAGGGGTACTCATAGTACGGCCCGCGGGCCGGTGGTGGCCCGGCAAGCCTTCCTTGGCGGTGCGCAGACCTTGCAGACAATCACTGCTCCCCCGGCCCCCACAGAGCAGAGGCTTTTTTGTATTTCACCTGTTAGCGCCCCTGCATCTCCACTCTGACAATCACTGCTCCCCCGGCCCCCACAGAGCAGAGTGGAGATGCAAGGCCACAAAGAGGTGAAATAGAACAAAGCCTCTGCTCTGTGGGGCCGGGCAAGCAGTGATTGTCAGGGTGGAGAAGCAGGGGCGCTAAAACAAACAAAGCCTCAATAATATGTTAATGGTCTTTTAAAGACCTGTTAAGTACTTTGGTGTTGTTGTCTGTGTGTGCGCGTTGAGGAAGCGGTCTCAACCCGGGCTGAAGGCTGACACAGATAGACACACACACAGTGAGATGACAGAGGGAGAGGGAGGGCAGGAGGGAGAGAGAGATGGAGGGAGGGCAGGAGGGACAGCAGGAGGGAGAGAGATGTATGTAAATGCTGGGTCTGGTGGCTCAGTGGATGAGGGCATCTGCTGCAGGGACCTGTGTGCAACCTCATGGTCACAAGTTATCGTTTTGCTTTAGCCCCGCCCCCTCTGACTCCGCCCCCACCAGTGCGGCCCTCGGCCCCAAACTACACTGTAAATGTAGCCCCTGAGAGAAAGTTTGTGAGTACCCATGATCTAGAGAGAGTAGATGGTCAGTGGATGAACTAAGTGTAACTTTGAAGAGCATGTAACACTGCACCCGCATGTCCGTTCCAGTGTAGGAAAGGCAAGGAAAAGAACTTTTAATTTTGTCCAAATACTACCATAAATAGTAGCAGTAGTTTGTATTGCAAGCACTGCATAGATCCGGTTATTATGGTGGCCACTCCCTACCTCTCTTAATAAGTTTAGTAGTACTCAGTCATTCATGTGTGGATGTATCACTGCCTGTCACTCAATAAAAAGCAAAGCACCTAAAGTCATCCCATATATAAGCAAAAACATCCCATGTGAAGTGATAGATAATCAGATTATTTATCTTCTTCAATTTTCCATTTCTAGTACTCATTTCCACTGTAGGGTGAAAGTTAAATTAATTAAGCAGTAGCCCTTGAGTTGTAACAGAGTATTCTCAGTGCCACCCGTAATAGAAAAGTAAGAGATTCACCACCTGCATGTACTGGACGGGTACAGTAACGCAACGGCAACGCAAGTCTAGGTCACTCCTCATGGCGTGCGTCTCTTTTTCTCGGGTGCAAGTTTACCGCGCTGGCATTATGCCGGCTTGCAGAAAATAACGTACCAATTTTCCAAAACAAGAGACAAGAAGAAGAATAAGACTGGTGTACTTTCATAGTCGACTCCAATGGAAGTCCACAGTGCTCATAGAATTTGTTCCTTAAACTCCCACTAATGTTAGAGCAAGGATGAAGAAGTGTGAGGTTAGATAGATACTGGCCTCAATAGTTATGTAATGCGCTTGCAAGTTGCTAGTTGTACTGCAGCACACATTTCTGCTGAATGATTGAGTTAATCTTAAAGAGCATTGGTTACAGACTATGTCTTTCTTTCTTCATATAGGTTCTCCTTCCAAACGAACAAGGAGGAAGGAGCTGGCTAGAGCGGCCCGGCAACGGAGAATCGAGGCCACTGTTGCGGAATATCGGCGGCTGGTGGCCCTGGAGGACGAGGAAAGTGTGCGGTCGACAACAACGACAACGTCGTCTGCATCGGCCTCCGTGGCCCCACCGGCTGCCACCCAGCACAGTGGTCCACCGAGACTGAGCCGGGCTGCCAAAGGCAAACGCCACCGCCGAGCAGCAAGGCCAACAGCTGCTTCTCACAGGCCTTGCACCTGCAAGGCAGTGAAGGCACGCCTGCGCCGCACTACCCTGATGGTGTCCCGCCTTCAGCAGGAGCTCGCCTTGCTCCGCGAGGAGCATGATGCCCTGGCCCAAAAAGTTAACAGCATCCACCCATAGTGTCCCTTGCCCCTTTTTTAGAGACTTTTGGGGGGTGGGAATTGGGAGTTGGGTTTTTGGGGACTTTTGAAGGACAATCGTTGGGGTTAGGGAGGGTCTTGCGGGAGATTATTTTGTTAGGGATATAAATATACTTTTTCAAACTTTATCTGAGCATACCTGTTTTTTACTGCTTGCCTGGTGGGTGGGGGTTTAACGTTGACTGTTTTCCTGAAAGTTTAGTTCCATTTTCTTCCTTTAAGTGTAAATGCCCAAATGTTTTCAACACTAAGTGCCTCTCACAGACTAAGTGAAGTGAATCCAAGAGTCCTAGGACTTTAGTAGTACTACCTTCAGTCTCTCGTCTCTCGTACTAATACTCCATTATACCCCCAAACCACCAAACGCTTATCTTACCTGTAATTTGTGTTTGAAAGTAGGGCTAGGCCCAGGGCTGGCTCCACGGGAAACACCGAATAACGTTGGCAATCTTGGTCGGATAAAATTTCCTCATAGCGGTGGTACTAGTGGTGTGACACAGTGGCAGTTGCATGCCTATGAAAAAAAAGAAAATGAAATCTGGTTTGTCCTCCTGAGCAATTCAACGGTACAACTGAGAATATAGCAGGTGACAGAAGTACAGTAGAGCAGTGCCACATTGTAGCCTAACAAATGGTAAAGTATAACTACTAATTCGGTTGAAGTTCTTTCACATTAGCAATGGTTCTTTGTCAAGCAGAGTAAGAATATATCATCGACAACTGTGGAAAGAAAGAATGCGACAGTACAGGGCCTGTGTGGAATTATTGATAACTATATTCAACATAAGGTCTCTGTAGCCAGATACCCGAGAGCCTTGCTGGTCACTATAAATCCATTCACAACAACACTCAATGGGGTTGGTCTGGAAGGTGTCACGTTTACTCCCCGTGATCCAGTCGATGCAAATATGGTTCCACCTCCAAATGTCACCAACACCCAGAAGTGTAAACACAGGGTGTTCGAGGCATTAGGCGAGGGAGAAAAATAACAAACTAAAATAAAAAATGTGGGATGGGTAAAGGTAGGGTCAGCAGGGAAAGGATACCTGTAAGAGAAGACAAGACAGGCATCAGTGAAGTGATGTCCTAACATACAAGGGTACTCTCATATAGTCTCACTAAATAGTCTGCAAGTCTCCCGCCTACTCATGGGAAATGTAGTTTCATAGTACGGTAGGCGCTTAGGGGCTGCGTAACCTGACAGAAGGTATAGTAGATAGAAAAGGAGAAATTGCTTTTTTTCTAGGTGTCCCCTCACTCACCAGGGTTGCCCCTTGGTGACATGCTTCATCATTGGGGCCATCCCAGTCCTCTACGGCCTGGGGCGTGCTGCGACTTGCGAATTACGTAGGAGCACTTACAAATGACTATGTGTGGTGCAGATAGTGGAGTGGACTAAGTGATGTGTTAAGGGATCAATGTAGAAGCCGAGAGAGAGCAAAGAAATGCAGTCACAGTCAGAGAAAAAGGCAAGGGATACTGTATCTATGTGGTTGTAGTGGTCCTGTTGGAAGTGGTAAGTAAGTTGCCCGCAGAAAAAAAATCCTCCTATTAGCGGCACTCCTCCATTGCAGCCGACGCTTCGTCCACCGATGTTGGTCACCAGAAGACACCCTGTCCACTGCCTGCCTGATGCTGAATTGTGGCTCGCTACTGTGAAGCCTGACTCCATCCTTTTTTCCCCATTGCAGAGACTGAAACCCGGCCTGTAATTATTCAACGAAAAACAGGAAGTGATATAATATTACAACACCACTGATAAATAAATATAAGGTATGTAGGCTGTGGAGTGCAAAAAGTCACAATTTGTTTTTCCTAGTAGACAGACAGTACAATGTTTTTGAAAGTGCGTACTCTGAGTCACCTTTTCAAGGATAAATAAGTATGGGCAAATTAATGTAGCGGATCTTGCCCCTCAAGCTAGGTGTACTGTAAACTGTGTTTTAGAACAAAAATAGATCTTCCTAGCAGTGCTCCCACCCAAAAAACGAGGCCTAGCAGAAAACTGGAGACAAAACTTACTTTGAAAGTAAAAGTAGGCCGAAGTACCCTAATTACCCATTACCCCCCGTGGATTGCATTCAAACCACTTGCAAGCAACCAAGCAAAAGTAGCCATAGCCAGCATCGCTCCAAGACTCGAAATCCCCCCCACTCAAACACATGCAATAGAAATACTGCTAACCCTAACGAACCCTAAGTTAAGAATAGTGGCCAAGGCTTTCTTTAACTATGCCAAATCCCCCCTTTCCCACCATGGATTTTCTTCAAATGACTTGCAACCAAAATTACACATTCTCACGAGTGCTCTAAGACCCCAGAACTCAGTTTGAAAAATCTAGAACACCCCGATACACATGCAATCCTGCTGCTAGGGCTAACCCTAACGAACCCTAAGTTACAAAAAGTGCCAAAACTAAAGGCTTTTCCGCGCGGATTTTGTCCCAACCACTTCTACCCGGTATTAGACCTTCCCAGGAATGCCCCAAGACCCGGCAACCCACCCGCCAAGAAGCATAACACCCCCAAACAGGCCAAAAGCAAAATCTCATACTTGCAATATTTCTGGTCCTTCGGTCCAAACGCGCTGCGTAGCTAGGCCATAAGTCGGGGTTGGCACGACGGATTTCCTGAAAAGCAAATGCAATCAAGATTAGAGTGTCCCAGCAGTGCTCCCAGACCACGAAACTCACCCAGAAACACCAGGAAGCCCCCCAAACAGGCCCCCGAAAACGCTACATAGAGCAAAATGTCAGAAATAGCCCAAAAAAAAATCGGCCTGGATTTAGTCCCAACCACTTCTACCCGGTATTAGACCTTCCCAGGAATGCCCCAAGACCCGGCAACCCACCCGCCAAGAAGTATAACACCCCCAAACAGGCCAAAAGCAAACTCTCATACTTGCAATATTTCTGGGCCTTCGGTCCAAACGCGCTGCGTAGCTGGGCCATAAGTTGGGGTTGGCACGACGGATTTCCTGAAAAGCAAATGCAATCAAGATTAGAGTGTCCCAGCAATGCTCCCAGACCACGAAACTCACCCACAAACAGACGGAACCCCCCCTAAGAGCACCTCAAAGGCAAGCAAGTCATCAAAAACACAAAAAAATTTCCGCCTGGGATTTGGTCCAAAACACTTTTATCCGGTATTAGAGCTTCCCAGCAATGGCCCCAGAGCCGTCAACCCAGGAGAAAACGAGTAGAAGACCCCCAAACAGCCAAAGAGCAAAAGTACAAAAATGGGGACTTAGTCAATTTTTCACAAATTTCCCAAATCACTCCGCGCGCTCTCTGCAGCTAGGCCCTAAGTCCCCTCTGCCACCATGGATTTGCTTCAAACCTCTTGCAAAGTAAAGTAGATATAGCCAGCAGTGCTCCCAGACCACGAAACTCACCCAGAAACACCAGGAAGCCCCCCAAACAGGCCCCCGAAAACGCTACATAGAGCAAAATGTCAGAAATAGCCCAAAAAAAAATCGGCCTGGATTTAGTCCCAACCACTTCTACCCGGTATTAGACCTTCCCAGGAATGCCCCAAGACCCGGCAACCCACCCGCCAAGAAGCATAACACCCCCAAACAGGCCAAAAGCAAAATCTCATACTTGCAATATTTCTGGGCCTTCGGTCCAAACGCGCTGCGTAGCTAGGCCATAAGTCGGGGTTGGCACGACGGATTTCCTGAAAAGCAAATGCAATCAAGATTAGAGTGTCCCAGCAGTGCTCCCAGACCACGAAACTCACCCAGAAACACCAGGAAGCCCCCCAAACAGGCCCCCGAAAACGCTACATAGAGCAAAATGTCAGAAATAGCCCAAAAAAAAATCGGCCTGGATTTAGTCCCAACCACTTCTACCCGGTATTAGACCTTCCCAGGAATGCCCCAAGACCCGGCAACCCACCCGCCAAGAAGTATAACACCCCCAAACAGGCCAAAAGCAAACTCTCATACTTGCAATATTTCTGGGCCTTCGGTCCAAACGCGCTGCGTAGCTGGGCCATAAGTCGGGGTTGGCACGACGGATTTCCTGAAAAGCAAATGCAATCAAGATTAGAGTGTCCCAGCAGTGCTCCCAGACCACGAAACTCACCCAGAAACACCAGGAAGCCCCCCAAACAGGCCCCCGAAAACGCTACATAGAGCAAAATGTCAGAAATAGCCCAAAAAAAAATCGGCCTGGATTTAGTCCCAACCACTTCTACCCGGTATTAGACCTTCCCAGGAATGCCCCAAGACCCGGCAACCCACCCGCCAAGAAGTATAACACCCCCAAACAGGCCAAAAGCAAACTCTCATACTTGCAATATTTCTGGGCCTTCGGTCCAAACGCGCTGCGTAGCTGGGCCATAAGTCGGGGTTGGCACGACGGATTTCCTGAAAAGCAAATGCAATCAAGATTAGAGTGTCCCAGCAATGCTCTCAGACCATGAAACTCACCCACAAACAGACGGAACCCCCCCTAAGAGCACCTCAAAGGCAAGCAAGTCATCAAAAACACAAAAAAATTTCCGCCTCGGATTTGGCACAAACCACTTTTAGTGCTTCCCAGCAATGGCCCCAGACCCGTCAACTCACCTGCAAAGAGGTAGAACAACACCCCCACAAGTGCTGAGTCTTTCTTCATTGGGCGTAAACCAGCCCTCTGCTTTGATGGAAATAGGAGTCTGGAGGAGGAGGATAGAGGAGCATGTTCTTCTGAACTTGTGAACCTGAGGAATGCAGACTGCGGCACCTTCAAATAAATTAGCAAACAAGTGAAGACAGTTCTGCTGATGGGCTTGTCTTTGTGATTATCTGATTAAAGTTTGAATTATATTAACTGTGCACAACAAAGAAAGACAGACACACAGGAATAAAAGTGAATAAGGATGAAAAAGAAAGTTATTGATTCGTTGTCTCATTTTCAGGGCTCGAAGTCGGAATCACGGTCCAGGAATAAGAATAAGGCTTCGTCATCATACTCTGCGAATTCAGCCCGGGTGAGGTCAGTGCCACCTGACAGAGTAGAAATTCCCTCATCTATGGTGCTGGCCACCTCCTCTTCATCCGGCACGCTCTCTCGTACTCTTATATCTGGTGGTATGAGGTGCTGATTCATCTTGATCATTGTTAACCTCTCCACATTTTTGGGCGAGAGGCGGCTCCGTTTGGGAGTTACAATCCCACCAGCCGCACTGAAAACCCGTTCAGAAGACACACTTGCGAGTGGGCAAGACAAGTAGTTTAAAGCCAGGTTGGTGAGCTGTGGCCACAATTCTTTTTTCCCATGCCAATACGCCAATGGGTCAGAATTAACATAGACCTCTGTGGAGTCATTCAGATAGTCCTTCACCATCGACTCAAGGTCCTCCTCCAAGGTTCCTCCACTTTGCGTAGCTCTTGCTGTGCCTCTGGCCTTTTGAGAACCAAACCCACGCAGAGCTAGCCAATCCTCTTCAGCCTCCAATGTTTCTGCTGTCTTTCGTGCAGATGATGCGGTTGCCGGTGTCTTTAACGGCTGAGAGGTCACTTGTGCCACAGGTGCAGAAGTGGATTGTTTTGACTGGGGATGGCCTGCTGATGTACTGCCATTTCCTTCAATTTCCAGCCGTTCTGTTTCAAACTTCTTGGCTGACAAGGCTAGCCAACGTTTGTACTTTGTAACATCTTCATCAGCAAAAGGAAAGAATGCTCTGCCTGCCAGCGCCTTTTTGTAGCGTGGATCCAGAATAGTAGCACAAATGTAATGCTGTTCTGAGTGGATCTTTTGAAGACGTTCATCACCTTGTAGGAGCTCTAATAATTTCTCAGCCAGAAGCAAAGAGTCTTTCTTTTTGTCATCTTTTCGAAACACAGAACACACCTCCTTCAGTTGGTCCTCCAGCATGTACAACAATGGGATAGCTTTTCCCAAATTAGAGTCCTCCTTGCTGACTGCACGTGTGAAGACCTCAAAAGGACGAAGCATGCGTGTTAGGCTTTCAACTATGTTCCATTGCGGCCCACCCATCCTCAGCTCCTCTATACCCTCTTTCAAGAAATATTGATCGAGTTGCGTATACTGCTCATACAGACGCTCAAGCATGTAGAAGGTTGAGTTCCAACGTGTTACCACCTCCTGGATGAGTGCTTTCACTGGCATTTGACTTTGATATAGCATGCTCCTCAGCTGCTTGCGGGCCTTAAAAGAATGCCTGAAATGCTTGCAAATTTTTCGGCAGTTCTCCAATACACTGTACGCTGCACTGCGTTTATTACCCAAGAATTTTTGGACAACCAGGTTTATACAGTGCGCCAAACACGGCACTCTGAAATAGTAACCGTCCCTCATGGCCTTAACTATATTGGAGCCATTGTCTGTGGAAACATAACCAACCTTGCGTTTTAGTGGGGACAGACAGTTAAGGACCTTTGTGTTAAAGACATCCAAAATGTTTTCTGCTGTGTGACGTTTCTCCAAACCAAACATGGCTAGTGTTGCATGTTTCCGAGCACCTTTAAAAACAATGTTAGTGTCAACACCTGAGTTTAGCTTTGCTTTAGCCCCTGAAAAAGAGACCCAGTGTGCAGTGATGCACATGTAATCAGCGCCTGCGCCACTGGTCCACATGTCTGTTGTCAGATGTATAGTGTGAACAGCACTCTTCTGCAAAGCTGCCCCAATCACCTTCAGAACATCTTCATGTAGTGCTGGAACCGCAACTCGGGCAAAATAGAACCGGCTAGGAACCTTCCATTTAGGGCAGAGCGCTGTCACTAATTCTAGAAAACCAACCCCTTCTACAAAAGAAAAAGGGAGAAGGTCCAGAGCTAGCATTTTAGCCAGCTTAGTGTTATACAGACGGGTCATTGGGTGGTTGCGTTCATATTGCGCTTCTGTAAACAACATCTTTTTAATGTTGCCCTGGACCAATGATTTACGGGATGATGATGATCTCTTCGACCCAGTTACGCTCGCTGATGAACTTTTCCGCATTGATGTCTCACTCTCTCCCACACTCTTAGTGTGGCTCCCATGGGGTGTGCTGCTGACATGGGAACTGGGTGTAAGTGAAGTGTTTGAATCGTCTTCTACCTCCTCGTCATCAGCAGATGACAAATCAACGTTTTCATTACGTGCAATTCCGGCTTTCTTGACCGCCTCTAGGTGCGGAAACCATTCGACAGGGTGCCTTCTCTCAAGATGACCTCTCTGGCCTCCGGTACCATAGTTAGAACCAAGCTTACCACGACTAAATCGAAGCTTACAAAGGCTACAAATGGCTACGTTTTCCTTTTTTGGGCAAACACTAAAGAAGTCCCAAACTGGAGACTTGAAATGTCTTCGGGGGCCGGAGGAGGCGGCGATACTGGTGGTGGTGGTCCTGCTGCTAATGACAGATGAAGTGGAGGATGTGGATTGCCGAACTTCAGTACGTTTTGCACTTTCACCACCACGAATTGAGGTCGAGGACGAGGTGGGTACCTTCTTGCGAGGAAGAAATATGGAAGCGGTAGGTTTTGGTGTACTACTTAACTCCAAATCTAATGATTCCATTTCCATTGCCTCCTCGCCGACATCATCATCACGCTCAGCAGCTTCTCGGGATAGGGTCAAAATGTCTCTTTGCTGCATGCCCGGTGGGGCTGCAGTGACCTTTGTGATGACTGCCTCGTCGTCATCGTGAGAGGCTTCATCACCAGCAGTATCTGTCACTTCTTGTTGAGCCTCATCACACTCCATAGGTTTGAGTTTTTGGACGACCTTCCTTTTACGCTTAGGTACCGGTGGCAGATCATGGTGTGCCTCTGCCTCACTGTCAGACCGCAGTTGTCGTGGTTCCCAAGACAGATCACTTGCACCAGAACGAGGTGGGCTTGAAGAAGATGTAGACACCCCCCTTGATCTTTTCCTTGCTAGGGATGTGGAAGACAATGAATGATCATCAGGAGGAGTGGCTTCCAATGATACCTCAGCTTCATTGTCGATTTCCAAATGTGCCCCTACTTCGGGAGGAACAACTATTGTGGGCACTTGTGAACGTCCATGCACCTTTGCTTGCGCATCTCCTTTTGCTGCCTCTCCTTCCACATGTACTTGGGCGTGTACTTGCACATGGTGTTGTTGTTGCGGCTGTGGTTGTTCAACACTTGTCAGATGAGTTACAACAACCTGTGTTGATTCAGGGACATTGCTGCTACTTTCTTGCGATGAGCCAACATCACTGGTCGATGGTGATTGGAGAAGTACACTGACTGCCTCTGAAGCACTCAAGGGCTTTGACTTAAGTTGGCGTGGTGGTGGAGGCACTGAACCCAATGGAGCAGGGGTGCTGCTCTCAGGTTGGTCCCCAGCAGATCCTGCTGCTGCAGGCGTACTTTTTTTTTTGCTCCCAAAAAAAGTGGCGGGTGGCACACCAGCCTCCTTGGTAACTTGCTTCTTCTGCTCCTTACTAGCAACTTTCTTGCTAGAGGAGCTACGGAGAACTTTCTTTGGGGCCATCTTCTTCAGAGCAGGTCAGACAGCAGGCCGCAGTTGCACGAATTGTAGAGTTGTCTGAGGCCAGACGTGACGTCGCGTGACGTTATGCTGCACACACACACCGCTGCAGGACTTCTTCCTGGCACTGGTGGTTCTCTTGAGTCTTGTGCACCTAAAAAAAATGGAAGACAGAGGAACATCAGTTCAGTTATAGAGCACAAAAAAATCGAAAAACACTGCAAAATCAGCACAATCCCAATCCATCCATGCCCTCCATAATGTTTAAATTCAAGACAACCCACAGAAAGACTAGGCCCATGCAAGACTCACTACCCCTGGGCATAAATAAAGGTTGAAAAGTAGGCAAAATGGTTGGAGGCCTAACAACAAAGCCTGCATTCAAAATGGCCACTTGCCTGCCAAGCACATGGCCAGTGCCTGTAGCTGCACTCAAAATGGCCACCAGCCACATGGCATGTCCCTCCCCATGAACACCCCCAAAAATCGAAAAACACTGCAAAATCAGCACAATCCTATTCCATCCATGGCCTCCATGATGTTTAAATTCAAGACAGCCCACAGAAAGACTAGGCCCATGCTAGACTCAAATACCCCTGGTGAAAAGGCCCCAACAACAGGTCAAAAATCGAAAAACACAAAATTTTACAAAAAAAAAAAATCGAAAAACACAGAAAAATCAGCACAATCCCAATTCATCTATGGCCTCCATGATGTTTAAATTCAAGACAACCCACAGAAATACTAGGCCCATGCAAGACTCACTACCCCTGGCATAAATAAAGGTTGAAAAGTAGGCAAAATGGTTGGAGGCCTAACAACAAAGCCTGCATTCAAAATGGCCACTTGCCTGCCAGCACATGGCCAGTGCCTGTAGCTGCACTCAAAATGGCCACCAGCCACATGGCATGTCCCTCCCCATGAACACCCCCAAAAATCGAAAAACACTGCAAAATCAGCACAATCCCATTCCATCCATGATGTTTAAATTCAAGACAGCCCACAGAAAGACTAGGCCCCATGCACCACTCACTACCCCTGGTCAAGGCCCCAACAACAGGTCAAAAATCGAAAAACACAAAATTTTACAAAAAAAAAAAATCGAAAAACACAGAAAAATCAGCACAATCCCAATTCATCTATGGCCTCCATGATGTTTAAATTCAAGACAACCCACAGAAATACTAGGCCCATGCAAGACTCACTACCCCTGGCATAAATAAAGGTTGAAAAGTAGGCAAAATGGTTGGAGGCCTAACAACAAAGCCTGCATTCAAAATGGCCACTTGCCTGCCAGCACATGGCCAGTGCCTGTAGCTGCACTCAAAATGGCCACCAGCCACATGGCATGTCCCTCCCCATGAACACCCCCAAAAATCGAAAAACACTGCAAAATCAGCACAATCCTATTCCATCCATGGCCTCCATGATGTTTAAATTCAAGACAGCCCACAGAAAGACTAGGCCCATGCTAGACTCAAATACCCCTGGTGAAAAGGCCCCAACAACAGGTCAAAAATCGAAAAACACAAAATTTTACAAAAAAAAAAAATCGAAAAACACAGAAAAATCAGCACAATCCCAATTCATCTATGGCCTCCATGATGTTTAAATTCAAGACAACCCACAGAAATACTAGGCCCATGCAAGACTCACTACCCCTGGCATAAATAAAGGTTGAAAAGTAGGCAAAATGGTTGGAGGCCTAACAACAAAGCCTGCATTCAAAATGGCCACTTGCCTGCCAGCACATGGCAAGTGCCTGTAGCTGCACTCAAAATGGCCACCAGCCACATGGCATGTCCCTCCCCATGAACACCCCCAAAAATCGAAAAACACTGCAAAATCAGCACAATCCCATTCCATCCATGGCCTCCATGATGTTTAAATTCAAGACAACCCACAGAAATACTAGGCCCATGCAAGACTCACTACCCCTGGCATAAATAAAGGTTGAAAAGTAGGCAAAATGGTTGGAGGCCTAACAACAAAGCCTGCATTCAAAATGGCCACTTGCCTGCCAGCACATGGCCAGTGCCTGTAGCTGCACTCAAAATGGCCACCAGCCACATGGCATGTCCCTCCCCATGAACACCCCCAAAAATCGAAAAACACTGCAAAATCAGCACAATCCCATTCCATCCATGATGTTTAAATTCAAGACAGCCCACAGAAAGACTAGGCCCCATGCACCACTCACTACCCCTGGTCAAGGCCCCAACAACAGGTCAAAAATCGAAAAACACAAAATTTTACAAAAAAAAAAAATCGAAAAACACAGAAAAATCAGCACAATCCCAATTCATCTATGGCCTCCATGATGTTTAAATTCAAGACAACCCACAGAAAGAATCAGTCCACCCACCACTGAGTACCCCTGGGAAAAGGCCCCAAAACAGCCCAAAAATCGAAAATCCCAAAATTTTAGTTGCAGCAACTGTAATGCCCCAAACAAACTTACTTGTAAAATTTCTAATCCAACAGTGATCCAAAGAAAGTCAAAAAGGCCTCAAATCCAAAGATCCAGCAGCATCCACAAAAGGTAATCCTTCCAGGTCCACATCCGAATGAAAAGTGACCAGGAGATGGACAAAGCACTGGGAGGAGCCTGCTGAACAGGAACAGGAAGTTGAAGACTATGGGGCACTTCCTTCCTCCCACCCCCATGCCCCCCTCCCCAAAATGGACTCCTCGCTAAAAAAGTGCAGGCAAATGTCAAACTAAGGAGTTATTCACATAAAAATCATCATTTCTAGAAGGTTTATGCTGCTTGCTGGTGGATTTCTTGTGCAGAATTGCAAATTCATATTTTCGCGCGCCGCATTTCAAATCTCGCAATTGCGAAGTACCGCGAGACGTGATCTCGTCGTACTCGCGTTGACAAACTATCGCTGGCAAGCCGCGATGACGTAATCGCGCTCGCCAATTCCCGCGGGATCACACAGCAAGATCCAAAATGGCGCAGCACTCGCAAACTATCGAAAAAAACAACTCGGCAAACGATGATAAACGCCGCGCGCCGCAAAAATTGTATCACCAACGCCGCGCGCCGCCCAAAAAATCCGCTGCGTGCGAATTTGCGGATTTTGCGGGAAATCCGCAAATCTCGCGGATTGCGGATTTCCCGAAAATCCGCAAAATCCGCGAGCGGAACGGATTTTCCGCCCACGCTTAATCGGAATGGCTCGGTCAAGAAGGAATCCGGCCAGGACTGAAGGAGCCCTTCTGGACGAAATCAGAATCGTTCCCTTGCTAGTGTTTAGTGGCTTGGTAACAGAGCATGATGGGAGATTACATGCTGTCCTTGCCAGGTTGAATGCTTGTGGTCTAACACTCAAATTAAGCAAATGTAAATTTAATGTGGACAGTATAGAATATTTAGATCATCAGATATCTTCAGACGATATCAGGCCTAGGGATGAACTGGTGATTGCTATTAGCAATATGCCAAAACCTGAGAACAAAGAAGAGTTAATAAAATATCTGGGTATGGCTGAGTACTACGGTAAATTTGTAGCAAGTTTTGCAGAGGAAAGTATTAACATGAGACGATTGCTTAAAAAAGGTGCAGAATTTAGATGGAATGAGCATTGTCAAAAATAATTTGTGGTAATACCTTCACACCAGTTCCCGGAGACGTCTGTGGTAGGAGGGCTTTGCCTCCTCAG
The DNA here is from genome assembly GCF_964263255.1 of Lissotriton vulgaris. Lineage (NCBI taxonomy): Eukaryota > Metazoa > Chordata > Amphibia > Caudata > Salamandridae > Lissotriton > Lissotriton vulgaris. Next base: position 6,648 of record NW_028242580.1, on the reverse strand, counting down.
TTCCTAGGGTACACCTCTTGCTGTAGGTTTTTCAAGCTTGAATTATAAAAGTTTTTGGACCCGTTTTGTGCTACCAACAGATCCCTTTCTTACATTTTATTACGGCTAAACTGATCGCAATTTCAGCACAATGCTGCATGGCATTTATATAATATTTGTAATAGAATGGGGTCCCCAATGCCAGGTCTCCTGTCGTTTTTGTGGAGCCAGCATACCCCTTCAAAGTTTTTTATTCATGGGTTACGTTTCCCGCAGTGGATGCAAATGATAATTTATTTCATGCTTATACGGTTGCTGCGGTTGCTGTGGTTCCGGCGGCACAGCGTCCTTGTGCGGTGGTTGAAGTTTCTCTTTTTCAGTAAAACGAGGAGTACGTCAAGGTTGTATTTTAGCCCCCTTTCTGTTCAACTTGTATATTATTAACACAAGAGACAGGGTTTTGAAGTATGTGGTAGGAGGTGGCGCCTACAACGGGTGTGCATGTCGTATGGTTCCCATGTGTGTCGGACGGTGTCACAGGAGGGGGTTAACTCTGAACCCCCTAAATGAAAGAACAGAGGTCAACACAAAACAACAGGCCTGTGCACACGTCAATAATAACAACAGAGCAGTTCTCTGTATCGTATCTTCTCTCAGAATGTCAAAACAGTATTAACAAATACAGTAAGTCAAGGATGAATAGTGATAAGAGTTGTTACGCTTCATTAATCCAGAAAGGTTGCCAGCCAACACATGTTTCATCTGGGGAAGTACCCCAAGACTTCTTCAGGGCTGTAAGGATGTACAACAGAATATCTCAGACGTCTGAGCATACATGTGATGGTCATAGGTCCTGGTGACAATTCAGTTTTCCCTCCAAATTTCTCCTTTGCTATGTGCTAAGACCTGTATGTTAAAACAGTGCACCCCCAGCCACCATTTTGTGTTCACAGGCCAGTGAAACTAGCCCCCTGCCTCCCCCGCCCCAGCAACAGGGATATTCTACATCAGAGGGTGCTTCTGTGAGCTGTTTAAACTGTGTTTACTAGGGACTGTGCACTTCGTTTTTTGGCCAGGAGAGGGAGCAAAGTTTTATTCAAACAGTATTGTTAGATTTCAAGTTAGTGAGGCCTTTACCTGCAGAAGTCCAAAGTGTGGACTGAGACTGTCTGTCTCCTAGGAGATTCTGAACAGGAAAAGCAGCTTCCAACTCCCTGGCCAGCAAAGCTTGTCTGAGGTCGATGGGATCTTATATGGTCAGATAGTGGTTGGTACATGTGTACAGTAATTGGTGGTTGTATCTGGTGTTTCTATTGGATTAGGGTTGGTGTCCTCATTGGTTGGGTATTTGAGAAATCTGATTGGTTTCTGGGTCTGTGTAGTGCTAGGGTTAGGATTTCTATTGGAAGTAGCTACATACTTCCTATGTTATTGGTTGTTGGGAGTAGGGTGAGACTAGGGCTAGGGTTAGACCTTTAATTGGAAGTAGCGATTAGGCCTTCTGGTGTGATTGGTTGCTGGACTAATTGCGGGACTAAGAGCAGGGTTAGGCTTTCTATTGGAAGTAGGGACTAGGGCTTCCTGTGCCATTGGTTGCTTGGACTTGGGTTTGGGCTACTGGTAGGGCTAGGGCCTCTATTGGACGTAGAGATCAGGGTTTTTGAACTGATAGGGTGCTTGGACTAGGGCTAAGATTGGGTATACGGTCCTGGTCAACTATTGGTTCTAGATTTTAAGGCTAGTGTTGTGATTGCATAGTGTTAGGGCTAGGGTTCCCATTGGCTGAAGGGGTCACCAGATTACTAGGGCTATAAAAGGCCATGGTTAGGGCGTCTCAGCCTGGGCGTCAAGGCTAAGGGCAGAGAGGACAAGGACAGTTGCCTGTTCGAGACTGGCCAGGACCAGGGCCAGAAATGTTCCCCAATATACTTACCTCCTTTATGTATCACTATACTTTCAATGTACTTATGGATCTATATATTTATCACTTTCTTCTAATTTAGCATTTCCAATGCACTACCATATTTCTCTGCCTATACTTCGCTCAATATATCTTCCAGCCCAACCTTCTGACTCATCTCAAACTTCTTTCTACTACTGTTTCCAATTCACTACCCTATCTCTCATCCTATACATCTATCAATATATCCTCTACATCCACTCTCTCATTTATCCCAAACCCCATACCACTACTATGATCCCAAAAATAACCCCTTCTAGACACTCTCATACTCTACCCCTCCTTGCATCATCTGACACCTATATTACTATACCGATCCCCTAAAACAAACCTTTCTAAACTCTTCCCTCTTTTCTACCCCTCCCCAAACCTTCTCAATCCAAATACCCAGCACTAAAATTACTTTCATGTTTCACCATACTAATTCAACATGAATCCCGATGGGTTCCAAAGTAGCGTGCTTTAAAAATCCATCAGGGTTAGCAAGCGCTATATAAATACAAACCGCTTTCCCTCTTCTATCTTGCCACCTACCCTTCTCTACCCAAATAACTGAATAACATATCCACTACTCAAATTACATCATAGTTTGCTATACTAATTTTCAACACTAATCCTTTATGGGTTCCGGAGTGGCGTGCTACTCGCCAGCAAAATGCTTCAACACCCATCAGGGGTAACAAGTGTTATATTCATTCATTTGATCTTTATTTCGGCACATTATGGCCATAAACGATGCATGCAAAACAACAAAGTACATATTACAATGGTGAAAATAAAATGTATACAAGATAACCAATTGGGATAGCAGAAAATACAATAAAATTCATCAGTTAAAAAGGCACATAAAATATTAATTTACATACTAGTTCAAAAGGAACTTTTTTTGTACAGTTCCGGAAGATAATATTCCAGTAGTGTAACTCATCAATGTACAACAAATAATCAGAACTAACCTAACATATACAAGAAAGAATGAACACAGCCTGGACATTTATAGGTCTAAACCCAATTTCTTACGGGAAAAGCTTGCTGAAAACACAAAACACGACAAGTTGACTAGTATCCGTTTTGACAATCCTATATGCTTCAACATACGATCTTATACCTAAAGCATTACACAAGGGCTTGATCCATCGTTTCCTTGCCAGATCATATGCAGTACAAAAAAACAGAATATGATTATCATCCTCTCTAAATTTTAACTGGCAACACATACATTTTGCGCTTTTCGGTTGCCCCGTTGACATTTCCCATCTTCCTAGCATTACATTTGTTTTGAGTATTCCATACCTAAATTTTAGGTATAGGCTTTTAGCCAGTGGTGGTCGTATCTCATCTAGAAATTCCTCAAAGTGTGGGGAATCCATAAATGCAAGAAAACTACTCATAATGGATCCACATGGGTGGTCATTTAGGAGATTGTGAGTTATGTAGGCCCAAAATTTTACCTTTACTTGTTTCTTACAGCTTTGTGTCAGACACGAAGGGTCTTCCCAAAAATGAGACAGCCCTATTGTGCAAAGCCAAGTTTGAACATGTTTCAACCAAGGATTAGAATTATAAACGTCCAGGCTCTTCACTTCCAAAAGACCATCTCTATAATCTGCAAGTTCGGGTGTGCCCCAAAGTCTCACCCAATATGAGAGTGGACGTAATATTGCAAGATGGTCCGTGCGTTTCATGCATGAATCTAAAAATAGCGGTAAAAGTGGGGTACGTTTGGGCAATATCAAAATGCTTCTATAAAAATTATTTTCATTTTTCGAAAAAAGATTCCCAGCATTCCTACCCCAGATTTCTGCTCCATAGAGAGCACCAGACTGAGCCTTAAATTTAAACACTTGGAGTGCTGGTGATATTGATTTATTAAGGCTCGCCCCAAGTCTCTTTATAATAGGTAGGGTGTTCTGAAATAGTTTAACTTTTTTCAATTTGGGTTTTCCATGAATTTTTCGAATCTAAAGAAACACCCAAATAAGAAAAACTTGACACAAGTTCCAGTTTTTGACTGTCTAAGAAAAAATTCCCCTTGAAAGATTTATGGGGATTGAGGGCCTTGCATTTGGTCTTTTTGGATTTATTTCTAAACCTTTCTTGTCTCAATACAGTTTGAAGGAAATTAGAAGGGTTTGCAGACCAATGGGCGTTTGCGAGATCAGGATTGTATCGTCCGCAAATAAGAGTGCTGGTACCCTCACTCCATTCAGCTTAGGTGAATCGTTATTACTCTTTTCTAAATATGCTGGAATGTCATTAACAAATAATGAAAAAAGCGTGGGAGCCAACACACACCCTTGGCGGACTCCCCACTTTATTGGGACAGGTTTGGTTAATTCCTCATTTGGACCCCAGCGCACTCTAGCATAGTTGTTATCATGTAATCTTTTAATCTACTGGAGTAAACAAGCCGGTAATTCCAACGCAAACAAACAATCCCATAAATGATCATGCAAAACTAAATAAAAAGCTGCCCTAAGGTCAACAAAAGCTACATAAATGTGCCCCTTCAATAAAAAACATACTTCCAACAAAGACAACAGAATCTGAAAACGTGGTCAATTGTACTAGTGTTGCTTCTAAAACCTGCTTGGAACTTAGTGAAGATCTCATTCTCATCAATCCACAAGTTCATACGAGTTAAGAGGTGCCTCGAAAATATCTTTTGTAAAATATCTAAAAGACAAATGGGACGATAGTTGGACGGATCGTTTCTATCTCCCTTTTTGAAAATTATAATGATTTCGGCACCCCTCCAGCTATCAGGTAAGTTTACACCAGTAACTAGAATGTTAAAAAGCTGATTAATATATGGTGCCCAGACTCTAGTCTCATGCTTGTACAAATCCCCGGGTATTTTGTCTAGCCCGGGTGCTTTACCATTTTTAACTGAGCTAATAGCTTGCTCAGTTTCTTCTAGGCTAAAGACTATGGTACTTGCACAGGTTACTAGCCATGGGCAATCCTCAGTAGCTATCGCCATGTTTTCTGGGGCTTCATATAGGTGGGTAAAATGGTTAACCCATGTCTGTTCATCAATAAACACGTCATCAGATGTTTTATCTCCAAGTTTCTCATTTGAAACTAGTTTCCAAAAGCCCACATTATCCTTAGACTTATGCAGCCAATAGCATGTTCTCCCAGCAATCCTCATCCCAATTTGTTCTAGCAGTTGCCTGAATCCTCCTATATTCCCTCCTTAACACCCTAATCACATCTGGTGTTTTTGTTTTTAATTGCCTCTAAAAGTGAGGCCTCGCTTAAAGTCTTTGTTTTTCCAAGGTTTAGTACCAACAGAGCTACTTTTAGTTAGCCGCTTTTTTTGGGGCATTTTTGACACATAGGGTACAAGAGATGAAAAAAACCAGCATGCAGATCAACAAAGTCATTACCCCCTACCGGTTGGATCAGATGGCTTGCAAATGTATCAGCAAAGAGCAAATAAATACTTGATAATGCTTCTCCAATACCCAATAGGCTAGCCCATTTAAGTGAGCGCCTATTGCTGCTCATTAATGGGGCATCATTAATATTGTTATCCAAGATATAGTGCTCCTTCACTGAACTAATGCTAGGAACCACTTGATAGTCTATTGATAAATGTAGTGGCCGGTGGTCACTTTCAAACCTAGGCATAATTTCAAGATCTGTTAGGTAGGGCCAAAAGTCAAAGGACACCAGAATATAGTCAATACAGCTTTGGGAATTGTTTTTGACAAAGGTTGGAGCCTTGGGGAATCAGATGGGAGACGGCCATTACAGGCCCTCAGTCCATGCACTGTTAATAATCTCATTATTTGGACTGCTAAGGTCGTGCAACGCACTCCCTCCATGTAAGATAGGGGTGGAATGTTATTAGCCCTATCCTCATCTACAAAAACATCACCAATCCCTAGGATTGGCTCAAAGTTACAATTCAAGTCTCCGCCAATTATAATACTTGGTGTGTCTACACAATTGGTTAAGAAGTTATCTAGTTTTTCCAAAATTACAGACTCCTTTGATAACCCGCATGGTCGGTTATATACATTAAATAAAGAGATACGCCTACCATCCTTTAGTTTAACTACTAGCCCCAATATGTCAGCTGAGTCAATGTTTAATAATGTGATGCTTACATCCAAAGACACTTTTACCAATACTGTAAGCCCCCCTGATGGCCTACCTCTGGCCGATGGTACTGCCTCTATATTAAAAGTCCTGAATCCCACTCTATATGGTATTTCCAGGGCCCATGTTTCCTGGAGCAAACAGATATCACTGGAATCTATATAGTTAGACCAATCGGGATTACAAAGATTTTATGTCAGACCCGCAATATTCCAGGATATCAATGTTAAATTTGGAGGGGTATTTGCTAGTTTTACTACTTTTGTCCCCTCAATTAATACATCTCGGCTACATGCCCTTATGGCTGGGGATATGACTGATGTACAATAAAAGACACCCCCCAAACTTGGGATCCGAGCACTTCTTGCATGAGTATCTGGTCTCTCTGGGTTCGACCCAACTAAAGTCGATTCTTGGGTATATGGCTTCAAAACAGGCGTTAGGGCTGGAGATTCTCCCAAAATCCCGGTGGTAATAACAGATCCCAAGCTTAACTCTAAACCTACTCCTGATATCTCCAGCAGCAACTGTTGTATGGTTACTTTAGGTTTATGACCTCTAGCAATATTCTCCTTGCCTGAATCAACATTATCCTTGGT